>NC_142034.1:60348107-60648107 GCF_982192425.1 Myodes glareolus
CATCCCCATGCAGTGTGGCTCCTTGTGCTCCTCCTGTGGGCATTGGGGCCAGGGCATTCTCGTCTGTGAGGGTCTGTCTGCCTGAGACTTGCAGCTCGTTTAGCTGTGAGCCAGCACCTGCCCACTAGATGCTACAATAAAAAAAAAGTCCCCATAGACTTTTAAATGTCACTGGAGAAGGGGTAAAGGTAAAACAAGCCCTGGATGAGACTGGCTGAGTCAAGGAAGGGGACCCGGGAAAGCTGGAGTAATATTGACATTTGGAAAGTTGATAGAAGAGGAGTAAGCCAAGACAAAGGGCAGCAAATGGTAAGATGAAAACAAAACCAACCAAAGCCCATGTGTGGAGGAAGACAGTGCTCATACAATAAAACCAAATAATCTTTAAAAAACTAAAGTCACTCCAATTGGAAGATATGAGTCTTTAAACTGAAGAGTTTTATGGTAAAGAGGAAAGAAGGAAGGAAGATCAGAGTACCATGTCAGCCATGAGTTCCTGAGAACATGTTTACAGGTAGCCAAATATGTGAAAAAGAAAAAAGACAAAAAACCTACAATGTCTTCAGATTTGAGGGTACACTCTGATCCTGTTATCAGTTGCTTCATAAGAACCCACTTCAAAACTGAATGACTTCAGAGCCCCGTGAGGTGGCTCAGAGGGGAAGAGTGTTTGCTGCCAAGAATGAGAACCTGAGTTTGAGCCCTGGGATCCACATGGAAAATGGAGAGAACCAACTCTGGCAACTAGTCCTCTGACCTCCACATGAGTGCATTCTACCCTTCTATAAATAAATAAATATAAGTAAATAAGTAAATGTAAAAAAGAAATAGTGACTTCAAATGGCCACCATTTCATCATTAAGGTGATGACGTCTCAAGGCAGAGGCACTGGCAGGAGCAGTGGTCCTCTCTGGAGGAGGAGTGCTATGTCTCAGGTGGTCAAAGAGATGGGAGGAGAGGCCAAAAAGGATAACCTTTCTGTGGTGCCCTGTCTCCGAGATAGCCAAAGCCTCACAGCTCCATCAGCTCCCAAGGTCACACCTCTTTAATGTCACAGAGTTAGGAAAACACAGAGGCCCCTGCGGTGACATATGGCAAAAGTGGAACTATGGAGAAAAGTCGCTGTGGCGGGGTGGGGGTGGGGGGCACAGGTCAGGATACTGGGCAGGGAACCTGTTCTGTGAGTTCTTAACAATGGTGGATTCTTGCCATTATCCAGTTGTCAACCCTCCTAGCGCGTTCACCTCTAAGGCCAAAGCCTAATGCAAACTGTGGTTCTGTAGTTACTACCCTATCAATTCTGGCCACCTACCGTAACACTAATGTAGCCCTGAAGTTATCTGTACACACACTGATAGGGCGTGGTCACTGGTGTCAAGGTAGAGTTGCTACTTAACACTCCCAGCCTTTTAGAAATGAACTGCAGTGCTGGAGAGAAGGTCCGTTGATTAGAAGCACCTGTTGCTGTGTTGCCAGTGCCCACGTGGTGCTTCACAGCTATCTCTAATCACAGTTCCAGGAGATCTGATGCCGCCTTCTGACCTGCGTGGGCACCAAGCACCCACGGAGATGCAGGCAAAGCAGTCATACACATAAAAATAAATGTAAAACAGTGTAAAAAAAATGGCAGTGTGTACTAAGAAACCATGGCGGTGTCTGGAGAGAGTCAAGGTTTGTTTCTGAAAGAGACATAATCTGTGTTTCTTATACTTTTAACTTTTTGGGGAAGCTACATAATTTTCTATCCTTAATAGATAAAAATAGTTCCACCGGCAAGAAGATAGAAACTACATAGATGTTGCTCTGAATAAAAGCAGGCTGGGTGCTGATGTGAACCATGCCAGAGATGGGGGGTACAGGTGGGTCCTCGGAAGTGTGCAGGATGCAAAAGAAGAGTGTTCTCCGCCTTCCCCACTCCTAATCCCCACTGCAGAGGGGTCAAGGAGCAGGTTTGGACAGAGACCAGAAGTGGAGCTGGGATATGGATATGGGTCCACATCCTTCATCCTTTGCCGACTCTATAGCAGGTTCCGGAGCTCAGAGGCTTCAGTCAATCAGCAGCCATAGACCCGCCCTGTGGAGGGATCTGCCTGCCCCTAAACCCCATTGCTCTCCATAGAGACTCTGCAGCCTCGGATAGCAGATGAATGAATAATATGCCCTTGGCTGGTACATCAAGGAAGATATCTTTGGGGTGAGAAATGCTGAGGTCTAGAGCTCTGCTGGGGTCACTCTTGTGTCCCAGGGAGTCAGCAGTGCCCTGACTTCTGGGTGTTCCCAGTGAAGCTCCAGAAACCCTTGTCTCTTTGGAGAGAGGCACAGCTTCTTTTTAGCACTTCTTTAATCTTGGGAGGCAGAGGCAACAGGATCTCTGAGTTCAAGACCAGTCTGGTCTACAGAGTCTACATAGTGAGTTCCAGGACAGCCAGAGCTACATCGTGAAACCCTGCCACAAACAAAACAAAAGAAAATACAGAGAAAACAAGAGAAGAAAGCTTGTTTTAGAGCCTAGGGAGGTGGGTGTCCTGAAGACACTTAGGGTTGTGGCACAACACCCCCACCCCCACCCCCACCCCCCGGTCAGTATGGTCTGCATGGCACAGAAAGACTGCAGAGTGAGCACATCACAAGCCACCAGCCCAATCTGGGTGGCACACATCTTTTCCTTATGATAAAAGAACTCTCGTATCTCCCTTGTGAGGCTGGGCGGCTGAGTTCCCCAACGACCCCACACTTTATTTAGTCAGAGTCAGGGTTCAGCTTCCCACTGGGACTGATGCTGGCTCTTCCTGCCTCAGAGAGGGACCTGGCAGTCCAAAGCTTTTCTAGCCTATTTGGGGAGTCACCGACCCCACCCCCAACCCCGCCATCTCCCATCTCCAGGGATTCCTCACCCACTCTCCTCCCTATGTTTAGCCTCTGGACTGGGGCATCCTTAACCTTGGGAGGAAACAGAAAGGACCCTGGCGCCTATGACTTCCAGGAGGCGCTAGCACGTAGGCATCGAGTCTAAACCTCTTCCTTAAGGCGCTGCAGAGAGCAGATGGCAGCGGCCATCAATCCAGCAGTAGCGCAGCCGGAGCGCTCCCTGGCGGGCGGGCAGGGTACCCGCGGCCGCACCCACCGCCGATCCCTCCCGCCTGGCCAAGGAGGGCAGATCCGGCTAGCAGCTGCTCAGTTCCTGGGGCGGCTGAGCTGGCAAAGAGCGATGCTGAGGGTTCCGGTGGCAGGAACTGGGACTCCGGGACGCCGGTTCAGGCCGCCCAGGAAATGCTGCTCTGCAGTCCCCCAGGGACAGGCGGCAGTGGGGGCGAAGCCACCAGAAAGGAGGCTGGTCGCAGGCGTAGCTGGAGGAGGCGGCTGCGGGCTGCTGGACTAGCAGTCCCGACGCTAGTATGGAAACTCAGAAACGTGTTCTGCTTGAATCTTGGTTCAAGCCAGTCCTTTTAGAAAGTTTGGGGACACAACAGGTTGCTAGCCGCAGGACCTGGGGGAAAAGGGCAATGACTACCGCTACCCTGCAGATTAGACCCTCCATCCAGGCTCTGGGTACGCGCCCCCACTAGTTAATCATAAATAAAGCAACCCAAATAAGACGTAAACCTCACAGGTGTGCTGAATTTGAATTCTCTCCTTAACGTATTTTCCAAAGAGCAAACATTGTGGATAAGATTATTGGAGGGAAATCTTTTCTTCTTGTTTTGGTGGTGGCTCTTGATGGATGCCCAGGAGCGACAGATAAGGGAAGGGGGTCCAGCTGGGTTCTTGGCTTGGCTTTCTGCTCTGCCCAGGAACGAACCTCGGACCTCGCATTTGCTGCCCGTAAGAGATGACATCTGCTGAGGTCTGACCGAGGGGAGCAGCGGTTCAGGAGTAACTTCCAAAGGCTGCAGGGCAGCTACTCAAGAGCCCTAAGGCAAAAGGGCCAAAGCCAGCGTTCGCCCTCTGCAACTCCCTGGCGCTGCGATTCTGACCCCGCCCACCGCTGACCTTGGGTGGCCGCTGCTTTAGCGTGGCCCAAAGGGAGACCTCCCCTATTGTTTTCTGCGGTGGAACTGAGTGGGCTAGGCTGCGACTTAGCCCTGGGGCGCTCAGCTCAACGCCACACTCTTGACAATTTCCGACGCCCACGTCTTTTGCTTCCACTTGCTGCCTTCCTCCTTCCACCCCCGGAAAAAGAGTCTCCAAATATATCCGGTGGCCTCGATTTGTAATCGCTCACTTACTCACTTTGCTAACCCACAGGACAGGGATCATTTTTATTCCCACTCAGTCAGGCTTGAAGGGGGAGCTACAATTCACAACTCACAAATCAGTAACTTCCTTCCCATCTAAATAACGAGAACTTGAAAACGCGTCCTTAGGAGACACCGACGATGTTTCCATCTCGATCTCAGAACCAAAAAGTCGGGCTAATGCTCAAAAATGCATTTGCTCCCTGCATTAAAAGTTTAAAATAAAATGAAACTGACCGATTAAAAATGAGGGCGATTAAATTACTTCGAAGAACAAACGTCTTAGTGATAGCGGTGGCGGGGTGGCGGGTGGTAGGGTGGGAGAGGGACGACACACAACCCTGGGAATTCTAACTTCTGTAATAAACGATAAGAAAGAAAAGTGTCCTCCAACCAAATAATTTCCTTCCCGGCAGTTTTGTGGGAAATTGGCTTGGACTCGAGCTAGATACACAGAGATGTCTAAAGAGCAAAGCAGAGGCACGTAGGGTCTGGTGGCGACCGCTCTGTCATCTGTACCCACTTTGGTCATCGCGATGGCTAGGATGCACTTTCAAATCCGAGGTGCGTAACTCAAACTCACTTTCTCAGTTTAATTCCAGCGGCCGGAAGTCGTACTGTGTGAAGGGGAGCAGCAAGAGCTCCGGACGCTTGGAGACATTTATTCCGGAAGGGAAAGTAGGTTCTCTGGTTACCTGCACATTGGTCCCAGATAGCTGAGTGTGGGATGCGGGGGAAGGATAAGGTCTTTTCCGCTTCGCCTGCCCGTGCCCACCGGGAAGAGCAGCTTGCCGGTGGCCTCAGAGTGAATCACCTCCTGGGCCTCTGTTGCCCGCACGGGGGTCGAAAGGAATGAGTATTCTGCCCCGGAATCGCACGCAGCCTGGCATCGGAGTCCTGTCGGCCTTGCAGAGGATGGGTTCCAGGCAATGAGAGGCCTCAAGCCACCCGGGTAAACTCCAACATCCCGACCTTCCTAACTCTGAACGCCCGCACAGGAATTTAGCCCTGCGAATCACCAGCGCCCGCGCTTTCTGCACAAGCGCCGACAGTTTCTGCGAAGACCCTCTTGCCGGCCTCTCCCCTAGACAAATGTGCGAAACTAGGAAGGACTTCGGAATGGAATTTCTATTAAATAGGTGCGACCCACTACTCGTGGATGTGCCTTATTTCGACATTCTTCTTAAAAAAAAAATGCTGGAGAAAAACGCCTAAGAATCAATGTCATAGGTCAGAAAGCCATTGTTTCCCCTAAGCAGGGGCAGGCAGATGCTGGCTTTATTGTTTATTCAAGAAAAAGGAAAGTTAGCGTATTGTCAAATTAATGTTGCCAAAGAACAGATACCCATATAAAACCTCCTACATGCGACTTTAAGTTTCAGCTAGGGTCTTAAATTAATCAAACTATCTCCCTTCCCACTACCCACCTCCCCAGCCCTTTCAAGACAGTTGGGAAAGCGCGAGGTAGAGTTTATGTCGGTCCCAGGCAAGCGCAAGGAGCTCGCCCTCAACAAATATTAAGACAGAACGGGGGAAAGACTGTCAGTGACTTCCGCCCAGATTTCCCCTGTTTAAACTTCCTAAATCAGAGTCTGTTTCCGCTCCCCTCCCCGAGCCTAGAGTGTGGAATTGGGTACGCGGTGGGGCTGGGTACAGGTTGGGGTTCCCTCTTCATCCCCGTCTCCACCCTGCAGCTCTTACACTCAGGAACCGGATGGGATGGCAGAACTCTTGGATGGGGACTGCACAAGGCGACTACAGCCAAGACTGGCTCCAGGACCGAGTGCGGAAAAGCGCGCGTGTACACGAGAGCTCCACTCAACTGGGTGGGACCTCTTCTAGCGCCCGGTCACTCCAGCATCCTCACCATCTGCTCCTGTCACCAGCTAGTGGCCCCGCCTCCCGGAGCCTGCCCCTTGAGTTCTGAAGCCAATAATAACCCCAGACTGCTCTACCCCCCTTTCCGAGCCCTTTCCACACCCCCACGTTCCGAGTGACGATTGGCTGTTTCGACTTGGGTGAAGCTCTGACATTTGCATGCAGCTCGCGGTTCCTGGTAGGTAGCGCGGCCCGTCACTCGGAAGGCCGGGACCGCCCACTCCACCTCAGTGCCGGGCTCTCTTCCTGCGCAGTTCTCCTCCGCAGCCTCTGCGGGCAAGCGCCGGGGCTGCTCTCAAATCTCCTGGCTGCGAGGAGGCAGCCCCGGCGAGCTGCCGTGCGCCCCGTCCAGAGTATCCGGGCTGCGGGGTACAGCGTCCTCCGCAGCGCATCTGCCAGCAATTCCCGCCGCCCTGACTGTGCGTTCCAGTCCCGGCTTCTGGTGGGCAACATGTCAAGAGCCGTCGCCGCTGCAGCTGCCGCCGCCACCCGGGAAAGAGCCGCAGCCTCGGCAGCCGCGCGCACACGAGGGCAATAAACCGAATCCTTCGGGCGCAGAACGGCAGGGGACCCTCCTGGTGCTCACTGCTCCGGCAGGACTCGCGCCATGTGCTGAGCCATGCCCCTGGCCGCGCCCGCCGGCCGCGCATGGGGCAGCGCCTGAGCGGCGGCCGGTCCTGCCTCGATGTCCCGGGCCGGTTCCTGCCGCAGCCGCCGCCGCCCCCGCCGCCGGTGAGGAGGAAGCTCGCGCTGCTCTTCGCCATGCTCTGCATCTGGCTCTACATGTTCCTATACTCGTGCGCCGGCTCTTGCACCGCCGCACCCGGCCTGCTGCTCCTGGGCTCGGGATCCCGCGCTGCTCACGCTCAGCCAGCCCTGGTCACAGCTCCGAATGAGACATTCCCTAAGATGCCTTTCCGGGGGTCGCCGGCCAGCTCGCTGGCTGCAGGCAAGGATAACATAGTAGTCGCCGGGAGCCAAGAGGAGCAGAGTCCGGAGGCACCGGACTCCCCCAGCCCCATCTCCAGCTTCTTCAGCGGCTCCGGGAGCAAGCAGCTGCCGCAGGCCATCATCATCGGCGTGAAGAAGGGCGGCACGAGGGCGCTGCTGGAGTTCCTGCGCGTGCACCCCGACGTACGCGCCGTGGGCGCCGAGCCTCACTTCTTCGACCGCAGCTACCATAAGGGCCTCGCCTGGTACCGGTGAGTTTCCTCTCCAGCGGCCCGCTGAGCTGGCCGCGATCCGTGAGCCCCCACCTCCACACCCCCGGAGCCGTTGCGCGTCAGGTGGGGAGGTAGCAGGGGTAAAGCTTCGGGCAACCGAGGGAGGGCAGGGACTAAAAAGCGCCCTCACACTGCGGGTGGACGGTGGCAGAGAATCCGGGTGCGCGCGGCTAGGCTGTGACAGCAACGTACAGAAACTTGTAGCGGGGCGCGGGTGGCTTCGTGGTCCGCTGCGCTCTAGAATCATTCAGACGACCTGGCTGCAAAGACACCCGGCAGCTACTGGGGAAGTGACAGAGGAACCAGCTACTTTCCCGCGGTGGCGATATCCCACTCGAATAACTCGGTGTGGCTAGAATTTTGTAGTTCTCGCAGCCTGGGACGCGGGGAGGAGTGCTGTGGGAGTGTTGTGCGCCTCTGGGTCGCAGCCTCCTCCTCACACCAACCGCTAGAGTCGCTTCTGCTGCCCAGATGGGAAGAGGGGGGGGGACAAGCTAAGGCTGGGCGCCAAGGCTGCTTTGAGTCTGTTAACTTTTTGTTACATTTCTCCTTGTTACCGGAACCCGAAGGGGGTCTGACCCGCTTGGCTGGAGAGCCCCCTGTGTTTGGGAGGGTGGCAGGGTTGCTGCGCCGTTTTGCTGGCTGCTGTGCGCCGGGCGTGGAGCTGTGCTGGTCCCTGTCGGGCAAAGGCGCGCACTGCAGCCCGCAGCCACTTCGAAGGCTTCTGGGCGTTCTCCCGGGGAGCTGCCGGCGAGTTGCCGTGTCCCTGGCCTCTGTGCTGAGAGAGCCCCGGCCAGGACGCTAGTTTTCGCGGACCTAGTAACACGTCCGGGCTCAAAGAATATCCCTGAACCATCGATTGAGAAATGGGGGTTGCTTCGAGGTCGTGACTTCCGGATGTGTGTCCAGTTCCAAAGGGACCCAGACTCCGGGGTCACAGTCACGACCTCTGCCCACTGCATCCCGGGTTGTTGGTGTGGTGTGAGCTGCTGGAGGGGTCACACCCGAGTCTCCGGAAACCCGGTCGGGTCCCCAGCCCCTTAGGTCACCTCCCAGCCCTCTCCTCTTACTCGAGTTTTTTTCCAGACCCAATTACTTTCAAAGAGGGTCACGACTTCCGAAAATAAGGAGAGACACGAACCGAACCTCGCTCTTTGCCTCGGCCATACTTTCCAGGACCCGGACGGCGTGACAAATAAAAGGGCCTGACCCCCGAGGATTAAAGCAGCTCCTCTCCCAGCCTCGCCCACTCCCCTTTGTCCTTTATGCTTTTTTTTTTCTTTAATTGTGAGGAGTTGCCCAAGTCTCGAGATTTAAGCCATCTGTGACAGCCGCCCTTTTCGAGGTTCCCAGGACTCTGCGGGTTAAGAATGGGGACTCGGATGCAACGTCCGGGTTCACGTCCCACCGGTGGGCCTGGGTGCTCTTAACGGAGCCCTGGGAATAACGCGGTTTCTGGATGGGCCCGGAAGGGCCAATACTTTGGTGTAGCCAGGTGCAGTTTACCATGGGGTTAGCCTCGCTAACCATAGGCTGTTTCCATCGATGTGTTGATAATATTGCCTCTATCCCCCATCCTCCCCATACACACCCCGCTCCTGGGATAATGTTCAGAGGACCGGGTGGCAGGCTAATGATCAGAACCATTTGTGGTGGAGCCGAGCCCAAGGCAACCCGGGCGTTTTGGTCAGATCCACATGTGGCCGGGTCGGGAGGAACTGGCAGTCGAGTCACTGCGCACTTGAGAGTGTTAGAGGCACCTGGGGCAGGCGGTGGAAATCCCCACTGGAAGATTCACGCGGAGGCGGAGGTGGCTGCCTTCACCTGCCACCGCCCTTGCTGCGCTGGAGGCCCTGGCTGCGCTCGAAGGGTGAAGAGCACAGCCCAAGAGCGTGGCGGGGACGGGCGACCCGAAACTGCAGCTCCAGCCGCCTCGGAGGCCGGGCTCAGCCAGGCTGCGGTGAACCAGGGTCCTCTACCTTCTGACGCCACCGGGAGGCACAGGCCCCGCGGCGGTGATCTGGTGGATCTAACTGCCACGGTACCGGTGTCCTGACAGCGGCCTTCCCGGACTGTCTCATCAGGGATCGGCGTGCCAGCAGAGTTACTGGATATTTTCTTAAAGAAAAAAAAATGTCAAATACTTTCTGTGTACTTAAAACTTGTAAATCACTTTAGACTGTTCTAATGGTGACTGGGCCATTGTAAGGACTTCACAATTAATTTGAAAGCAACCCTGAAACTTAAATTTCAACCCTGACCCAGAGCGCTGCACCTCTCCCGGCTAGAGTCCACGAGGCTCGCAGGGCCAAATCAGGCCTGCAGGGTCCCTTCTGCTCTGTCCGGAGAGAGGCCTGCCCGCTGGAGAACAGCATAAATAATAATTAACCAGAGAGTTGCAAGGGCAGAAGAATGGTTAAAACCAGCCCTCAAAGCCAGAGTGTGAGCGAGGAGTGGCCTTTTTAAAGGCATTTGTGACAAAATGGGAGGGGGTGTGGAATGGTGAGTTCTGGGGTCAGCAAGCAATGGGTTGTAGAATGAGATCGTGGCTGTGTCTGAGCAAGTTGTTAATGAGTTTAATGGGTTAATACAAAGCCCTGCCAGGGGCCTAACCAGGGCCTGGTGGGTTTTCCTGGATGCCAGGGAATTTGCAGTCCTTATATCTCCCTACCAAGAAACCATCAGCCAATGGGTGACCCAGACTCCTGGAAGGCCAGAGCCTGCAGAGGTGGCAGCTTGGAGCTAACTCTGTGCCACCACCCAGACACAATGATTCTTTACAGCGCCCGAGTTTACAAAAAGCACAAAGCTAAGGCGAGCTCGTCCCAGCCTCTGGCTGCCGGAGCCCCAGTTTGTACAGGAGCTCTGAGCAGACGGTCTGGTTCTCTAATCGGCCTCCGAACTTAGAAGAGTGCCCGATGGTGATGTCTAAGAGGCTCATGGAGCTCTCTGTTGACTTTTACCCCCAGGTGGGAGTGCCATGAAGGGGAGATTTGGGGCTAGGAGAGCAGGAACTTAACTCCCCCACCAGGTAAAGCAAACCTCCAACCAGCTTGGTACCCAGATTTAAACTGGAGAAGTATTAATGATGCAGTTTTTAAAAAAGCACTTCTTCTTGATCCAGTGTAAGTTTTTGTATATTTCCATGAATTTGATGGCCCAAGTTTAAGAATTAACTTAGTCCTTGTTGGCTTGTCATTTGCTCCCCATAGTTTACGGGTGGTGGGAACTCCTGTCATAGAATGACTTTCCTTTCCATTTCGGAAAATTAGGCGGCACTCCAATGGCCATCCCCACCCCCACTCTGTGCCCCTCTCTCTCTCTCTCTCTCTCTCTCTCTCTCTCTCTCTCTCTCTCTCTCTCTCTGTGTGTGTGTGTGTGTGTGTGTGTGTGTGTGGTTTAACAGTGCTGTAGTTAAACTGTACTAAATATCTGAACCAGGCACTGTTTCAATTGATCAAGTTAACAAGTTTAATCCTCATTACCATCCATGAAGTGGGTACTTTGATGGTGAGGAGACACAGGCAGAGAAGTTAATCAACTTGCTCAAAGTCTCCCTGCTAGAAGTGGCAGAGGTCTTACTCCAACAAGAGTAATTTTGTGCCAGGCTCCCTGACTTTAGTGACCAAAACATGCCACCGTTACTCATGTGTAATTATTCAAAGTGATTTCTGCTCTAATAGAGTTTGTGGGTTTCCTGCCCACCTCCAGTCCCCCCACTCCCACACCATGTAGAGTGCCCACTCTGTCATTTATCTTTAAAGCCTTTGTAATGTCAGGGCGGTGGACTTGGAACCATCCTACCCTGGTCTCTAACTAGATGAGAACAGTCTTACCGTTCTGGCACTTTTATTTCTCCACACCGCACAGCTAGAAGCAAAGGAATCATTAAAACGACAAAAATATCCCTCAAGGATAGTGGCTGAGAAAACAGCCAGTGTCTCCCTGAGGACGTGGTTTATTCAATGCCATTTGCCCCTTTCAGGCTGGGAGGCCCAGGTTCAGTGACGTATTCTCAAGCCCCTTGGAATTAATTTCTTCACTGGAGAAGATAGAATGATCCCAAGATAAGAAAGACACAAGAATGGCTTTGCACTTGTTAGTCAGCAGGCAGATGTAGCTAGAATTCTGCAGTTTTCCTAGAGGTTCGAAAATCCAGCTGGAAGAATAGTAATTTCCTTTACATTTTTAGCTGATCTCCGCCTCCATTTGCCTAGTCCGTTTCGAAAAACTTGGTGGGCAGCCCTGTTTCTGACTTCTAAGATCTCTTTGAGGATGATCTGTTTCTAAATAATTGCTCTTCCTCGGTCCTGGAGTTTAAGGCAAGTATGGGACCCACTTCTAGGGTGCTGGGAGGAAGTCAGACATCTCCATCAAGATGCAACAATTTGAAATACAAACCATTATGTAAGAACGCTGTCAAGATTTACCAGCAGGACTGTGTAGCATGTGTTGGGCTCTGTTTTTAATTAGGTTCCTAAATTACACCATAAAATGGTTGATTAATCTTTTACAAGTTGGGGGGAAAATATAACATAAATTAACCTAATCATAAGTGTTTTCCCAGATGCTGAGTTAATAAAATTGTCAATATTTAATAGCGGCCTATTAGTTTTAGATAAATAAAATGCCGAAATGTATGAATTGAATTACACTTATTATCTTCCAAATGACCTTCCAGCAGGTCTGGGAAAATTAGTTTGCAGTCCATATCTTAGGACAAATTCTTAAAAGACAGGCTACTGTGGTAAATAGGAATTAAATGCTGATCGCATTTGATTTTTGCATTTTTAAAAGAATCTACTTATTTAAAAAGTGGTGACTAATGTACACTAATAATTACAAGATGTGTTTTCCCTGTCAGCAGTATTTGTTTGCCATGGCAGAGTGATCTTACACAGCTCCTGATTTGCTGATTTTTTTTATGTTTTGAAAAATCAGTATGTCACCAATTCTCATTCCAAATATGCTTGCTTCGGTTTAATCTTTTCAGTTTAAACCAGACTATGAGACATAAGGTTTTCTCCTACAAAATGACTTTTTGAATCCCTAGACCATTGAACGTTTGCTAGGAATAAACTTTTTTTTTCAAGCAAAACAAAAACAACCATCGGATCCGCAGCCCAGGACCAAGACCCCTGAGGGTGCTGTGTGTTCTGACTCTGAACACAGAAGTTAAACTGACTGATAGAAGCACAAAAGGCTCACACTACAGGCCCTGCATGGAGATAGCTTCTAGGGCTGTGAAGGGCGTTTCCAGAGGGTTCTGCAGCTCCTGTCACTGGGTTATCCCAGAGAACAAGAGGAATTCAGGGCAGGGCAGTGGGAGACACTTGACCCACCCCCACCCCAGGGTGTGGCACAGTGTTGAGGGCAATGAGAGCGTATCCTGCCTTCCTCAAGTGGAAAGAAAGAAGAAATGGGACACCAGTGTCACTGAACACTAATAGATCAGAAGACTTCTTTATAATCTAAATTATTACCTTGTTCGGGCTGTCTAATTCCTTGCTCCCAGACTATCCTACCTCAAATAAAATTGCTGCTTATGCGTGTAGACTGGTTCTTATCCTTGTCCAGAGATGGACAATAATTATTCTTAGTAACTTGATAGAAATTCCATATAGCCAGGAGGCTAAGTGTTACAATGTCCCCGGTGTTCAAGAAGCCCATACAACACAGTTCTGAAGCACAAGAGTGGCCCTCTATTATATTTGCTTAAAATTCCTTCTTGTGTGCACTTCACACACTTTGCTGTCATTTGATAAATATTTTTTTAAAAATAGCTGAAGTTACTGACTCACTCAAAGAACTGACTCCACCGTGACACGTGAGAAGCATGCATAAAAGAAGTTGTACTACTCTGGTTTTGCCCCACAAACTTATGAAGTTCTGTGGCTCAGCAGGGAGAATCCAATTAACAATAATGCATTATGTAACAGAATAGAAGAAACTTGTGTGTCCCCACCACAAAGAAACGATAAAGGCTTAAGGTGATGGATACGCTAATGACCCTTGTGTATACAGGAATTGAGACATCACATTCAGCCTCATGACTTCACACAAATGGTGTCAGTTAAAAACTTTACATGTAAAAGTTGAGTATGTAGCCATGGAAATAGACGCTATTAAAGACCTTTAATAAAGAGGAGTTCACATTTCTCAATATTTAAAAAGACAGGAAGTACGTTGGTTGTGAGAACGAGACAGTTTCTTTGTATGCAGGGTAGATGTGCATATTGAGCACCCTGTTAATATCAGGTCTCTGTCACTTCGGCCCAGCCAGGCTGCTTTGAACCTCATTGGATGAGACCCTGACCATTCCTCATGTGGACACCCGCGACTTAGTGGGACGTCCAGATCCAAAAATTTGCCTCTCACCACCTTCGCGCGCGCGCACGCACGTAAGCTGGGGTTCTGGGCATTGAGATTGGGGGTAGCCAGTGAAGAGTGAAAACTGCACTGGGAAGAGCCGAGAGCAGCCGTTTTCCACGTCCTCTCCTGATGTAAGGGAGGAGCCGCCGCCTCCTCTCCAGGCCTAGTGACATTACTGTGCCATGGGACCCACGCTGGCCGGCCGCTGCCACGCTTGCGCTTCTGGCAGGACCTCACCTGTGGGGCTGAGCCGGGCGGAACTGCCTCAGCCCGCGCACATTGGTCGGAAGGGACTGCCCAGAGACCAATGGCGTCGGGCTTGCACGGAGGCCCGCCCACGGGTTTTCTCAGCGATTCTCTGCCCAGTTCTAGCCTCTTGTTAGCCTTCCTTCGGCATTAGACTCGCCAGCCCCGCAGGGCCAGCCTTCAGGACCCCAGCCTGCAAGCGTTCAGTGGAAACTAACTTCGTTCT
The DNA here is from genome assembly GCF_982192425.1 of Myodes glareolus. Classification (NCBI taxonomy): domain Eukaryota; kingdom Metazoa; phylum Chordata; class Mammalia; order Rodentia; family Cricetidae; genus Myodes; species Myodes glareolus. The sequence continues at coordinate 60,362,288 of NC_142034.1, forward strand.
GCTGTGAGGAGAGGGGAGCTGTTACTTTCTTATTGCAGCAAGTGGCGCTGAAAAAAACAAAATCTAAGATTTAGCCCATTCTTGCCCAACGAGCAGACTCTGGAAGAGAGGAAGGCTGGGAGACTGACACAATCAGACACCGGTCCCTCCAGACCCCTCCCTGCCTTCTGGAAGCTGGTCCTCGTTCAGTCCATCCCTTACTAGTCCCTGGGGGCCTCCCAGATCATTGTTCAGAGGCTCCAGGCATTTAGCATGTGCCAGCTCCGCCAGTTAACACAGATACACAAAGAAGAAACATCCTGTTTCCACCCATGAGCTCCGCAGAAGCCCCAAGTGGGTGGGTGGGTGTGTACCGGAGGGAGTGGAGCAAAGCTAAATCCAAGGAAGATCCCTGTCAACTCACCCAGGCTGACCTTTATCTTAGGGTCCTACTGGCTACTGAGTAGGTTGGATTAGAGGTGTGTGCCACCAGGCTCAATGAATAATGAATGCACTCTTATAAACTATATCTACTTTTCCCCCTACTGATCTAACAAGGGCGTATTTATTGGGCAGTTGCCTTCAAAAGATAGGCTTCATTTTCTGGAGCCGTTTTAGGCTCACAACAGAGGCAAGTGTGAAGCACAGAGATCTCCTGGGTACCCTCACCTCCGATACATCATTCTTCCGAGACCCATTCTCCACCAAGGGCGCATTTCTTACAGTGGATGAGCCTGTGCTAACAGGTCTTCTCTCGGGCCTTGGTTCAGATAAGGGCTTTGCCACCACCCTGGCTTTCTGTAGCGGTTCAGTAGCCTATGAAGATGCGGACAGTGTTGAGGATAAGAACTGAGTACAGCGATCCGAACTTGGTGCTACTTTGGCAAAGGGCCCAGCTGGTTAGCCCCCCTCAGCTGTACTGGGCAGGGAACACAGCTTGTTCACCCCTCCCCCATCCCCTGTCGTTCCACGTGTAGCCCAGTTCCCTCATTGGCAATCCTAGCATTGGAGAGAGCTGCAAGCCCTGCTCCGTGTCAAGGATGCACTTTTCGTTGTGAAATTTCCGCAGCCTTGTTCCTCGCAGACATTCGGAATGGGGTTTACCGTTTCTTCTCACCCATTTCGCCTCATTTGTATTTGAACTTCTGTAGCCGTCCTGGGACAGGCCTTACTCAGCCGGGTGCCCGAAGTCAATTCCAGTGAGAAATTTCTGTCTTGAAATGTTTAGTTCCCTAATAGATTTTTTTTCCTCCACCTGTTGGTAACTCTTAAGGTCAGTTCTTTGCCACATATACTTTCTCTGATGCCAACATCCCGCTCACACAGCCAGGGCAGGACCCAACAGTGTGGCCGTACCAAAGACACAGTGTGGGAGATAACTATGCCTCCAGCTCTACCACACAGAGTGGCCGCAGTGCACATTGGCCAGTTCTCTGTTTAGTGAACTCTCTAGCTAAAGTTATTGGTGTTACAGGAATGTCTAACTCTCTCTCTCTCTGATCACACATGTGACATAAAATATATGTGTTTAATTTTGTTTGACCTAGCATCTCCTTTTGAGCCAGAATCCTGTATGTATCCTGTTTTCATTCATATCAACCATCATCTTGTGATGTGTTTGTCTGGATGCCAATTTGGAGTATGTTGGTGGAGCAAGCCTCTGAGTTTTCTTGCAGTTCGTTGACCTCCTGATCCTGTTCTCTGTCTCTGCTTTTGTCTCCCTTCCTCCATCTCGACCTCCCTCCACCTTTACCCTAGGAACAAACAGGTAGTAGCCCCTTCCTTCTATTTGAATCAAATCCCATATGCAAGCCTACCTCTTGGGCTCTTGGGATAGCTGTTCAGATACAATGCGGCCCCCTCCAAGAAGTTTGCTACAAAGTGAACAATAACAAGGAGAAACAATGGACTGTACATCAAAGGCGGGGTTAGAAAGTGGCCAACTGAGGAGTGGGAGGCAGGCTTGCTAGGGAGAGTTTCAAGTCACGTCTTGCCATTGGCTTCTTTAGCAGGCCTCCCCTGGCTGTTGTTCCCCAGAGCAGGCTAATTGCAGGTTCTGCTTTCCACGAACAGCCTAGGTCTGCTTTCAAAGGCGAGTCTTGTGGTGTTTACCGAGCAGGGTGTTTGCCTGTGTTGGAAACGATGGAGCTAGTCTCCGCCCCGCTCAGCAGTGTTCCTGTGGTCTCTGTGTGTTTTGCCCTGGCCCCAAGATCATTGTTCTTCCTGGATGCAGTGCTGAGGTCTTCACTAAATAATGTGAACAACACTTCAAAACACCAACAGCCTGGGGCTGGAAACAAAAAACAAAACAAAAAAAGCCACCACTACCCCTCCCCACACACACATGTTCTGTTTTTGTGACTGCAGCCATAGAGAATGCTGGAAGGCACCCTGAGCCCCACAGCACCGGAAAGAGAGGAGCTCTCCGGATTGGGTGTCATTAGGACAGGAGGTTGGTGGGACATTTTAGCTGAAGAACTTGGGGTTGATTACTACTGATGTACACTTAGGTTTCAGGAGTGTCTGTATTTCAGCCTGCTAGGATCACCTTCTTATCTCCTGACTCAGTGTCTTGGGTAGGCCCCTCCCACTTGGTGTCTGTCTAACACCTGCCAGGCCAGGATGCCCTCAGCCTCCACCTCCTGCTCAGAGGCAGACATTTGGCAGAGGCAGTCCACGGAGCAGAGAGAGAGCAGTCAGGCAGCCAGCGAGATCCTGTTTGTTGGTCCTGAACTAGCTTTTTATGCGTATCTCTTTTCTGGTCCTCTAAAGTTCCATGTCTGTTTCGGGGACATTGAATGCCCTCTTTCTCTCTCCTTGGGGCCTTGTGGGATTCGGGCAGTTACAGGGCAGGTTTACTGCCAGTCATGCCTAGGTGGTACTTCTCACCTCTGCCATTCATTCATGATTTTCTCTGCCAAGTTTTGGACATCTAAACTGGATCAAGTAGTAAGTAGGCACTTAGTAAGCAAGCTGTTGGTTTTCTGTCTGGGTCTTCAGGGATCCCACAGTATTGGCTAGGGTCAATTTAATGGGAAGCATAAGGAATAAAGAGAAATACGGTAGGACCAAGCAAAGGGCCCTAAGTTGGGCTTTGAAGGGTGGATTTGAGTTTATTGGCAGATCATTAAGGAAGCTGGTAAGGTGTTCAGGGCAGAAAAAAAGGCCTGAGAGTCTTGGTAGAATATTAAAGGTTGGTTGGAGCACACATGGAGTCAGAGTTTAGGTATGGGGAGGAATCTAGAGGCAGGGGAATCCTTCATTTTACCAGTCATAGAGAGTTTTTATTTCAGGTCACTGGATTCTCCTGTGTCAAAGATTGTCACCAGCCTTGTTTGAGCTATATGTCTGAATTCTTCCTATGGAACTCTGAGGGAAATGAAGTAACTTGATATATCAAGGCAGACTAGACAAAAAAGTTGGTAGGTGTCACCCTGAGGCAGCTAGTACTAAGCCTGCCGGACCAGGCTTGCTCAGGCATCTTGGACAGAGGCTGTGTCCCTGCCAGTGCGATCACCGCAGTGTCCATGCCCAGCTTTTGGGTACCCGAGTGCCCTAGGTTCTCCTTCATCCTGGGCTCTGAAGCTCTGTGGGAAAGGCCGTGGTCTATTATTCCCATCTACTCCAGACACTGGAATGTGTAAGAACACACGGGCTCTAGTCTGCTGTGGGCACGGCTGCCAGCGTCTGCCTATCCTTTACCCACTTCTGTGTTTTTAGAACTCGAGCATGCCTGGGCAGGGCTTCTCTGCCAGCACAGTGAGCCAGGAGGCCAGTGAAGGAATGCCACATGGGCAGGGCCAACCTTCATTTCTAGGGCTCAGACTTCTGAAGCCTGGAGAAGCCACATTGCCCTCTTTCCCACATGGTTTAGGCCTGTCCCTGCCCTGACTACAGAGTAACTCAGTTCGGTCTGGAACCTTCCATGAGGCCATATAAAAGTGATCGCAACTGCTTATTGGCTCTGACTTAGAACTGCACCCTTTTATCTGGTGTTTTGAGGTTACAGGAGACCCCAGGAGAGGTATAGCTCCTGGGTCGGGCTGCCCCACCCCTGCCTCCCTTCCCACCATCTCCTCCAGGGCATGACCACTCGTTCATTTTTAGTTATTTTGGGGATTGCATTTTCTTCCAGTTACAACTGGAAACCCCAAAACAGGCTCCTGAGGATTCTGTGTTCTGAATTAAGAATATTTGCTGAGAGCGGCCAACTGCATATGGACATTCTCTCCTTTGAAAAACTTTGAAGCCCCCTCTTCCTACCCATGTGACCCCCAGTGGGGGAGGTGAGTTTGGGAGAGTAGATAGTGGGTTCTGAGGCTCTAATGTGAAAGGCTGAAGCAGCCAGTGGGGGTCACAAGTCAGGATCAACAGTGGGGCCCAACCTAGCAGGCCAAGGCAGGAGGCTCAGGAGTTGACGGCCAGGCTACGTGAAGACATTGCCAAATATAGATCAATAAAAAGCTGGCCTTTTATTTTGCCATGTGACCTTCATAAAGAATTCAATTCTTTATTTCTGTTTTATTGCTCTTTTATTCGCTGTAGCAAATAATTGAAATCAACATAGTTGTCCATCAACTATGGACATGGCTAAGAAAATTTGGTATCTATTTACCTATCGTCTATCTATCTATCTATATATATATATCTATATATCTATATGCCAAGTCTAAAGAAAAATGAAGTTAGATATTTGCAGGAAAAAGGTGTATAATATTAAGCAAGGTCACATAATCTCAGAAAGAGAAAGCTGCATTTTCTCTCTCATACACAGAACCTAGCTAATTCTCTCTCTCTCTCTCTCTCTCTCTCTCTCTCTCTCTCTCTCTCTCTGTGTGTGTGTGTGTGTGTGTGTGTGTGTGTGTGTGTATGTAAATAAATACCCATATGGATAACAGTATAAATGTAGAGAAGAAAAAAAGGAAGGTTAAATATGAGGGGATGAGGGAAAACTGAATGCACGTGATGGACAGGACCCATGAAAGAGGATAGGAAGCTGATTGCTTTTCTAATTCTAACTCTCACGGTTTTTGGTTTGGGGTGGTGGGTAAGTATATAAAATGTATTCGATCCTGAAAGTGTAAGGTTTAGTGTGAGACTTCACAGCTTCTATTTCGAACGCTAGTTCTAACTGTATACGGATTCATGAAGTCATATAGACTTTGAGTCTGGTTAATTATGATGTGTGATTTGCTTATTTATTTTCAAGTTTTTCTTAATAATGTTTATGAAAAAGAAGAATTTTCCACTTGATGCTTGCGTGTCAGTTGTGACTTGGAGTTGTTGGGAATTTTCCCCAGTTCTAAAATCCATTTCTCATATCTCCGTAGAATAACTTACAGAATTCTCCCTGCCACCTGGGTGGTGGTGGCGCACGCCTTTAATCTCAGCATTTAGGAGGCAGAGGCAGGCCGATCCCTGTGAGTTTGAGGCCAGCCTGATCTACATAATGAGTTCCCAGACAGCTAGGGCTGTTACACAGAGAAACTTTGTCTCAAAAAACAACAAACAAACAAAACAAAGAACAAAAAAAGAATTCTCCCTGCCAGAGGTCTGCCTTGGGGACCCGCAATGGGCTTGGGGAGCAGGAAGAAATGAGGGTTTTTCAGCAGGGATTTTGGTTGTTATCTGGATGTTCCCTGCTTTGGGTTCTGTTCTTTATAGTTGCGGTTGTTGTGTTTGAATGTGAGAAGCCCGCCCAGGCCCACGTGTGTGAACACTTGTCCACAGCTGCTACCGTCTGTGAGACTGGGAACCTTTAGGAGATGGGGCCTGGCTGGAGGAAATATTTTAGCAAGCTCTACTTCCTGTGCTGGCACTACATTTCCTTCCGGCCAACTTCCTGTTCCTGCCACCATGCCCTTCTTGCCATGGTAGACTGTATCCCTCTGGGCCTAGAAGCCACACAAGCCCTTTCTCTCTTCAGTCATTTTCGCTCAGGGTTCTTTCTCACAGCAACAGGGCCAAGAGACTTGCAACCTGATTTTTATTTATTTTTTTATTTTTATTTTTTTTTGTAATTTACTGAGCACTTGCCTTTTGTTTGTTTCAAGGATATTCCAGACGACCTTCTGACTAGCACACTTTTGCCAAGATAGAAGAGTTTCTGCTTGCATCCTCCTATCACAAAAGGAGCCGTCTGCCTCCAGGCCTTTCCTTCTGTAGGACTGTGTCTCCTCACAAGCCCTTCCTCTCTACAGTTGCTTCTCATCATGTATTTGGTCACAATGACGAGTGACTAATGCAAGCTACCCTGGGCTTCCGTCCCCATGTCCCAGTATTCAACCTGGAAGCCAAAATGGCAATTCTGTTGAACGGAGTTCAGCAGGGACTGAGTGGAAAAGAGGGTGCCCAGAATAAGAGGTCATGGCTGGAGAGCCTTCGTGATGAAGGGGAGGACACTCATCCTCAAAGAGGTTCTGTTGCTTGTTGGGATGGAGCTTGTCACTGAAGGAAAGCCCTGTAATTAGAAATTCTACTTCAAAATAAGATCTGCAGCTGTAGCAGCTGCAGACTCTGCGCTGCATTCCTGGATCCTAAAGAGGGGGATGCTGGAGCCAGGGTACCCACCTGATAGTAAGTGGGTGACTCTGCAGGTGACATCTATACTGAAGGTGTGGTCACCACCCTCCCGTTTGCAGGGTCCGAGAATTGGTATACTGCCGATTCCCTCTTCACTGGTGCCACATTTTCAACCGCACCCTCTTGGTCCCTTCCTTCTTTCTCTCCGTTTCTTTCTTTTTTTAATATTTATTTTTATTTCATTTGCATTGGCGTTTTGCTTGGATGTGTGTCTCAATGAGGACATCAGATCAGCTGGAACTGGAGTTACAGAGGTGAGCTGTCATGTGGATGCTGGAAGTTGAAGCTGGGTCCTTTAGAAGAGCAGTCAGTGCTCTTAACCACTAAGCCATTTCTCCAGCCCCACCTTCTTTCTTTCTGATCTCAATATCCCTTCATCCACCCCCCAATGCCAAACTTCTTTCTGAGTACTGAGCTCAGACCCTTACACATGCTAGCCAAGTGTGCTATAGACATGAGGCATCATCCTCAGGCCTCAGTACCAAACATTCTTAAGATACTCCCAGCGCATGAAGCAGTCAGGAGGGTCTCAATCCAAGGCTCCCTAGTGCAAACTCCAGGTCAGAAGACAACAGCACAAAAGCCCTCTTTTCATTCTTTTGCAGGACACAACCTGTTTACTTTCACTTTTATCTGGTCACCAAAGGAGAGGCTGGGTTTCAGGGACAAGACAGATCCAGGGGCCCAGTCAGTGGCTGGGTTTTCCCCAGGATCGCTGTCTCAACAGACGCATCCACTCTCTGCTTTATAGCTAGGCTAATTTAATTTTCAGCTCAGAGGCCACCCCCCATTTGGTGGTAATCTCAGATAGTTAATGAGCTAGAAGGAGAGCCAGCCTATGGGACAGCATCTCACTCCTCGCCTCAGTGGCTTAGCAGGGCTGATTTATTAGCCGTTTGTTCTCGGTGTTCTCGGTGTGAGTGGGCCCGGGCAGTCTGGCACAGCTTCCTGATTCTTCCCTCTTCTAAAGACCAACTGAGCTCTGGCTTCTGGCCTTAGCTTTTGGACCTCTCTCTTCCTCTCACAGCTGGGGTGGAGTAGAAGGGAGGAGGAGAGCCCTGGACATAGAGAGTCTCAGACTGGCTCATCTGCCCAGCCAGCCCGCGGTGCCTGTGAAACTTCTCCAGCTCTTTATTTTAGAAGTCTCTGCCTCCAGCCAAGCCAGCATTGAGCAATTCTGGCCTGAAATTCTGTCTCAACATTTGGGCAAGTGTTTGCCTTCTGTAGGACGATGACACACTTGAGAAAAGGGGGAAAGTCTGCGCTGTGGAGCGGGAACTCGGGAACTGAGGTCGGCAAAGCTGCGGGCTTGTAGCTTTGTGACTACTGGCTTTAGGGAAGCATTTGGCTTCCTCCTCCTATATTAATCTGCCTTTCTTATGCACATAGAAACACAGTCACACTCCGCTTAATGGTGTTCTGAGCAATGGCTCATCATGTCATCTCCTCCTTTGTGTCACTGTCTGAGCACACTTATACCCGGATGGTTCAGCCCAGGACCTGCTGAGGTCACATGGGATTCATGTCACATAGATAACCAACCCCCTGCTGTATGCACATATCATCTCAACTATGTCCTCTCATGGTTCCATTTATATATGTACAAATGTATATGCATGCTGTTTGTTTCATCATCACATGTGGCCCTTGCAAACAACGTTAATTTTAAATCAAGCCTTTTCAGGTTTGATTGGCAGGTAGGGAAGAGAGAGATCTTTAGGAAGGAGGTTGGTGATAATGGATGAGTCAGAGGGTGCTGGTGTTGATATTTGTACATTTTGATCTCGTAGGTTGACTCCCCTGCTAACTCATTAACTTTCTCAGATTACCAGCACGTGGGGAGTGGCCCTTAGAGCCATTGCCTTGGGGTGGAGATGACCCTAGAAACTCAGCATTCTAGAGTCTGAGTTTTGCTCCTTCATTTGCCTGGTATTGGATTTGGGGACCAGGAGCCTGCCCTCCCTGAGCTGCACTGTCTCCATATTTAAAAGGAAAGATCCAGGATCCCCTGGGGTCCATCCTTTGCTCACCTCATCTGCAGGGCTCCATGGTAACATGGCTGATGTAGGGTAAGTCTGCTTCTTCCTCACCAGAGGCAGACTGCTGTGTTCCTGTAGGGGGGACTTCAAGCATCACACCGGGCAGTGTCTTTGGGATTTGGCCGAACGGTGCAAACCTCATTCTTTCAAAGCTTAGTAAAATACTGTGCCCCCAGCCTCACACAGAACACCTGAGAATGAGCTGAGCCTGTGGGCTTCAGTGTGATGGGATCCAAACACTCAGACAAATCCGTCCATGTCCACTCTGGGCTGTTAGCATCTTGAGCAGGAGGCAATTGGCCAACTGGTACGCTGACATCAGGAACTCTTATTCTGTGTCTGTGTACCCCTAAAACTGAGGAACAACTTCTATTTATTTGCTGCAAAGGGGTCCTCTATTTTCTCAGACTCTGTAACTCCCAAAGGCTGAGGAACTCTGGCCCAAGGCATGGAATTCAGTCGCTGTCATTAGTTTCTTTTTGTTTTTGTTTTGTTTTGTCCCCTGCCCCATCCTCCCTACCCTCTTTTTGCCCAGCAAAACTCTTGCTTTGTAGCATAGCTCAGGATTTTCTCCATCTTGAAATCCTCCTGCCTTCGGGTTCCAGGCTTATTCCACCATGCCTGGCTGCATATCCTCTTTGCCTGCTGTAATATTTAATGAACCTCATTTCTGTTCTTCACAGACAGGAGCTCTGGTGGCTGTGCCTTCCCCTTTATGACAGACGGTGTCCTCAAACCATGAGAAAAAACAGATCTTTCCTTCTTCTTTTTTTTTTTTTCTTTTGCAGGGGGAGGGGGTGAGTTTTGAGACAGAGTTTCTCTGTGCAACAGTCCGGGCTGTCCTGGAACTCTCTCTGTAGTCCAGGCTGGCCTCGAACTCATGGAGATCTACCCGCCTCTTCCTCCTGAGTGCTGGGACTAAAGGCATGCACCACCGCCGGCCACCTTCTTTCTTAACCTGTTCTTAAAACAGCAATGAAGGCATGACTAGCCCACAGCCTTGTGGAGATAGGGTCACACTGAATGACACTAGCCAAGGAGCCTGGAGCAGGGCCTCTTCACACAGTGCTTGGTCCGGGATTGTCTGTCACTTGGGCGTTTTGACACCTCAGGATGACAAGTTAACTCTGTGCGTTTAGCAAACCCAGGGGAGCTTTCAGTTTGATTTGTTTCCCAAACGTGCTAATGGGGCTGAGGAAAGCCAGGCTCTGATCCCTCCTTTAGGTGCTGTTTACTTATGGGCTTAGTGTGTGTTCTCAGCCCAGGGACTTGGGAGTGGGTTCCCAGGGGGAGAGCCTGGCGACACTTAGAAGTTTGATCTGGCTTTGTCAGAGCCCAGAGAACACCCCCCCCCCCCACCGAGGCTCAGTGGCGCCTCTCTGAGGGAGGCAATCACTGACTCACGACGGACACCCCCACCCCCCAGTATGCCCAAATGGCTTTGCAGCAGCTTGGTAGCTTAGAATCGGGTAAGGCATTAGTCTGCTGTCCATTTCTGTCTGTGTTCACTCTTGGGCCAAGAGCCCGAATCTTCTCAGTCGATGATCTTTCCTGAACGACTCTATTCTCAAAACTTCTGGGGAAGGGACCCCGCTCCTTCTCAGGTGGATGAATTCAGAGCACACAGCTGCCATACCCTCTGAGAGTTTCCTTAAGACCTCCCGCCTAGCTCTTCTAGGGTAGCTTTCCCCTCTTCCAGAGTTGTTTTAGAATGAGTTGACCATTGCCAACTCAGCACCCCCCAGCCCCGCTCCGGCATACACCTTCAGGCTCAGGCCATTTCATTCATTTTAATATGCTTTCTTGGGAAGGTTCATAAAGGGTTTGTGGTGTGTGTGTGTGTGTGTGTGTGTGTGTGTGTGTGGTGTGTGTGAAGCAAAGCATATAGAATATGACACTAAAAGGTGTCCAATGGTGAGTGATGCAAAGAGGAATCAGGAATTGGACGCATTTGGTGCCTCTGTTGCAGCGACTATGGCTTTTCAGCCTTCGAGCTGCAGTCATGCAAATGCAGAGTCTTGCTGTTCTGGATTTTCTCCAACTCAAAATCCTCCTGCCTCAGGTCTACTGACATGCCGCCATGCCTGGCTATACACCTTTCTTGCTTGCTGTAATATTTAATGACCCACATTCTTCACAGACAGGAGCTCTGGTGGCTATGAATTCCTCTGTATGATGCACGCCTGTCTGGGCAAAAGAAAAGATGACTGTTCTGGTACTGAGACCGAAGACTGGCCGCCGGCATACACACAGCTAAACCTTAAAGTTTGTCCAGCTTTTTTTTGTTACAGGATAACTAAAGAAAGAGAGAGAGATGAAAGAAGAGGAGAGGAAGGAAGGCGAGGGAAGAAGGAAGGGCCATGACTCATGTTCCAAGACAGACAGACCAAGACCACATGAAGGGTTTTATCTCACCCATTGGTAGTGAAGGAAACAGGCAAATCTTACTGCTTTGCTTTATGGGAAAAGTCAAAGGATTTGTAAATTTCCTTGCAGTAAAGGAATATTGACATAAATTTATGAATGGACAATGAACTTCGTCACAGAGAGGTAAGAAGGAAGATCCATGGAGTGTGGGCCCGAGGCTTGGTCTGCATCTCCATGTTTAGGACTTCCACCCCATTGAGAATTCCCAAGTCACCAAAGCTGAAATCTTAACAATGCACAACTTTCGAGTGGAGACATCTCTCAATGTTTTCTTATTATTCCTTTAAATTCCTTCAAATTTCTTTCTGTCCTTCTGTATCTATATATTTATTTTATACTGATAATCAGTTAAAACCTCAGATCTTTTGAAGACCCTCCTGGTGTCTCCTCCACTCTTGAGATGTCATTTCACACCGCTCATCTCCTCCATCGTGTGACTTCTCGTGGGCTCCGAGGCCAAAGGCAGATTCTACCTGCTGCTTGTTTGTTTGTTTACTCTTCGTTCCTCTAACAATCATTCATTCTTGTCAGAGTGCAAGCAAGATGCACAGCCCGGCCTTGGGACTCCCCGAGGACAGTCATAGCAGATGGACAAAAGCTACGGCGGGGCTTGTGTGCTCATTAGGAGGGTAGTGGTTACTAAAGGGACCAAGGGCTGCATACAGATCATTAGGTTGTTCCTGGAGGTGGAAGGTCTCAGGGGAACAAGGAACATCCTAAGGCCTTGAAGAAACAGCTCTGAGCTGGTCTGAACGTTTGGAGAGGGAACTGCTACAGGGTAGTTCTGTCAGAGTCCTCTAGTGCTTCTCACTTGGAGAAAGGCCATGCGGCCAGCGAGCATTTGATAATCATGCTTAAAATGCAAGGGAAGGCTTAGAACGTTTTAAGATTTGTCTTTTAAAAAGACGTCTGCAGAAACAGCAAATAGAAGTGATGATCAGGGTGGGGGAGGGCAACCTCAGTTTGCTTCCCAGCATCGATGGGGAGGAAGCAAGAGACAGTTCCTTCTCTGAACCTGGTTGGTGTGGTAGTGTTCACAGGTAATCTCAGCAGCTGGAAGGCTGAGGTAGGAGGATCATGGCTTCTGGGTCAGTGTGGGCCACAAAACAAGTTCCTGTTCCTGAGAGAGACGGGGTGGGGGGGGGATATGCAGTAAGAAAGAAAGGGAAAGAGAGGTAGAAGTTCCTTTCCTGGGTCAAAAATGAGTTCCCATGGCCTGACAGTAGAAATTCAGGGCGCCTCAAACGCATGTTCTACCATCAACACGGTGACATGTGCTTTTATCGTCATAGAACACAGTCGTGAATCAGTGCCTTTCCCGATACACTCCTGGGGACATCAGCACAGCAGGCGGGGTAGGAGGATTCCGCTATCAGTCTGAGATGCTATCTGATGACATTCTTACTTTGGGGGTTGGTGGCATGTGGTGGCGTGCTAAGTTAATACGTTCTGGAGGTCTTATCTGACAGTCAAAAGAATAGCAGTCCAAATGTAGAGGTGAGCAACAATTGGCCACTGAGAATAAAGATAGCCCAAGATTATTTAGGCTTTTAATCTGCAACATTTCAACTTCTAGTCACAAAATTCAAGTCAGGCAATCTCCAGTCTCCGATGTAAGTGTGGCATTTTCCAGGAATGCAGTTTCACCCTCAGTGGGTTCTCTTCCCCATGTTGAGTCATATGGGCTTGATTCATTGGGAGACACCACATAAGCACTATTCGTGGCTAGGTTTCCTGCCTATGAAGTTACCCAGAAGTTACCTCACTACCTCATCCTCCGTGGAGGTCCTGCTGTTTAAATGACAGTCTGTTAATCCTCTTGCTACTGTCCCAGTCTTGATCATCTTAGCCTGCCATGGCCTGATGGATGCCTGAGTGTGCAAACCAATATTGAGAACAACCGAACAGACTGGGGCATCCCTACAGCCATCTTCTTCGCTGTCACTAACTGTAGCCTTTTATGAGTTTGAACCAGAGGGCTTAGCTTATTACCGGCCGACACTTGCGGGCTGTTTGCTCATGCCTCTCAAGTAGCATAGATTCTCTGATCTCAGACAGAGCACACTTACTCTTTGCTCTTGATTGACATTCAAGCCCAGGACCTTCTTAATGTTGATGGCCTCTTAATGTAATTGTGTCACTTAATGTAATGAGAGTGGTGACACATAAACGTGTCATCTCTGAGAGTTGGAGGCTGAGGCCCCATGATAATTTACCCGTCCAGGTTGCCCCCAATTCTCTTTACATGTCTGCCCTGTGACCTTCTATTCTGAGCTCTAAGCATAGCTCACTGCTTCATTTTGGATGCCCTGACAGCTTGCAAGTGCTCACTGGTATTTTGCTATCTTATTTCAAAGATAGATATCTTTAAAATTCACAGTCTAGGGACTGGGGAGATGGCTCAGCAGTTAAGATCACTGAGTGCTCTCCCAGAGGACCGGCTTCAATTTCCAGCACCCACACGGCAGCTCACAACAGTCTGTAACTCTAGTTCCAGGGGACCCAACACCCATGGCAAAACACCAGTGAGCATAAAATACAAATAAATAAGTTCAAAACAAAACAGTTCATAGTCCAATAAGTACAAAGGAAAATATGGGAGGCAGTCAGATGATGAGATGTCGTAAAATATTTTGCTTTCGGATATGTAGGCTTAGGACTCAGCGGTTCGGAACATTGCTTGTTCTTCCAGAGGACTGAGTTCAATTCTCAGCACCTCCACAATGGCTCATGCCTGTAACTCCAGTTGCAGGAGAATCCAATACGCCTTCTGCCCTCCAGGAGCACCAGACAGGAGAGCAGTGTACAGGCATTTATTCAGGCAAAACACCCAGATTAATGGAATAAGAAAGGTATTACAAACCAGATACATGGCCTTTTAGAAATAAGTTACCCGGCTAGTTTTTCAGTGAGCCTTGTGCAAGGCAGAGAGCTAATCTCTTGTCATCCTTAGCTCTCTCAGTAACTGTGTGGTCATACTGGATTTCCTTGTTGTGGCTACTTTTGTTCTCTTGGAGTGGGTGTGGGGGCAGGGTGAGGATGCTGGCTTTTGAACGCTGAGGAGAAGCTGGAGATTTTATCTCAGGACTCACCAGTTAGGCAACACCACCTTCTAAAGAGTTTCCATAGGATACAATCAGTGATGACGGGACATAGTCAGATCCTGTGCAATATTTAGCAATCGCTTCAGCCAGCAAAGCTCCCCCTTTCTTCTGTCTTCCAATGTGAAATATACCAAGCAAATTGGAGTCTGTAGTGGTCTGTTGAAAATCCACTGGGCTTCTAGAAATCATGGTTGGTTGCAGCATTGGAAAAGTGAGCCTGGATCAGGTGGGGAATCTTTTTCTCCAGCTGAAGGCTGACTCTAGGGAGCTTCCAATCATAGTAAGCTGAAAGTGGTCTCTCAACTAGGGGGAGCCTGGCTGGGGCTTCCAATGGCTGTTCAGCTAAGAGCTTTCCTTGGCCAGCTTCAAGTGCACAGACAAACCAACCAGGATGTAAACCAGAGAGAAGCTATGCAGGATGGGAGACTCAGCTGGTCCTTGGTCCTCAGTCAGCAGTGTTTCCAGGTTTCACACCTCCTGAGTCGCTGTGCTGGAAAGTGCTTCTCTTGTTTTCTAGAATGTCCGTGGGTCCTTTAAAGTCCGTGATAAGAGGGCTGGACTTGACTCATTTTCCTGAACCTGCCTTCTTTGTAGACTTTTGGTTGGCAAACAGAAAAAGGTGGGTGGGAGGGTTGCTTGCTGAACGAAATGGGGGAGGGGAGGATTAGCCATTATCTCCTACTTAACTTCCCTGGAGGGAGAAGGGAGCTCACTGGTGGCTTGGATTATGACTTTTCAGGCCTCTCATGGACCTCTGCCGCCACACTCCTATCTGCTGTATTAAAAGCTGCTTCTCCCCAGGTCCTGCCTCCGTTATCTTTATGGCTGTCATCCTTCCTGGGACTGAGAAAGGGAGGACATGGAGTGAAGGGGGCTCCAGGAAATCAGGACTCTTTCAAATGTTTGTTTTTAAATCAGGCTTTGAACTGAAGAACTGAACCCGTGCAGTGTCTATATCTCTCCAGTTGTCCATCTCTCACCCCAGAGCTAGGAGCCATCAGTGGGAATGAGAGTAGCCTACCCCTCCACCTTGAGAGAATTCTGTTGCTTTCAGAGCTCATCCGCCTACAAACTATGTTGGATAGGAGGAGAAAGATGAAGAAAAGAAGGAAGGGAAGAAGGAAGGAAGGAAGGAGGGCCGGCAAGCAAATGGAGGGGCAGATGTTTCTATTTTGCAGACCTGGACCACGACCTCTTTTCTTGCTACTACAACCAGACGGCTTACAAGTGGGTGCCTAGATCTGAGGTTATTATGACACTGACCTTCCCCAGTCACATCTCCTGCCATCTCTCTGATTCCTCTCCCACCCCAGGAGCATCTTGAAAGTACTCAGCCATCGAATGTTGATGGTTTCTGCTTATAATCTACTAGCTTATGCCAACCCAGTGCTGGCAGTAGGGGAAGACAGATGTGAAGGCCATTGTAAGGGTTACTTACACAACTTGTAAGCTGATCCCCGAATTAAAGAAAAAGTTCTTGTACTATGATTATTGCCATTGTCTACGTGTGGGTGTCTGCATGTTCCTGCTTGTTATGTGGATGTTAAAGGACAACCTTTGGGAGTTGGTTCTCTCCTTCTACGTTCAGTTCCGAGAGCTGAACTTAGGTCATGGAGCTGGGGGGCAGTCACCTCCTGAGCCATGTCACTGGCCCAGATCCATTCATGTGTATACATTGGGAAAAGTCCCAGCCTGGTGCACAGGCAGGCCAGGAACAGAAGTTCAGGGTTTCTTAGGGCCACTGTGTAGAGAAGCTGGCTCTCTGTCCCTCCCTCTGTTTCTGGGGTCAAGTGGGGTGGGACCTTACTCAGCGATTTCCATTGGCTCTTTATTGACCAGGGATGCCCAAAGGGTCTGCAAATACACACACACACACACACACACACACACACACACACACAAGCACATGCGCGCACACACCACAGCAAACTGTCTAAGCTTGGCTCCTAGTAGGAAGGTCAAGTCACAGCACTGGGTCTGCACCCACCCTGGGTGTTTCTGACCCTAGGGACCAATCACTGTGTGGCGAAACTCTGCACGCAGGATCTTGGACCATTCTCTTCTCTCTTCTGGGTCTCTCTTTTTTCTTTTGCTTTCTGTAGTCTGCTGCCCAGAAGAATCTTCTGTCCTTTTTCCTAATGATTTTAAGGTTTCTTTTTCCCGGGAAATGGGACACAGATCCCTCAGCTTTTGCAAGATTTGCCCCTCTTCAGGCCTCTGTGAGACCCAGTAAACAGAGACAGAAGCCTGGGGATCTGAAACACAAAAGCCCATTAGCTTTTCACTCCCCTTCCAAGGCCCAGCCCCTTCCCGGAACAGGAAACCGCCCCCTTTGTGAGCTGGGCCTAAGACCCAGGCAAAGGCCTCAAGGAAAGGGGGCTCCAGCTGCCCGGCAGTGAGATGCTCATTCGCACCCCCCCCCACCCCCCCCACCCCCACCCCCCCCAGCATTGAGAAGCTTTTCTTTCTGAGCGGCATTGAAACTCCAGGACAATGGAGGCCAAATCCTTGGGCAAGGGTTGGGGCCGGGGCTGGGGAGCAATCCTTTGTTATTTCTCTTCTTTCCAATCCATTACCTTACTAAAAAAAAAAAAAAGTGAAGCGCGAAAGGACCTGTGAACTTTTAAAGAATCATGACATCACTTCCGCAAGACCTGAAATCTAGACTATTTACAGTTTCATTTGAAATTATTTTAAACTCTCCCAAAGGAGAGCTTTGATATGCAAACATCTCCCCCAAAGGGAGACAGTTACTTATGGAGATGTGGCCCTTTGAAGGGGCTCAGCTGCGGAGGGCTGCAGACCTCTGCGGAAGTGAGAGGGCCCAGATGAAGGTCCACACGGACAACTGATAGCCTGGGCCTCCTCCACCAAATGGAGCCCCTGGGAAGAAAGAGGAGTGCGCCGTAAAGAGAGGATTCCCCATTCAGCTTCTACTTCTCATTGGCTGTCTATCCGACACTCACTGGCTGATTTTCCTAGAAGAGTTCCTTCCCCAGTCCTGGCAGGGACTGTCTTCCTGTAGGACAAGGGAGGAAGGACAGACCTCTCCTGAGTGTGACTTCGCATACCACCAGGTCCAAACCCAACAGAGAATCTGGGGCAGGCTTCTTCAGGTGCGGGGCAGGCGTTCAGAGAGGTTTTCTCACAGGCCTGCCGCTGCGGGGACAGATGACCTTGGTGCTTTCTGCCTGCCTTAGAATTTCTTTTGGAAAGCGCTGGAGCACGCCCACCTGGAGTGCCTGTTGCCCTCTGCCCAGATTCTTCTGTTCCATTGGGAGTTGCTGGAGCTTTTAGGGGGTTACCCTGGTAGACGGCAGTTGAGTTACAGGGGGTGTGCCCCTGAGCAGGATATTGACCTTCTCCCACCCTCTCCTCACTCTGAACCTCAGGCGCAATCCTCCACAGCCCTGAAGTTCTGCCTTGCTATGGGCCTAAAGGCAACAGGGCCCATGAGCTGAAATCTCTGAAACAATGAACCAAACCTTTCTCCCTGTAAGTGGTTGCTCTCCGGTAATTCTATGCAGCTATGGAGAGCTGGCTAAGACTTCCTGTCCCCGCTGCTTTAGTGTCCTAGCAGGTTTTCCTGCCCTGAAACACCTCCCACCGGTCAGCCCTCCCTCCCTAGACCTCTAAGACTATTTTAGTTCAGCTGGCTAAACCTGTGTTCATGATTTGCCAAATACTCAAAAAAAAAAAAAAAAAAAGGATTCTTGATTTACTTACTCACATTTAAAAGCAGCTTCCTCATTGCTGGGATCTCCTGGGGAACTGGTTTTTTCTTTGGAAAGGGATGTGGGACACAGTCCTCCTAGAAACCTTGGTTCTTCTGTTCCGTGTCTGTGAACTGTCACAGGCCTAGACATGGTCGTTTTGGAAATGCTAAACAGGCGGGTCATCGGTTTCCTGGCCTGGGCCTTGAGTTTTTGGTCAGAACTGTAGAACTGAATAGGCAGAGCCATTTTGGCATCTTCTGCTGGCTGATTGACAAGTGCGGAACCCAAAGCCTGTGAATTTGGGGATATAGCACCAAGAGGCCACACCGAGGAGAGGCAGAGAGCCCTTCAGAATAACCTTACTTCAATACTTCAGAAACTACACCTAGTTTATGAAAATCTGCATGTGTTTAGTGACCATTTTCTCATTTCACTTGTATTTTACTGGTATCAGGGACTTGGTAGTCTTTGGTCCTGTGTTGGGGGACATGCCAAGCCATGGTGAACAAGTGCTGGGAACACAGGAAGCTCCAGGATGGTGGGTCTGTCAACATTCTTAGTATTGGACATGAGTGGATTTTTTTCTATAATTTTAAAATATAAAACGTTTAAAAGAAGACAAAGTCTTCATGGCCATAAAACATGGAGTATTCCCATAACTGAGCCTCTGGGAGAGGAAGAGGGATTCCATAGCCCCTGCCTGCTCAGCTCTCTTCAGTTGACTGAAGAGCAGGCCTGACCCACACCAGCGTCGTCTCTGAAGGCCATTAACTCACATCAACTGTTTTGTGTGACTGTCCAGCATCTGTCAGGCTACAGCAAAGGCGTTACGCCCATTTTAATAATCTTCCTTTTTGCCGTGTCATTTCCCCATTCAAGCAGGAAATTCCACTGCTGGATGGTCAGACAGGGGTGGGGATGTGGGGGGGTATTGCTAGAGGAAAGAGAAAAGGGGACAAAGGAAGAAAATTGGGGCAGCATTTGGTGCTCGGAAACCTCAAAATCGGTGCTTTGTAGAACTTCTGATCCATTCTCATTTCTTACTCCCTCGAACTTTTTTTGTTTGTTCATTTTTTGTCTTTTTTTAATGATTTATTTATTTTTATGTACATTGGTATGAGGGTGTCAAACCCCCTGGAACTGAGTTACAGACAGTTGTGAGCTGCTATGTGGGTGCTGGGAATTGAACCCCAGGTCGTCTGGAAGAACTGTCAGTGCTCTTAACCACTGAGCCATCTCTCCAGCCCCACCGGACTTTGTTTTTAACAACCAGCTTCCATCCAGTCCTACTAGGGCTTAGGTTGGTGCTTGTGAACCCTGAATCTCTTCTGGGGGAACCAACCAGCATTCACAGATTCCTCTTTTGCACCGAGTTCTCCAGTCTGCAGTCAAAAGCATGGAGCAGTTGATACCCTGACCGTAGGCTGGGACACTAGCTATTCACCTTATCCTGAATATGCGTGAATATTAAAGGATGACCAAGTCTGCCCATGCAGGCCTGTAGGTCCAGTGGCTTCAGAAGCTGAAGTAGGAGGATCACAAGTTCAAGACCAGTCCAGTCACCTTAATGACACCCTGCATCAAAATAAATAGAGGGTTTAAATTATAGTTCAGTGATGGAGCATTTTCTTAGCACAGGCCCGACCCTGGGTTCAGTGTCTAACATCACCACCAAAAGGGGCAGTGAAGACAGCTCAGCTCAGTAGCCTTTCCTTTCTTTCTTTCCCACTTTCTGCTTTTTTGGTCAGCAGCTATAACTGGCCTCTCACTGGAAGCAGTCTTCCTGCCTCAGCTTCCAAAACACAGGGGTTCCAAGCATGCACTACCATGCCCTTGCCCAGCTCTAGTGGACAATTTTTACATTCGTTTGAATTCTATGGGACTCGAAGAAATAGGGGTTTGCACTACCAGCTTTGAGAAAAAGCACAAACGGGGTGATGGAGAGTTGATTCTTTCTTCGGTTTGTCACCATGTGCTCTGACTTTTGGCAAGGAAAAGAGATGCCCCTCTTGGATTTTCTGTGTCCTACGAGCAAGGGTATTGCTTCCCTGACTGCAGTTTCAGTGTGCCCCACTGTGGGTTTTTGCTCATGATCAGATCTGTGTGTGGAGAGAGAAAGAGTAATCCATGACAGGAAATACCTTTTGCTTCTGTTTGCAGGAAGTCTGCCCATATTTGTATGTTCCTGTCTGCAACTTGGAGACCACCAGGACACACAGCCTTACTCCTATAAAGTATAATGACAGCTAGAGAATGACAGCTAAAGGTCTTCTCACCTGACTTCTGGGACTTTGACCCAAATAGTCTTAGATTTACCAAACAACTTGTATTTCTGCTCACAGTATTGTATCTGATGCACACTTTTAAAAAGATTCATTTCATTTTGTGTATGTGTGCATAAATATGCATGCGTATGTGTGTGCATGCAGTGTGTGTGTGTGTGTGTGTGTGTGTGTGTGTACTAGTGTCCTCAGGGATCAGAAGAATGAATTGGATCCCCTGGAGCTGGAGTTACAGGCAGTTGTGGGCTGTCTCCTGATGTGGGTGCTGAGACCCGAACTCAGACACTTCCCAAGGCATCACACACTCTTGACTACACAGCTATCTCTCCAGCCCCCTCTTCCCACTTTTTTGTTTGTTTGTTGAGACAGATTCAGATGACACAAACCCAGACTGGCCTGGGATTCACTATGTAGCCAAAGCTGCCAGTTGTCAGTCCAGAGTACCGGGATTTTCAGTGTGTACCACTGTCTTTTCTTGACAGTAGCCAATGGTGCAGTGTGTGTGGGGGAGCATCAAAGTGCATGAGAGTCCAGAGTACCAGGATTTTCAGTGTGTACCACTGTCTTTTCTTGACAGTAGCCAATGGTGCGGTGTGTGTGTGGGAGCATCAAAGTGCATGAGAGTCCAAGGTCACAGATGCCGCATCCTGTCTGCACAGACGAATCGTTGGAGAGAGTTTTGTGCTGGAGCGCTGCCCAGCCCGGGCTTGGTTCATGCAGTCTGTGTGGGTGGAGCACAGGCATTTAGTCTTGTTAAACCCCCCTCAGGGGTTCTGCTGTGCACCTAGAGGAGAACCTGGCCAGCAATGAGACACACATGACTTCCTTGTAAATATTCCCACACGGTCTCAGCCCACGCCCCTCTAAGCCCGCCTAGCCTGCTGTGTACCGCTTTCAGATCCAGCTATGGGTTTCTCCAAGAGTTGCATCTATCTCAAGACTTTAAGATAGGGTGACAAGCTTGCCTCGCTCTGCAGGTTTCACTGGAGGAGTGGATCTTTCTGCTCGGTCACTCTGTTTTCGTGGAAGGCACACAAGCCAAGACAGTGTCTCCCAGGCCGTCCTAAGGGGCTTTTGGACATAATCGCTATGGGTAGTGTCTCTTTCTTAGCTTTGGACTGAGAGATCTGTATCCTCAGCGTCACAAGCATCGATTCCTGACGTGTACTAGGTTTTTGTGCTTTCAGAAAGGTGTACTTTCCCACCCAGGTGGCAAAGAAGAGAGGAGGGGCTGAGCCAGGGGTGCTGGAGGGCAGGGGCTGTTTGGAACCATGGGTGATTTTTCCAGGCACCATAAAAAGCAGGTAACAATGGGGCTATGTGAGCCAAAGAGGCTTATTGTTTCGAAATCTAACTCCTATTTGGACAATTATGATCAGCAGTGGGTCTGATTGGGACTTAAGTATCTGCCATTAAGATTCTAATCTGTGAACCAGAAGTATTGAGTCTGTGAACACAGAGGTATCTAATGAGAGAGATGCCAAGCTCCGTGCACTCTGAGTCTTGTTCAGACACAAGGATGTCTGAAAGGGAGACGTGGGGATGGGTGGGATGGGGTGCACCATCAGTCCCGGCTCTGTGACCCACACATCACCCCCTCTGCTTTAGACTCAGCTTCTTCATAAGTAAATTGGGGATTACAATACCTACCTCAAAGGCCTGTGGTGAGGGATTAAATCAAATACTGCCTGTGAAAGTTCCTTTGTGAGCCTCCAAAGCACAGCATAATTATTAGCTGTGACTATCCATTTGAGAAACTGGCTTTCGTAATGAGCAGCTCAATTACCCCATGGGATGTGCTTCTGTGGGGGCCAACCTGGGGCTGCAGTGACCTCTGGGATGCCTGGGGTGGGCAGGCAGCCTACTCAAGAGAGCAGGTCTTGCCCTTGGCTGCCAGTTTATCCTTTCTCCTCTGACCCACTGTTGAGCTCAGGAAAGTTGTGGAAGGTGTGTGTGTGTGTGCATACACGTGCGTGTGTGTGCATGTGTGTGTGTGCATGCGTGTAGTGCATGGGCAGAACCTGGCTTCGGAACCTGCTGGTGGAGTTGGGGTGTAGGGAAAAGGACAGATCCAAGTAGAAAGAAAGGGCTTCCCTGTAAGCACCTGGAAAGTTCCATGGAAGGAGTTCTTTGTGTTCTTGGGTGGTGCTCTGTTTCCTGCTTACTGTAACAAGGGTTCAGTGCTTGATTAAATTTGAGTCAGGCCTCTGAATCTTCCCTTAGGCCTACCTGTAGCTGTGTGTGTCGGGGATTGATGCCAGGTCTGTCAGAACCCCAGAGTTGGATCTAAATTGGCCTGAAGTCTGCAAAGGGGGCCCTGGGAGCATTCGGTGGCGGAGAACCCAGACATACACTCACTTCTGACTACCTGCTGTCTGCATCAGACTCACTGGGGAGGGCAGCCTCAGATTCCACCACACCAGGGATTGAGTATCACAGTGACGGAAATAGGTCCCCTGGCTTCATTATTTTAACAACTCTCAAAGTCCTGTAGCTTGAAGAGGGTTCTATGGGGCATGTCTGGAGACAGGGGTTTCCTCAGTCTAGCAGACTAGCTGGTGTTCAGGCACAGCGAGCGCCCATAACTTGGGGACCTTGTCACGGAGCCACTGTTCCCTTCTATTGCTCCTACTGTATGGCTTCCTACTTGCAAATGACAATTGGGACATTTTGCTCCGTTCCACTAGGCCCTCGTTAGGGGTGCTGTGGGACCAGGCAGATGGAGAGCAGGTCCTTGTATCTGTTGCTGTCTGTGGGCAGAGCTGGCCCACTCTGTGTACAGATTCTTTGCTCTAGCTTGCCAAGCCCCTGGCAGAGGGTGATGGGTAGCATTTTCCTAGTGCCAGTGAGCTACCATCAGTCTGGGTACCAAGGTCAGCTTTTCAGTTTCCTAAACACCTCTAAGAGCGGGACACCATCCTTGTTGTCACATGGATGGGCAGGTCACCCATTCAGGATCACACACTCTTTAATACACTGTGGTCTTGAGAGCTCACGAGGCAGCCAGACTTCAAAGTCTATGTCAGGTCAGACTGACTCTCCGAAGGCAGGCAGACATCACCCTCAGTCCTCTCATCCCCAGTGGCTCTGGCCACCCTGGGGTGGGGCGGGGGGACAGGGACAATGATGACAGTACCCGGTTGCCTCTCGACATGGCCATCTTGCTTTCATTTTGAGTCTGGGTTTCTTATAAGCCACCCAGTCGCCGACAGCTCAGCACAGAGAAGAAACCTGCCCCATGTCTAAGCTGACCCACTTTTTCGAGACTTGCTAAGTAAGTTGAGAGCTGGGACTCTTTAATCCTTGATTACCTTAGCCTGATGGCACCGCTACTCTACACTAAGTGGGCAAAGTGGGTTAATCTGGCTTTAGCACCCAGCGGGACTGTGCGGAGCTTCCTCTGGGCTGGGCAAAGTGTTCTGGTGTGGTATTCCCAGTGGGCTTGTCCTGGAAGGAGCTGTGCTCTCCGGCAAACCAAACTTTCTGACTTATGTAATAAAGTTTATGCTGTCATTTCTAAAAATGCGCTGGGATTACTGCCGTGGGCAGTATGATGGCCTGAAATTAGACATTTAGAATGTTCTGCCTGGTGAGAAGGACATATTTACCCCCCCCCAAAAAAAAGATGCGAGAATTGTCCCTTTTTTCCTCCCATCTTTGTGCCCAGGTGAAAATCAATCATGATCTCTACCCCTCAGCTAATAGGTGACTTCGATCTGTGACCAGATCTAGCTCCTGGCTGCTTCCTGTTCCTCCTTTGATATATCTGCACTAGCAGGACTCATGTGCATCTGAATAATAAATAGTGGGATTGGAGTGATATTGTCAGGCATGCACCAGACGTGGTGAGCATGTCATGTATGCTCTAAGCATATTGATTAGTGACTATTTTATCCTCATTGAACCCCCAGGAGGTAGCTACTGCTATTTCCATTTTCACAGATGAAGAGCCCCCCCCCCTAATAAGACAACCAAAGTAACACGCAGCAAAGCCAGGAGACCTGACCTCCATACTCACAACCATCAAGCCTTAAGCTAAACTCTCGTGGCTCTGAAACCCTCCTTTAATTCTCTCGGACAACTCAGCAGGTAGATGGAATTCCTCCTGTTTTGCACATTAGGGTACCGAAGCTCAGAGACGTTAAATAACTCATCTTCTGGCCACAGAACTGTAAAGCAGTAGAGAGGGGGTTCCGAGTCCAGCTCACTCACACCAGGAAACAAAGCTCAGACGTTTGCCTTTGATATTTCCAGTTGGGCCTTACCTATCAGCAAGACCACTTACTAGTCACTGTTTATATTTATTTAGCAGATACCTGCTGTGATTCTGTGCACCATGTTAAGTGTTAGGAATTGAACAGTGTGTGTTTGTGTGTGTGTGTGTGTGTAGCCTTTTTAGAATTGCCCCTACATCTGGACATCTCATCACAAGAGGATGTATCACTCAGCTCCTTCCTTTCTCTCTGTCCTTCAGTTTGCCACCGGCAGAGACAGGCATGCCTGTATGCCACAGTCTCATTCGCTTCTGCCACCCTCCCTACCCAGAGTTTCCTGATTCTTTTTCCTGAACGTTTCCCTTTGCTTTGTCTTTGCATGCTGTTTTACTCCCTAGAGCTTCTTCATCGAATTTACTAAAAATGTCCTCAAGTAGACTGACAGAATCCAGACTCCTTAGTCCTAGGTTCAGAGCTTGGCCCCCACCCGCCCAGCTTCACAGCCGTCTCTGCAGGGTCACATAACAATCTATGGAACAACCCAAACTACTACAAGTGGCTGCTAGTTCACCAGCCTTCTGTTTCACGTCTTGTAACTGATTTATGTAGTTAAAATGATAATCATTTACTGATGCCAAAACTCAACCCAGATACCATGACCGGTGTTGCCTGTGCCAGCAGTGTTATCTAGTACTTTTGGTGAAATTGATCCTCTGGTAGATAGATATCTTGTAATTATTTGCCCTAATGGAATCTAAGATATTTTTTTGGAAGCTTCTCAAATTGTGTCTTGAGATTTTCACGTGGTACGTTTCTCTCCATTTGTACGGACTTCATTGAGTTTTTGGATAAGGACTGCAGTGGTTGCTTTTTGACCGTTTTGACAAGTCCGGTTTCTGGTGCCCAAGACCGTCTGGGCTTAGTGGGCATGCGAAGGACTGATGGACAGGGCCACTTCCGAGGGAAGACCTATCAGATGTAGGAGGAGGCGGGGTATTGTGATACTTTGGATACTTTGAGTTAACTTAAGAAGAGGCAACATCCACACCAGCGTGTCAGAGAACTTGGCCTTGTCAAGAGAAAAATTGTTCAGCTTCTACTGGGAGCTATCTGGCCTCGAAGTCTGGGGTTGGGGTCGCATTAATGCACCCTACCTCTAAAATCTTGTTTCATTTTTGTTTTGAAAAACAGCTTCAATGTAAGAGGGAGCCAGGGTTAGGTGAGATATTGAGCCGGGAGGCTGAGGAAGCTCCATTTTTGACCCCAGATTGTTTCTTTGCCTCCCGCAGGGACCTGATGCCCCGAACCCTGGAGGGACAGATCACCATGGAGAAGACGCCCAGCTACTTTGTGACCCGGGAGGCACCAGCACGCATCTCGGCCATGTCCAAGGACACCAAGCTCATCGTGGTGGTGCGCGACCCAGTGACCAGGGCCATCTCGGACTACACGCAGACGCTGTCCAAGCGGCCGGACATCCCCAGCTTCGAAAGCCTGACGTTCCGCAACCGCAGCGCGGGCCTCATTGACACGTCCTGGAGCGCCATCCAGATCGGCCTGTACGCCAAGCACCTGGAGCCCTGGCTGCGCCACTTCCCGCTGGGACAGATGCTCTTCGTGAGCGGGGAGCGGCTGGTCAGCGACCCTGCCGGTGAGCTGCGCCGCGTGCAGGATTTCTTGGGCCTCAAGCGCATCATCACCGACAAGCACTTCTACTTCAACCAGACCAAGGGCTTCCCGTGCCTCAAAAAGGCGGAGGGCAGCGGCAAGCCGCACTGCCTGGGCAAGACCAAGGGTCGTGCGCACCCTGCCATTGCGCGCGAGGTGCTGCGGCAGCTGCGTGACTTTTACAGGCCCTTCAACCGCAAATTCTACCAGATGACCGGCCGCGACTTCGGCTGGGACTGAGTCTCCCCTCGGGGCTTATCTATTGAGAGAGATTATATGTATGTAAAATGTACAGAAATCTATTTTATAATAATTTATTTTTAATTCACAAGCAATTAATTCACTAAGCTGCCTAGCCACACTCTGCAGAGTTCGAGTCACGGTCTGTTAACATTCCAAAGTGTTTATTTCCGATGTTTTGTTCCGTCCCTCACAATCGATGGTGCTTCCTCCTCTCCCCATTGTATTTAAGAAGAAAAGCACAACTTGAGATTTTTTTTCAATACGGGTATTCAGCCTTTAATCACCTTGGGTCCTCCATGGGCTATCTCCCTGGGTCTTGGCTGCTTCAGTTGGTTGTAATGTTTTCTTACCTGGGTACCTCCTGGAAGTACTGAGCGGCCTCAGCGTGCTGTAGTCTGAAGGTGGGAGTCACACAAGCAGGTCATCACCCTCACTGATAGAACACCAACATGAGTTTCCCTCACCTTCCTTTCAGGGGCCCATGTCCTTATGCCCCCGAGTCCCCTTCTGTACTATCCCTTGGTCCATCTTAGCTGACTGGAAGTGTATGCAAACAATTGACCCCTTTCCCAGATCCCAGGAGTGAGACACTCAGAGCGTTGCTTTCCGTAAGAGGTGACATCTCACTTGCAGAAGTGTGCATGCATCCCACGGTGATCCTTTCCTCAGTCTGCAGCTCTGCTGTGGCACACCAAAGAGTCCCCCAGGTTTCCATACAGAGCTGCTGGCACAAACCCAGGCTGCTGGATGCCGAGACCCACAGGGCTCAGATGTATCCATTGCCATCAGCGTTTAGAGAGGTTTGCTATGTGTAGGCCCCACTGGCTCTGAATAGTAGGCTCACAGCCTCAGCAGAGAGGAAAAAACCAAAACCCTCAGATATGATACGCAGCCTGGCAGAAGGAGGGGGTGCACAGCCAAATGTGTAGGCCATCCTAGAGGCGCTCTGTTAGCAATGACCACAGCAGGCTTTGAAGGCTGTCCTAGAGGGCCCAGGCTGGGAAAGCTGGCTCCAGGTTGCTTGTAGGCACTCAAGTCTGACCTTTGTACAGCTTCCCCCGAAGCAGTGGGGTCTTCGCAGAAAAGTTGCCAGCTCTGTTACTAATATGCAGATGATTTTCCTTGTACCTCTTGTTAGGAGGACACTTGGGGAGGTCCTCTGGCTAGTTAGTGGCATTTGTATAACTGTGTGGTGACATTACATCGTGATATACTTCACTTCCTAAACCAGAATGCTTCTACCCCAAAAGGGTTGTTATCTAAGTTAGCCTTCCATCGAAAAGAATTATTTGGGATATTTTATGGGCTAACTTGACTGTATGAACAAAGTTAACATGGAAAGAGAAGACATCCTGTCTTTAGACACTAGTGAGAAGTGTCCATGGTCTATAGGGATATTTTGGTAACCAAATTTGTGATTGTTCTATAAATTATAGCCCAGCTTGAATTAGCTTATTCTGGGCAGCAAAATGATCCCGGGGCAAGCTCAGAGTGGGTGGAAGGCGGTTATCGGCTATGTTTGTTCCTTAGATGTTACATCTCTTTCCTCTTTCTTTTCTGCGGAGCTGAGGGTAGAATCCTGGGGCTATGCACACTGGGCAAACACTGAGCCACATCTCCAGCCCATTTCATGGTCATTCGTTCAGTTTCTTCAATCTATGCACAGTGGTATGTTGCCTGCATTGAGGCTGACACCACAAACCCTAGCACCTCCTGGCAGGCTGCTGGCGTATGGGAACACCTGTGTGAAAGAAAGTGCTTGCCACCCTTTTCTGTGAGGAAGGCTGATTGAAATTAGAACGATGACGCCTTCCCTCACACACGGCAGACTCTTGTTCACAGGCAGAGGCCTTGTCAGAGGCCTTCACCAAGGTTTTCTGGCTGCTTGCAGAGTCTGTTGTAATTCATGAAGTAGAAGTGCAGAGAGTTTGGAGAACGGTACCCAGCCAAGTGGGAAGAAAGCGAGTGAGCTTTCCTGACCTCTTTTCAAGCTGAATATTTTTTTTTGAAGGTGTTTACGCCTTGCTTTAGATTATAACAAAAACAAGACGTGTTGAGCTAGAAGGAGGTCATTTAGTCATGAACACTGAAATGAGTCGAAATTCTCTTCCCAGTCGAAGTCCTTGAATCTAAGCAGATGTCAATAATTAGTGCCGAGGGAGTGGGGTGAGGTTTTCAGTGTTAGATAAATCAAACAGCATGCGTGCCTCTTCATCAGGCCCGATTGCTTACAGTTCCTGACTGATCCGGATGCTGCATCTGCCCAGGAGGCTGCCTCATCCTGTGCTGGTTATTACTGACCCACATGGCCTCTTCTGGGAGGAGTGAGGCGGCTTGGGACGTTAAGCCTTAGGTCTCTTCCTGTTCTGGCCATCGGCAGAGCCACTGAACCCCACTTCTGAGCTGCTAGGAGGCAGGCACCAGCTCACGCCTTGGCACTTTGTCCCGCCACATGTTCGAGGTTTCTTCCAGTTTATAGGAAAGCTCTGACACATTTTTGGTGTGCTTTCTTCGTCAAAAGTTTCGTTTCTTTCCTTGTTTGAAAATAAACAAACAAAAAGTCCACAAAAACTTGGAGATTTTTTTTTTAAAAATTATTCCTCTCCATGGAAAGCCTTCTTTGGGGATGTTTGCATACAGGTGTGTTCACTTACTCTGTAGTACCTACCAAGGTATTTCAGGCAGAATGACTAGGGAACAAACTCTTCGTTGGGTGGTAGAGAGGAGATGTTGTGGAGGGCATAGGACTCTTGGGGAGTCATTTTGAGTGACAGATGCATTTCAGCTCTTGGGGGAAAACCCAGTTGCAGGTCCTGCCCGGCTGTTTTCCTACGGAAGGGGAATGAAAGGCTCTGAGGTCCCGTGGTTGAGTATCTAGGGTGTCGATGCAGACGTCAGTGTCATTTCTTTCTTCAGTTTTCCAGAAAGAATGGTTAATGAATTTTGAAGGTGTGGTTAGTTTTTTTTTTCATTTTTTATAACATTAATTTATGACTGAGTTTCATTCAGCCCAGTAATCAAAAATGCGGTGCAACTTCTAGCAGCCTGTCTCCTATAGCTGGGTGGTAGAGTAGCCAATATGTACAAAAAAAATTAAACCAAGTATTTTGTCCTATGTATAACACAAATTAATTTTACACAGAGAAAGATGTTTCTAGGCAAATGAAATTCTGGTAATTCATACCTTTTCTTTGTATCAACAAATAAAATATATTTTACCAACATGTGGGTTTGTTCCTGTTTTGCTGTGTGTGGCAGTTGAGAGAAAAGAGTGATATTTTTCTCTCTGTCTCTGTTTCTATGTTTCTCTTTGGTTTTTTGAGACGGGATTTTTCTGTGTAGTTCTAGCTGTCCTGGAACTTGCTTTGTAGACCAGACCGACTTCAAACTCACAGAGATCTGCCTGCCTCTGCCTCCTGAATGCTGGGATTAAAGGT
Source organism: Myodes glareolus (assembly GCF_982192425.1). NCBI lineage: Eukaryota > Metazoa > Chordata > Mammalia > Rodentia > Cricetidae > Myodes > Myodes glareolus. The sequence continues at coordinate 60,391,979 of NC_142034.1, forward strand.
GTACACCACCACTGCCTAACTTTATATTTTTAATAACTTGTCACGTGTGGACAGACATGTTTGCACACTCACAAAGTCATCCTGAGACAGGCAGATAGATTTTTCCCATGCGCCTTTGTTGTTTCTGTTTCTGAGGCATTCTCACATTGTAGCCTCAGCTGCCTTCAAATGCATAGCAATCCTGTCTCAGCCTCCTGAGGCTTTGCTGGTTTCAATCTAATCTGTTATTACACTAAAATAATTCTACTCAGGGCCTATGAGTGTGTGTGTGTGTGTGTGTGTGTGTGTGTGTGTGTGTGTGAAGGTCAAATTGCAAGGTCTGGTCCTGTCCTACTGTGTTGTCTTAGGGATTGAATTCGAGTCATCAGAATTGGTAGCAAGCAGCTTTACCCATTGTGCCAGCCCCGATTTTGAAAGGTGAAATAACAAAAGCCAATTGCTTCATAGATATCGTGTGTGGAGTGAACTGGCTGTGGAAGCAAGACAGAGCGTGAGAGTCCAATATTGTCCATCACTCAGGGGTTCTAACAGCTACTGAAACCACTGTGCATTAAGGACTTCCAGAGCCAAGGTGGGCAGGAGTAGGTATCCTCACGTCCTATAAAGGTCTGGTGTGAACTTGTGCCGACGACTAGGTGAATTTAAGTTTGAATAACAGTGTTCCTTTCTCATATCTTCTGTGATCATGTTAAGTTGGATCCTTATCTGTGAGGTAAAGATAGCCTGGACAAGAAATCTAGATCTTCCGTTTTTCCCAAGTCAGCTTATTCTCTTCCTGACATAGCATAGCATCTGTATGATTATAGGTTTTTATGTTCATAATAACACCCCCAACACCAACAAAAACTTAACTGATTCTTATGATGCTTAATTTTTAAAACAAGAACCTATTTTATTTTTTCCCAGATACATAAGTTTCTTTTTTTTTCTCACAAATATTGCTATAGAATGGCATCTGTATATACAGTGCCTTCGGTCCAATAGCATGTAAACACAAGTGTGTATCACCGGGTAACATCTGTATTGCAGAGCCTTCTGTATGATAGTGTGTAAACATAGCATGCATCACAGGGTAACATCTGTATGTGCAGAGCCTTCTGTATGATAGTGTGTAAACATAGCATGCATCCCAGGGTAACATCTGTATGTGCAGAGCCTTCTGTCCAATAATATGTAAACACGAATGTGTATCTCAGGTGCAGATGTCAGCTCAGCAAGGGGTTCACTTTGCATACGCTCGTCAAGTAAGCAAAATGACTGATCACACCAGACTGTTTTGTCAAGGTGATTTTCTATAGGTGGATAATTCTTCTCAACAGAAAAAAAAAATAGGCAGTGCATATCTATGCAAGTGGTACCAGGGACTCCAACTTAGGGGCTCTTCACTTTGACCCAGGGATTGAGAGAGGCAGCTGTCAACATGGCTTTCAGGTAGGGAAGAACGAAGATTCTCAGAACATAGGGAATTGTCCTAGCTTCCTTAAGAATAAAGGTCACAGTGAAATCATTTCACTTCTTTCACAAAAGCTAAATGACCATTTGAAAATTAGGATTGTCCGATTTCTGCTTCTACGAACAAGACATAAAATTAACTGTCTGCAAAGTTATAGCTTCCCCAGATGCAATGCACAATACTCAAGTGTAGTTTCATAAAAAGAAAACCTTAATTAAAAAAATATTTGCTTGCTTGTGTGTGTGTGTGTGTGTGTGTGTGTGTGTGTGTATGTTCACGTGCACACTCAGAGAACAATCCGAAGGAGCTCTCCCCTTATACCATGTGGTTCCTAAACATAGAACTCAGGTCATCTGACTCAGTTTCAAAAGGAATAGTACACTTTAAGAGCAAACCCATGAGTATTAGCCATATGAAAAGAAAGTAGTCACCTAGGCATAGTGGAGTACTACCACAATCCCAGTACTCGGGATGCTGAGGTGGAACTCTGCATTTGAAGTCTGCATGGGCCCCACAAACAATGCCTGCTCCCCAAGGATGTAATAAAGCATATGAGAATAAATAATAGTAACTTCAGCACAGACAGGGTAGCAAAAGCCTTACTGGTCTCAGCTGGGCTCACTACTCCTGGCAGGAGCGCTGCTGGCAAGATGGACACTTGATGGAACTCAGGATCTTGGCGGAAGAACCCCTGTTGCTCGGGTTTACTTCGTGTTGAACCCTGATGTTCATTCAGCAGAAGCATCTTCCCCCAATCACTTGTATACTCAGCTTCCCTACATTGGAAAGCACTGACTCTCACAAAGAGGACCTCTTGAGTAGAGTCACAGAGATGGGGATTAAAAGGCTATTTGGGGAAGATGGGGAAAAAGGAGGCAAGTTGGTCAGTCACCGTTCATGTTGCTCCACCATGGGGTGCCCTGCGCTTTGGTGTTGTGACTCAGTGTCCTATCCCGTGAGTTTATAAAGAGGTGATAAGGTGGGCAGTTCATCTATTCATGGATCTGACAGAACAGATCAGGTTGGAGCAGAAGTTTATGAGCTTGGGCAGTAGATGACCTGACCATAACTTCTAAAGCTCAGGAGGCCCCAGACCATTTTACATTTAGATTCTCTAAGAGCTGAGGCCTTCGAGAGGCAGTCAGGGGATGGATCTCTAGTCTAAAAAATCTGAAATCCAAAATGCTTCAGAAAACAAAGCCTTCTCGGCACCAACATGCTCTCCCAGATAGACAATTCCACGTGTGCCCTCATGACTGGTCAGTGTCAAAACCATGTACTGTACATGTATCGTGTACTGGGTGAGTGTTCCACGTTGGATATGATTATCTTCAGACTGTGCACAGGAGGCATAATGGAAATCAAGAGAATACCTTGTTTAGATCTGTGTTTTCCTCCCTAGATATTCCACTATATAGCCACAAATACTCACAAATGGAAAAAACACCCAAAATCTGGTGTGTGCTTTTAACCCCAAAGATTTCAGATAAGGCTCTCAGCCTGCACTTAAAGAATATCTTCGTAAACCGAATGGTGCTGGCCAAGAGGCACCTGCCATAGTGGTTCTCAAAGTGTGGTTCCCTGATGACATCAGCACATCAGGGAAATGTAGCAGACATGGATGTTTTGGGACCCTCCTCAGACCTCCTGAATCCTAATTTTAAAAAGTCTTCCAAGTGTGTATTACTTTTCTCACCGCTGCGATTAAATACTTGATGAAAACTGACGTAAGGGAGGCAAGTTCATTTTGATTCACAGTTTAGGGGCAGAAGCAGCCCACCATGAAGGGACTATGGAATCAGGAATCGGCACAGAGGCAACTCTTAGGTTGTACATGCTATCAAGAGGAGGCGGGCAGTGGGTTGCATTACAAAACCTCAAAGCCCTCCCCCAGTGGCCCATTTCCTCCAGCAAGGCTCCCCAAAGGTTCCTCAACCTTCTGAATCAGTGCCACCCAGCTGAGGACCAAGAATTCAAACACATGAGCCTGTGGGGGAGTGTCCACATTCAAGCCATAAGGTGATTTTGACTGATATAGAAGTTTAAGAACCCTGGTGCATGAACACAGACATGATATCACGCTGAACATAGAAAGCTGTAATTTTTAAATCAAGAATGTTTTCCTTTGTTACATGTTTTACATCAAAAATTTGGGATGAGCTATAAAGTCACCCCTTTAAGTCTGAACCCCCTCACTGTTGGCTGGTAGCCTAGCGACAGTGCCCAGAGCATGTGACTGCCAGAAGTTGGCTGTACGATATACGCCTGGACTCTAGAAAGATATTTCACTTTTCGTTATTTTGCAGAGCCAGACTTCAGGAGTCTGTCCAGTGTCTTGTGGATGATTGATAACTGGTCATTATTATATCCTATGCCTTGCAACTGAACATTACTGGCAGCATCCCTGGTCCTCCCGTCATCTTCCAGGACAAACACTCACTTGTATCTGCAGGTCCCATCACTGGCATTTAGCTTAACTGTCACTCATTATCTTTATGTGCATAGAGGGCAAAATACACACAGTTGACCTCCACAAGGTCAACTGTAGACAGGTCTACAGCTTTATTCCCAACCGTCACCACCTAGGGACTCGGAATGTTCTCATTGCCATCAAATACTCTCCAATACACACTCTCTCTCTCTCTCTCTCTCTCTCTCTCTCTCTCTCTCTCTCTCTCTCTCTGTGTGTGTGTGTGTGTGTGTGTGTGTGTGAGAGAGAGAGAGAGAGAGAGAGAGAGAGGGACCCCATGGGGAGGATTTTTGAGAAAAGTAACTGCAAGGAATTGAGACTGTTCCCTCCAGCCTGCTTTTATACCTTTAAAATATCCCCTTCTCTACCCCTACCCTGCCAGCTACTCGCCTAGTGTCCCGTTTGCTGTGTAGAAGCTACTTATAATTCATCTGGAAGATCCTGACATTGGAGGGTCTAGGACTTGCCCGATTCTCTTGTGGTACAGTCTATAAAAGAAGAGAGAGGCAGCAGCCGCCTTAAGAACAAGGAACAGCGAGAAGTTTCTAGATACTCTCATAAAAGGAGGTCCCAGGTGAGGGTGATATTGAGAGGAGAATATGCAAGAGATGGTTTCTGTGTGGACTGGAGCAAGAGCGAGTCAGTCAGATTGGTTCGTTCATGGCATAGATTTACCAGATGCCTGCTATGCCAGGGTCGCACCTCCTGCCTCAAGGAATTCACTCCCCATGGTGAAGGGGAAGGACCCATAAGCAGTGTCCCTGGGGTGTTTTGTAACTAGGTGAAATGGGATATTGCCAAGTATTGATCACGCTCTCTGGGGAACAATGTTGAATAAATATATTTCTTTGATTGGATCAGAAGACCACAGAGGCTAAGTTTTATTTCAGGCCATTGGAGGGAGAAACTGGCCACGAGACTTGGTCTGTGAAGTCACAAACTTCAAAAATGGGGGGGGACCAACTCTGCCTTCTTTAGTCCAAGGCTAAAGCCTGGGTGCTCTGGAGGGGACCCTGGTCCAAGTTCCAGGAGCCAAAGGACCAGGAGTCTGAAGTCCAAAGGCAGTAGCAGGGGAATCTCATCTGGAAGGTCAAGTCAGCTCACTTTTCTCTCCCATCAGGACCCCAGATGAACGGATGGTGTAGTGTGCATCCAGAGCAGCTGGGCCGTCCAGTCTGTTGACCCACATGACAACCTTCTCTGGAGACAGCCCCCCAGGTGCACCCGTCAGTCTGCTAATCAGTTGTGTTGGCATCTCTGTGCAGGGATGCAGTGTGGAGAGTTCCCAGAAGAGGAAGGGGAAGGCCAAGTGGATAAGCCTGCAGGTCTGCAGCAGCCCAGCTGCTTTGAGATCCCGAGCTTTCGCTGCTTGTGTGCCTGGCATTGTTTACGGTCCTCGCTAAGTCCTGTCAGGGTGACTTCCGAACAAACTTCCAAATCCACCTACTCCATTCTGTCTCCTTTGGAACTATACTGTTCCATGTGCTGAACTCTAGCAGGAGAGAGACATTCCCCTGGCCTCCCACGCAAGTCCCCTCTGCCCCACAATCGATCCTGTACACAACAGATTAGGGACCTTTGAATCCCCAGCTGGACTCTGTGCTCTCCTGTAGAACCCCCTGAGCTAGCCTCCCATTTCATCTCAGACACACTTATGGTCCCGGCTACTCAGGATGTTGAGGCAGGAGGATCAAATGAGCATGAGAACAAGGCCAACCTGCCCCCCCCATTCTCAAGTCTTTTAATACAAATAATAGCTACACCTCAGTTCCTCTGTGTATTTTGTGTGTCCATATCCAGGCTTATTTTGCCTCCTCTCACCCTTGGTTCCCCTGCTCCAATCACAGCTGGCTTTCATCTCCCGGAAGAGGCCATTTACCAGAGAAAAGTTAATTTCTCCCACCATCCTTTCTTCCACTGGCTAATTTACACTCTGTCAAAACCCAGCGTCCTCCTCTCTACCCCTGACTTCCTCACTCCCCATGATACTTGCTAGCTTTTCTTAAGGATAGAGACAGTGAGGACTTGGGTCTCTCTCTCTCTCTCTCTCTCTCTCTCTCTCTCTCTTTGCCTCTCTCTCTTTCTGAGAAAATTTAAGCCAAAGGTAGTGACACCAGCCTGTAATCTCAGTACTCAGGAGGCTGTGGCACAAGTTTGAGGCCAGCTTGGGCTATGTAGTGATCTCAAAGCTAGCCTGTATAGGAAGACTTGTCTCACAAGTAAGAAGTTGTCAGAGTACTAGATTAGATTAGGAACTCCATGTTTAAGTACGCTACCAGTGTGGTAATAGTGATTTTGCTTCATTGCAGACAGAAGCAGAAGGCTGGTCCTAGATTAGATGAGGAAGGAAAGGTAAGCCCCAAAGAAAATCACATAGAGATCTCCATAAGATTATAAATGGATTGACCCATTAGCTCAGGCTTTTTATTAGCTCCTGTAGCTTATATTAACCCATTATTTTCATCTATGTTAGCTATATGGCTCAGTATCTTTTTTAGTAGGACAGGTCATATTCTGCTTCTTCGGTAATCTGGGCAGGACTGGGGAGGAATGGGCTTTCTCTTTCCCAGCATTCTCCTGTTTTTATTGCCCCATCTTTATTTTCTGTCTGGTTGTTCCACCTTTATTTCCTGCCTGGCCAATTAGCGTTTATTTAAAACATGATTGACAGAATATAGACAATTCTCCCGTACCATCAGAGAATGATTCCATCTTAATCTAGTTACATCTTCAATGGCACAATGTCCAAGTAAGGTAACCAGCATAGGTACTGGGGGTTAGTATATCAATACGTCTTTGGGGAGGGACACCATCTACCCATAGAAGCCTCGGATTCAGTGCGTTCGTTGGGAGGGGGTGCTCCAATTTCCTTCCAGTATGGACCGTAGAACCTAGCTGAGCAGTGATAGTTTTGTGACCCTTTACAGTGGAATACCAGAGACTTTAGCTCTGAGGCGCTATGCAGCAAGAACCCCAGGAGATGGGAGCCTCAAATGCGAAAGATAAGTGCGGCCTTCCTGCAGTTCTAGTCTCGTTATTTTATTTGGCTGTGAAAGAAAAGCAAGAACTTGGAAGGCTGTGGGACTTGGGGGAGGCTCGTGTTGCAATCAGATTAGCACTTTAGAAAGACGATGCTGGCTGCACTAGAGAATAGATTGAAGAATTAGGAGCGGAGGCAAAGGAGTCCCTTGGGGACTCCCAAGGACTCAGAGGAGGGGTGTGGCAGCCGGGATGTGGAAATGAGTGGGAAATGGAGGAGAGCCAATGGTTTTGGGAACCACAGAAAGCAGACTGAAAGATCTAGGGGTAAAAAGTCCCCAGGAGGACAAACGGGTTGGGCTTCTGACTCAGACACTCGGGTGGAGAGCAGAGTGCCGATGGGAAACAGTGGAGGAACGTGCTTTGCAGCAATGCAGACATGAAGAGCAGAAATGGGAGCCGGCTGGGCAGGGCTCTGATTCGCTGATGATCCTTGCTTTGCCCAGCTGGCTTGCTGCTGAGGTGTCCCAACCTGGGCACTGTCAGATGACAGGAGCTCTTAGATGCTTAGGAAGGCACCACCAGAAGTCAGAGGGTATTGATACTAGCCTACCAGGGACTATAGAAACACACACTTTTTCTTTAGAAGAAACTCTGACTGACCATTCCCCAGGAAGCAAAGTTATTCCAGCTGAGGACTTATTGACAAAACCACAACCACATAAAAAAGTAAATAATGGAAAAAAAAAACCCAGACGCAATGTGCCTCCAATCCCTAAAGCCCAAGTTTCTGAGCCCTCCTCCTTGGGTGGACCAGGAGAGGCACCCCTAAAACTAAAAATGCCGTGGCTCTAGGCCCCACAGGGTCACCCAGGTGCCACCTCTGTACCTGGATGGCAGTCAATGGAGCAGAAGAGTTCCAAAGTCCAGGTTAATGGGGAAGTTTGGGGCATGGTTGTTCTCGGTATTGGGTCACGTACTGATTAGGCACAAAGGTCCTCGTCATCTTCACCATCAGGAATTAGTTCATGCACACACTGCTTCCAGGGCATGTGTGAGGACTCGGAGCTGGTGGAATTGTTGCCCTGCTTGCGAAAGCAGGTAAATTTCACGTGTAAGTAGGCTACCGGTGTGGGTGACTACCAGAAATAGTCATTCTGCTTCTTTGTGGGTAGAAGCAGGAGGTAAAGGTTGGGGCTTCTACACTGATGTATAGATGCCTATTTTCTTTATGAAACTGGGATTGGTGACCAGCTGCTTCAGGTCCATCATGCCCACCGGGGCTCCTTGAGGCCATGCCTAGGAAGATGAGGGAACACCAAAGTCACACCTGTTCTCCCACCTGTGGCTTTGGTAGTCTTTGTACTGCTGGTCCCTGATGGCCATGGCAGAGAGGGTGGTCATGTCTGGGAAGATGAGGCATTGGATTCCAGCCACTTGTCACAAGCATGCAGTATAGTGTTGAACATGGAGATGTCTGTTTTCTCCACCTTGCCCTTGATGATGGTCACCACGTGGTCTATGTTTCTGGCTTTGAAGATCTCAGTATAATCTGAGAACACTCATTTCCAAAGACTTTCTAGGCCTGGCCTTGGTGGCGACGATGAAAAGGCTGTGCATACCTGAGCATATGTCCAACATCACTTTGTCCTTGGAAAGGTGCTGCTTGAGACATGGGAGCTGGGGTGCATGAGGGTGAACACCTCATCTTTAGCATCTCCTTGTGGATGCCAAAGTGGGGATAGAGTCAAGACAGTCTTTGGATGTCAGTTCTGCAGTGTTGGGCTTCTTGCTGCTTGTGGTCTAGACAGAGGAGACTTTTATGATACAGCTTGTATCCTTGGTTAAAGCCATGTGCACCCCAGTCGTCTTACCTCTCGAACCTCGAACCCTTCCTTTTCCTATTGAGTTTTAAAAGTTCTCACATGTTCTTTGGAATTAGAGACTACTCTGAGCTTCGCTCTAATTGGATCCTGCACTGGTTATCTTTCTGTTGCTAGCAAAACACTTGAGATAATGAATAGAGAGAGAGAGAGAGAGGAAAGATTGATTCAGGTCCACAGTTTAGCAGAGTCGATAAATGTCAAGCAGCAGCGCATTTATCTCTGACACCATGTGACAGAGAAGATCCTGTTTGCTTCCTAACTGGAATGTGTAAGATAGAGACAGAAGCACACCACAACCTTCATCAAGTTGGAACTCCCATTGACATGACTATTCTGTACCCCAGGCTCCACCTCTTAAAGACATACACCACCATCCAATCAAATCAAGTTGAAAGTCAAGTGGTCTTCTTGGCATGTTCCATATCCATATGAATTCAGATGCCTAACATCTTAGGCAACCCTGATTGCCAATTTTGACCTCTGATGTTCTCTAGCTTTGGTCTTGAAATTTCAAAGAAGTGAAGTAAATCATGAGGTTATATAGCTAGATGGGATAACTCACTACTCTAACCACTACTCACTACTCTGGCTCTGAAGGCTGAGGCAGGAGGATTACTATGAGTCTAGAACTAACCTGAGCAGCATGTCAAGACTCTGTCTGTACTGGATGTGGTAGTGGATACCTTTGATCCCAGAACTCAGGAAACAGAAACAGCTGGATCTCTGTGAGTCTGAGTTTGAGGCCAGCTTGATCTACACAGTAAGTTCTAGCACGGACAGCATTACATAGTGAAACCCTATTTCAAAAAAAAAAAGAGCAAAATAAAATAAAAATAATAAAAGTGGGACTGGAGAGATGGCTCAGCAATAAAAGCCACAATGCACTGCTCCCACAGGGTACCTGAATTAAATTCTCAACCTTCATGTTGAAGGATTCAAGTGGTTCACAGCTGCCCACAGATCCAGCTCCAGGAGATCCAATGCCCTCTTTTGGCTTCTCAGCACTCATGTTTACATGCACACACACACACACACACAATGTTGAATGATAGCCCAAAAAAAAAAACCATTAAACAGCAACAGCTTTGGGAGCGCTGAGCCAGGGACTCTCTGAAGTCTCTTTCTGTGCCCATACAACCTACTACCTCATAAAAACATTAAAAAAATATAATAGTGTTCCAGGCATGTTGGCCCATGCCTTTATTTCCAGTACAGAGAAGCAGAGGCAGGTGGATCTCTGAGTTCAGGGTCAAGGTCACTGGTCTACATTTCCAGTTCCAGGGCTACACAGAGAGACCTCATCTCAAAAACAATAAAAATAACAACAGCAATAACAACAACAACAAATAATAATAATAATAATAAAGCAAGAGCAAAAATAGAGGTTTTTTATTGTACCATTAAAATATCAGACATTAGTGTTATAATCCGGGAGCTCTTGGCCCTTGCTCACCGACCTACTGAACAGTTCTCTTTGAATAGACATAGATATCATCCAAACTCTTCCCACATGCTTGGTTTTCATTTCTGTAACTTCCTGGATTGGGCAGATGAAACTACACAAGTTCAAGGCCATCTTCTCAAAAGAGGAACTCATCTTCTGGGCCATGAGTTACTAACCAGGCAATTCCCACCTCATCTGGTCCCTGAGGATGTTTTGGACCCCGAGAATTGTGGACTTCAAGAAGACACCCATTCTCTAGAGCAGGAGAATTACTGAAGTGAGCCCACAGGCATCCTGGTGGGGAGGGCTACGTCACACACTGCCTCACTCCACACCTGGTTGGAGGTGGAGGACGGTAGCCAGATCCATTTCTCCATCGCTTGTCAAGCTGGGGCATCTTACTCTTCCTGAGAGGTCAAGTCCCACGCAATGTGGATGTGACTGTGGGGTTTTCCCAGAGACCCTCCACAGTAACCGTATTCTTGCAGAGTGATGTTCCATTTTCTGGAATTTCCATAGTGTGAATTCTGAGCTCACAGGGAATGCAGTAGGAAGCATTTGGCTGTAACTTCTAAAGGGCAGTGCCTCCTGGTACAGCAGTCTGGTCCTGTCCTCTAGCAGCTCTTCCCCATATGGATGGTTCCTCCCATCCTGTTCTCCTCTGCTTCTTTTCTCTCTTCTGTGGCCTTGTACACTGGACTGGCTGTTACTTTGGGGTCAGGTTACAGATTCTTAAAGGCATTCAGTTTCTCTGCAGGCCATAGTCGCCTTTTCTTGCCTGTGGTATCCTGTGAACTGGCTGGATTGCATTACTTTGAAGTAGAAGCAAGATTCTGGAAAAGTAAATTTTTGACCTGAAGAGTTTATAAAACTCAATTTTCCGTCATCTTTGATCATCTTTTGTAGTCTCAACGTTGGTGAAATAACATTTCAGAATGTTGCCTGAAACGTGGCCTGATATGAGGGTTGAGCCACATGCCCGACAGCTCTGGTGCTTAGTTTGGGATTACAAAGCCGAAGATCAAAATTAAACCCAAGAAAGTTTCTTTTGAAGTACGACCGTTTCTCTCCAACTAAGGACTACCACACAGCTGTAATTTCCCGACAGCTCTCCTTCATAAGGAAAGTAGGGTACTCTGAGTACTCTCCCCCCCAAAAAACCAAAACAAAACAAAAACCCAAAAACTAAAGATCTTTGTGCCTTAACCCAAATGGAGGCATTTCCAAACTCGTCTATTTCCTTCAAGTTAAAAAAAAATTACTGTTCACTTACATAAAGTTTAGAAATTACAGAAAACCTCAAGACCCAGTAATACCACTTATGGATATCCAAAAGAGACTCAATTGTACCACAGGACATGTGCTCAACTATGTTCATAGCAGCAATGTTTATCATAGCCAGAACCTGGAAACAACCTAAATGCCCCTCGATCAAAGAATGAATAAGGAAAATGTGATACATTTACACAATGAAGTACTACACAGCAGACAAAAAACAACAGCATTTTGAATTTTGCAGGCAAATGGATGGAGCTGGAAAACATCATTTTGAGTGAGACCCAGAAATATAATTAGCACATGCACTCACTCATAAGTGGTTTTAAAACATAGATGTAAAAAAACAGCCCACAAATCACAATCCCAAAGAACCTAGACAACAATGAGGACCCTAAGAGAGACATACATGTATCTAATCTACTTGAGAAGTAGAGAAAGACAAGATCTCCTGAGTAAATGTAGAGCATGGGGACCTTGGGAGAGGTTTAAGGGGAGAGGAGAGGCAGGGAGAAGAGCAGAGAAAAATGTAGAGCTCAATAAAAATCAATAAAGAAAGAAAAAAGAAAAAAAAAGAAATTACAGAAAAATTACTGAGAACATAAACATCCTTAGAAAGGAACTGGGTATAGTTATGGTGAACCCTTTCAGGGCAGTATTCTTATTTTTTTTAATATATAGTAGCACTTGAATTTATGTATGCAAGTTATAAAACTGGAAAAATATGGGTTTGGATTTTGCTTTATCTAACATTATATCATAAATTATTACCCTTTATCAATTAGTGTTCTTAGAAAACAACTCATGGCTTCCAAGTTATCCATTTTATATGTTTCATATATTTGTTTATCCTTTTTTGTGTCATTAGAAATTCTAATTGTTCCTGGTTTTTTACTATTATAAATACTATTTTAGTGACTCGTTTGTGTTACCAGTTCGGATAGTTTTCTCTGGATAGAAGTAATTTCGGAGAATGGGTATCCAACCATTTTCTGCTGTCCCTTCCCGTTAGTCTCTTTCCACACAGTCTTTCAACTTTTTTGTTTTGTTTTGTTTTCGAGACACGGTTTCTCTTTGTAGCCCTGGTCATTCTGGAACTTGCTCTGTAGACCAGACTGGCCTCAAATTCACTGAACTTTAATGGGACAATAATGGTGGAGATTTCCTTACTCCTGCCTCCTAAGTACTGGGATTAAAGGTATCTGCTACCACTACCCAGCTGTGCTTTTACTTTTATACATTTTGAAGAAATTAATGATTTTTGTACCTCAACCAAATGTCTACATGGCACTATTTCTGCTGAAATAATATACCACACTTCTCACTGACTATTACCTGATTTCTATTCTTTTTAATTTTTAATATATTATTTTCTTTCCTTCTTTTTTTCCTTTGTGTTGTTATTTTATTTTGTTTTGAGGTGCTTCTTTAAAAACTTCTAAAGAAGGGCTGGAGAGATGGCTCAGAGGTTAAGAGCATTGCCTGCTCTTCCAAAGGTCCTGAGTTCAATTCCCAGCAACCACATGGTGGCTCACAACCATCTGAAATGAGGTCTGGTGCTCTCTTCTGGCCTGCAGACATACACACAGACAGAATATTGTATACATAATAAATAAATATTTTAAGAAAAAAAATAAAATAAAAAATAAATAAATAAAAACTTCTAAGAGAAACCACACTGTCCTGTGTTACTTATTTCCAATCCACAGAGACAGTCAACACATTCTGAGGCCCACTTCACACATTCTGATGCCAAATCACTTTAAGGTCCCATTTTATTAGTATGTAACTCCATCAAAGAATTTTTTGCATGTTGCCTTTAAAATGTTGGAGTAAGCACATTTATTTAGAAACACATGTTTTTAAAGAGCAACCACATTTCTGGCAGTTGTCTGTAAGGATGGGGAATGGCTGTGTGTGGATGGGAGAGATTGTCTAATGAGAGAAACCAAGGTGCTTTAGAAATCAAGAAAGCCTCCAGACAGGTTGACTCTTTTCATGTCTTTTATTTTCTTTTTTTCAGTGAAGTTTATTTACTGTTTTTATTGAGCTATGTTTTTTTCTCCACTCCCCTCCCCTTCTACCCTCTCCCATGGTCCTCATGCTCCCAATTTACTCAGGAGATCTTGTCTTTTTCTATTTCCCATGTAGATTAGATCCATGTTTGTCTCTCTTGGGGTCCTCTTTGTTGTCTATGTTCTCTGAGATTGTGAATTGTACGCTGTTTTTTTTCTGTTGTTGTTTTGTTTTTGTGTTATGTCTAAAAGTCTCTTTTCTAGATCCATCCATTTGCCTGCAAATTTCAAGATGTCATTTTTTCCTGCTGTGTAGTACTTCATTTTGTAAATGTACCACATTTTCCTTATCCATTCTTCGATTGAGGGGCATTTAGGTTGTTTCCAGGTTCTGGCTATGACGAACAATGTTGTAATGAACATAGTTGAGCACATGTCCTTGTGGTATGATTGAGCATCTTTTGGGTATACCCAAAAGTGGTATTGCTGGGTCTTGAGGAAGGCAGTTTCCTAATTTTCTGAGAAATTTCCATATTGAAACCCAAAGGGACTGTACCAGCTTTCATTCCTATCAGCAATGCTAAAGAGGATCCCATGTCCTCTTTAGCATAAGTTGTCATCAGTGTTTTTGATCTTGGCCATTCGTACAGGTGTAAGATGAAATCTCAGAAGTGTTTTGATTTGCATTTCTTTGATGATTAAGGATGTTGAACATTTCCTTAAGCGTCTTTCAGCCATTTTAGATTCCTCTGTTGAGAGTTCTCTATTTAGGTCTGTAGCCCGTTTTCTTATTGTATTATTTGTTCTTTTGATGACCAATTTCTTGAGTTCATTGTTTATTTTGGATATCAGCCTTCTGTTTGATGTGGGTTGGTGAAGATCTTTTCCCATTGTGTAGGCTGTCATTTGTCTTGTTGACCATGTTCTTTGCTTTACAGAAGCTTCTCAGTTTCAGGAGTTCTCATTTATTAATTGTTTCTCTCCGTGTCAGTCTTTTGTGCCAATGGGTCCAAATGTACTTCCCACTTTCTCTTCTATGAGGTTCAGTATGGTTGGTTTTATGTTGAGGTCTTTGATCCATTTGGACTTGAGTTTCATGCATGATGATAGATATGGATCTATTTTCATTCTTCTACATGTTATTATCCAGTTATATGCTTTCTTTTTGCATTTAATATTTTTTGCTTTTTTGTCAAAAATCAGGTGGTCATAGGTGTGTAGAATGATATCTGGGTCTTTGATTCAGTTCTATTAATCCTCCTGTCTGTTTTTATGCCAATACCAGGCTGCTATGAGTACTATAACTCTGTAGTAGAGTCAAAAATTGTGATGCCTCCAGAAGTTCCTTTATTGTACAGGATTGTTTGGCTAACCTGGGTTTTTTTTCTTTTCCATCTGAAGTTGAATACCATTCTTTTGAGGTCCGTAAAGAATTTTCTGGGGTTTTGATGGGCATCACATTGAATCTCTAGATTGGTTTTTGGTAAGATTGCCAGTTTTAATATGTTAATTCTACCTACCCAAGAGCATGGGAGATCTTTCCGCTTTCTGGTGTCTTCTTCAATTTCTTTCTTCAAAGATTTAAACAAAGTTCTTGTCATACAGGTCTTCTGCTTGTTTGGTTAGAGTTACTCCAAGATATTTTATGTTATTTGTGGCTATTGTGAAGGGTATGTTTCTCTGATTTCTTTCTCAGCCCATTTATCATCTGTGTAAAGGAGGACTTTTGATTTTTTTCGAGTTAATCTTGTATCCTTCTACATTACTGAAAGTGTTTAGGAGTTGTAGAAGTTCCTTGGTAGAATTTTTGGGGTCACTTATGTAAAGTATCGTATCACCAGCAAATAATGAGAGCCCGTCTTCTTCTTTTTTGATTTGTATCCCCTTGATTTCCTTGTGTTGTCTTATTGCTTTAGCTAGAATCTCAAGTACTATATTGAATAGACACGGAGAGAGTGGACAACCTTGTCTTGTTCCTGATTTCAATGGGATCATTTTGAATTTTTCTCCATTTAGTTTGATGTTGTCTGTTGATTTGCTGTATGTTGCCTTTATTATGTTTAGGTATGTACCTTGTATCCCTGCTCTCTTCAAAGCCTTTGTCATGAAGGGATGTTGTGGTTTTTTTTTTTTTTTTTGAAGGCTTTTTCAGCATCTAATGAGATGATTATGTGTTTTTTTTTTCCAGTTTGTTTGTATGGTGGATTACATTGAAAGATTTTTGTATGTTGAACCATCCCTGGATATCTGAGAAAAAGCCAACTTGATATCTGGATGATTTTTCTGATGTGTGCTTGGATTCAATTTGCCAGTATTTTATTGAGCATTTTTGTATCAATGTTCATGAATGAGATTGGTCTGTATTTCTTTCGTAGTAATGTCTTTTTGTGGTTTGAGTATCAGAGAAATGGTAACCTCATAGAAAGAGTTTGGCAATTCTCCTTCTGTTTCTATTGTGTCAACAGTTTGAGGAGTATTGGTACTAGTTTTTCTTTGAATATCTGTGTTGGGAGACTTTTGATAAATGCTTCTATTTCTTTAGCAGTTATAGGTTTATTTAATTTGCTTATCTGGTCTTGATTTAATTTTGGTAAATGATATTTATCCAGAAAACTGTTCATTTCCTTTAGATTTTCCAATTTTGTGGAGTACAGGTTTTTGAAATATGACCTGGTGATTCTTTGAATTTCCTCCATGTCTGTTGTTATGTCCCCCTTTTCATTCTGACTTTGTTTATTTGGATATCTCTGCCTTTTGGTTAGGTGGATAAAGGTTTGTCTATTTTGTTGATTTTTTTTAAAAGAACCAGCTCTTTGTTTCATTGATTCTATGTATTGTTTTCTTTGTTTATTTTGTTGATTTCAGCTCTCGTTTGATTATTTTCTGTCCTCTAGTCCTCCTGCATGAGTTTGTTTCTTTTTGTTCTAGAGTTTTCAGGTGTTCTGTTAACTCACTAGTGTGGGATTTTTCCAGCTTCTTTATGTAGGCATTTAGTGTTATGAACTTTCCTTTTTTCATTTTTTCCTGTTTTCATTGTGTCCCACAAATTTGCATATGTTGTGTGGTCATTTTCATTGAATTTTAGGAAGTCTTTAATTCCTTCCTTTATTTCTTCCTTGATCCATTGATGATTCAGGTGAGCATTGATTTCCGTGTGTTTGTTGAGCTTTGTGAAATTAGTGTTGCTGTTGGATTCTAATTTTATGTCATGGCGATCCAATAAGATACATGGGGTTATTCCAATTCTTTTCTATCTGTTGAGGTTTGCTTTGTTACCTCGTATGTGGTCAATTTTTGAGAAGGTTCCATGAGATGTTGAGAAGAAGGTATATTCTTTTATGTTTGGACAGAATGTCCTATAGATATCTATTAAGTCCATTTGAGTCATAACATCTGTTAGTTCCCTTATTTCTCTGTTAATTTTCTGTCTGACAGATCTGTCCAGTGGTGAAAATGGGGTGATGAAGTCTCCCACTATTAGTGTGTGAAGTTTAATGTACGATTTAAGGTTTAGTAGTGTTTCTTTTACATATGAGTCTGCCCTTGTATTTGGAGCATAGATGTTCAGTATTGACATTTCCTCTTCACGAATTTTTCCAGTGACTAATATGAAATGTCCTTCTTTGTTTCTTTTGATTGATTTTAGTTTGAAGCCTAATTTGTTAGATATTAGGATAGCTATACCAGCTTGTTTCTTAGGTCCAGTTGATTGGAAAAATTTCCCCAACCTTTTACCCTGGGGTGATTGAGATTCTTTCTTCCATCTCTTGTATTCTGCTGTTTATGCTTGCATTTGTGGTTCCTGATTGTTTTCTCATAATTTTTGTTTCTATAATTCCTCCAGTTTGTTTTCTTTATTGTCTCTATTTCAGTTTTCAAGTCTTGAATCATTTCTTTCATCTGTTTGATTGCTTTTTCTTTAAGGGATTTGTTGATTTCTTCCAATTTTTTGTTTGTCTTTTTCTTCATTTCTTAGAGGGAAATTTTCACTTCCTCTTTAAGGACCTCAAGCATTTTCTTAAAGTTATCTTTTTAGGTCATTTTCTTCTGCTTCATATATATTTGGGTGTTCAAGTCTTGTGGTTTTAGGGTCACTAGATTTTATTGGTGTCGTGTTGCACTTTGTGGTGTTGAATGTGTTCTTACCTTGTTTACCCATCTTTTCCTCTGATTGGTGTAATTGGGGCTGTGTCTCTGGTGATCAATCTTCCAGGTGCCTGTGGATCCAAAGCTCAGATGGTTGCTCCTCATGGTACAGTCAGGGCCATGGTTTCAGTCACCCTGGAGGTCAGTTGGTGTTCCTGGAGGTCACTCAGCATCCCAGGGGGTTGCTCTGCATGAAGGTTTGGGTTGCTCCCATGGAAGTTGCTTGCTTGGGGGTGCTCCTGCTGAGTACACTGCTTTGGGCCTGCTCTGGCAGAGGTCTCTGGCTCATGCTTACTCCCTTAGTGGCTCCCTTGTACCTGGTCCTGTGGAGGTCACTGCCTCCGGCCTGCTCCAGTTGAGGTCGCCGGTTCAGGCCTGTTCCCACAGATGTTGGTGGCTTGGGCCTGTTCCTGGAGAGTTCCCTGGCTTAGGCCTGGTCCCACAGAGGTCTCTGGCTTGGGCCTACTCCCTCAGTAGTTGCTCCCTTCTCTTTTCATGTCTTTAACTATTTTTCATTGTTTTTGATTACTTCATATACCTGTACAATTAAATAAAATCATATCCGCACCCATTGTCTTCCTTCAGCTCCTCCATAACTCCTAAACCCCACACTCCATGTCTTCTTTTTAAATGAGTTAGTGATCACTAGCTCTGCCTGTGCATGCATGGGTGTGGGGCATCCTTGAGACTCATCTAAAAAGTTCACTCTTCTTACAATAGTTCACTTTCTTGGGATCTAATTGGAATTTCTTGAGAACTGCATTAGTTTCTTCTGAACATGTCCCTGCCCTCAAAGTCTGAAGTATTCCTGCCAGCTTTCATCCTCTGGGTTTACCAGCTCAGCATTATCATAGCAAGTACCAAACTCCCAACATAGCAACCTTTGGGAGACACATCCTAATCACACCCAAGCCACTGCAGCATCCAATGGGACGCCGTTCAGGCTCCAGAAGAAGAGAATATAGAATCTCAGTGCAGCACAGTCAACCTGAAGACACGATACAAAGTGAAATGAGCAGGTCACCAAAGTAATCATACTGAACCGGGTGTGGTATCACAGGCTTTCAATCCCTACACTCAGGGGACAGAGGCAGACAGAGACAGTGAGTTCCAGACCAGCCAGGGCCACAGAGTAAAACCCCACAGTCTCTTTCTCTTTCAAAACAAACAAACAAACAAACAAACACTCCCAAATCCAAAACAAAAGCAAACAAACATAAAAGCCACTCTATAACTCGACTCCTTCAAAATAACTAGAGCAGTCAGAGAAGGCAAAAGAGAATGGCAGATGATTACCAAGGGCTTTGGCTTGAAGGGACTTTTTATATAACGAACATTGAGTTTCAGTTTTGCAAGCTGGAGACTTCTGGAGATGGATGATGGTAATGCCTTCAGAACAGTGTAATCATACTCAATACCACCAAATTGTGTACTTGGGATGAGTCACAGAATACATTGTGGAATATGTTCTAAGAACAAAACAAACAAATAAAACAAAGGAATGAAAGAAAGAAAAAGAATAGCCACAGAGGAGGTTGCTTAGGTATTGTGCCTCTGCACCAGTCCTAAGCTCAGTGAGTGCAGCAGCTCCTCTCCCCACTGGACAGGAGAGACATGCCTGGCCTGATGAAATCCCTGCTCCTCAATGTTTGAGGCCAGCATGCCAGCACAGAAGAAGGAACTGCTCACTCGTAACCACCAGTATGAGAAGCAGGCAACTCAGTGCAGACTTAGAGCACCAAATAAGGAATGTATAAGCATCTAACAAAGGCCAATGGAAGGATGGACCGGAAGGCTAGCCCACAAAGCCTCAGAGAGGGAAATGTGAATGTGTAGAATGGTATCAACCAGAGAGCTTCAAATGCCAGGTCAAGAACAAGGCTTGAGGGCAGGATCTTGAAAGTGATGCTTATAGGAGACTTGTCTCATTGCTGAGCCTCATGGGGGCCACTGATGCATTAAGGACCCCACTTTCAGTGAAGAAAGACACTAAGCAAGGATGAAGAAGTTGCTAGAAACCCTAGAAGTAGCAATGACCAACCATTGAGAGCTGTAGTCATCCCTGCCCCGAAAGTCTCTTTTCCCTGATGCCCTTTTCTGGTCCCTGCTCAGACTCAGAACCCAGGCTGGAATCCTCTCAGTCATAACCTTCCTGACTGCTCCAAGTCACCCACTTTCTCCCAGTTACAGTAGATCACTTACTCTCAACTGGTTGGCTCCCCCTTCTGGGCTTGTGTTTGTATAGAGCCCATGACAGAGTCCCATGGTTCTGTGCGTTAATCTCAGGTGTTGTGACCGCACGGCAGTGGGGGTTTCTCTAGACACAACATCAAGAGGCTTAACTTTCAAGGTTCTAAAATCATATCTCATCCCTCAACCCCCACTCCACCCTCTGTCCACATCTCGGAATCTCAGTTCTTGCACGTGCAAGATCAAGACACGAGCTCTGGGATCTCCAGGCACCATTCAGATGGCATCTGCTGCGGCCACACACACAAAGCCAGCAGAAGCTCTGGAAATCGTGCGTACTGCTGAGGTTTGGTGTTTCCCACACTATTTTGCTGGTGTAGCCTCATCTCTCTCCAGGAGCACTTTGAGGCTTTGGAATGGTGCTCAGGAGAGATCCTGTGTGGTGCACGTGGGTCATGAGTTTAATGTTCCAAAAGTTTTGGGCACGCAAATTGAAATCTTGCATGTTTTCTAAGAGGTTTTAATAAAAAGGGAAACAATAATGTCTGATATGGAGTCCGTACTGTTTGGCATTCCCAGGCAAAAAGTTATTTTTTAATGATTTATTTACTTTTACTCTATCTACATTGGTATTTTGTCTGCATGTATGTCTGTGCAAGGGAGTCAGATCTTCTGGAGGCAGAGTTACAGGCAGTTGTATGCTGCTATGTGGGTGCTGGGAATTGAACCCTGGTCCTCTGGAAGAACGGCCAGTGCTCTTAACTGCTGAGCTATCTCTCCAGCCCCGCAAAGGGTTATTTTAATCATCTTCATTTTACAGTTAAGTGAAGGGGTGCTTTAGTCCTGGATCAACTCCCCGCACTTGCGGGGGCTCCTTAGCTTCCATGACGTAGGCAGGTGCCTGAGTTTTAACATGGGGCGTCTTCCCACACCACCCTCTCCTGCAGATTCTCCCGGGAGTCACAGAGAATAATGAGGTCCTCCTGCCTCGCAACCTTTTCTTTAGTTTCTAAAAAGCCCGAGAGCGCTTTCTGGTGCGCTTACACAAGGTCAATGCATCCTTTCTTACTCACCAATTCTCTTAAAAGCAGGTTATAAAAACAGTAGACCTGGCCCTCGGGTGCCCCGGCTTCTTGTTTCCCTGGATCTCTGTCTGGCACTGGGGTGTTTCCGTCTCTCCACCCTGGTCTAACACAGCTGAGAAGCCTCTCAGAAGCCAAACACAGTGTGCTGTCTGATCGTGAGCTTTCTAAAACGGAGTCAAACAGACCTCTTTTCTTCTCACACATTCAGCCTCAGGCCTTTTGTGACAATGGACCGATGCATATGCCATATTCTATTTATGTGTTCCGCGGCTGGCAGACACCGGGGTGAGCTGTGCTTCAAGGGATATGGGGTAGAGTATCGGAGCCCTTGTTTTGAATTCTTTGGCCTGCAGACCCTTAAACATTCTTTAGGGATAGATGTACTCCTGCTATTGAACACCATGGGACCACAAAACAGACTGTTCCTGAAATCATAAACTGGAGGCGGGAGGGGTTATTTTGGGGTGGAGATTCTCCCAGACTGGCAGGGGGCTGAAATATTTGAAGTGCCCTCAGCAGGGAGAGCTTTTCAGAATGGCTCTCGAGGGGGAGAACTGTTGCAGTCAGCAAGGCAGTAATGGGGATTCTGGGTTCAATGTCATGGCTGACTTCCCCCACATCCC
The DNA here is from genome assembly GCF_982192425.1 of Myodes glareolus. Taxonomy (NCBI): domain Eukaryota; kingdom Metazoa; phylum Chordata; class Mammalia; order Rodentia; family Cricetidae; genus Myodes; species Myodes glareolus. Next base: position 60,413,545 of record NC_142034.1, read on the forward strand.
CTTAAATGGCTGGACCGATGAGGGAGGATGTGGGCAAAGGATTATTGTTACCGTAATTATTTTCAGTTCTTGAGAAATTAATCAGTGCCCCCTGATGACTGTTTACATTAGGCCCTGAAGAACTGACCCCAGCTCTGACAATCTCTCCAGCTGTTCACAGATGTTAAAAGGGACTGACTATCCAGAGCATCTGGGCGACTTGTGAAGGGTGAAGCCCAGGATATATTCCTAGAGACTAATCAAACATGGGCTACTTGGTTCTACCTCCATTTTAGTCTTTAATAGTGACCTTCATTTGGTCAGAAATAGGGGTTTGAGGAAGCACTATGGGGGCAGGACCCTCTTTTTAAAAAATAATTTTTTGAGATAATTTCATCCTTTATCCTTTCCTCTCCCCAACAGCCCTTCTTATGCCCCTTCCTGTGATCTTTCAAATTCATGGCCTCTATTTCACTAATTACTGTTACATGTATGTATGCATGCATGCATGTATGTATGTATGTGTATATATATATATTCTTAACACATATTTCTCAACACATAAATGCAACAATCTTACTCTATATAAACCCTTTTGAAGATAGCCTTCTTCCTGGGTGAAATGAATACTTCCATTACTGGAAGAATGCAGCCAGAGGGTGAGGGGCTGGGGTCCGGGAATCCTGCTTTGTTCGGTTGTGTGCGTAACTTGTAAACAGCCTCGCATTGTTTTATGGGAGTGAAGGGATGCTAGTCCACCCTTGAGTTTCCCTTTACTGGTCTCTCTTGAGGGTTTATTTATAGGAATAACGTCCTGTCATATACCAGAAAAGCCTTCGCTACACATCATTCCCCAGTCAGACTGAGCGGACTCAGTCATCCTCTCTTTCAGAAAATTCCTCTCTCAGCCCTGAAGTCAGCCAAATGCCCCGGGTTTGCTCACGCCAAGGCAGGGCTGGAGACAAGGAATGAGGGTGCAGGTGCACCATTTGGTATGTTGCTCATCAAGCAAGGGTAAGATCGGTCGACACCTAAGACTACAAGGACGGGGAGCCTGTGAGGACGACATTGATGAGGAGACCGCTGAGAAAACACACAGAGCATTTGATCCTGGTCTACACAGATAGGGAAGCAGGCTGGGTAGGATACCAACTCCTGGCCCTCAGCAGTTGAGACTGGAGGCTTTGATTTGCCTGGGTCCTTATGGCACTATCCTAGACAGCAACGACTACTTGACATAGAATGCTGTCAAGTTGCAGGTCAGCTCAAAAGTGTCCCAGGTGTCATGGGACATTGTCAGCATCTGATACCCTGTATTGTGCTAGTGCCAGGGACATGGCGGTACACTAAATCAATGTTATTAAATCGAAGCTATTCCTGCATTGGTAGGCATTAAACAAAGACCATTATGTCAAAGAGATAGTTGCACTTCCAAGCTCATTGTTGTATGTGCATTGTGCATGCCAGGATATGGAATGAGCCAAGCCATTTATTATTAGAGGACTGGCAAGGAAAATACGGTAGGTATACATGAGGGAGTCACAAAGAAGACGGAATTCTGTCATTTGCAATGTGGGTGGAGCTGGAGTGGATAGTGCCAGCTGCAATTAGCCTGTCTCAAACCTGGACATGGCTTTCACTTGTTTGCCAAAGCAAACACGTAGAACACGCAACAGTAGAGAGAAGACTAGTGATCACCAGTGGGTAGGAGAGGTAAGGAAGAGGGCTAGAGATACTGATTGGATAATGGGAACCAAGATAAAATTAGCTGGAGAAATGAGCTCTCCTTCTACAGGACAACGAGTTCACTGGGGTCTATAATGGTTCGTGGTACGCTTTAGAAGAGCTAGAAAATTCTGAAAGGTCCCAAGATAGAAACAACAAATGCTCACTAGTATAGGTCATAGACAGGCGTAAGCACAATGTACAGACTAAAGGTAGAAGCAGCATCACCCACCCTGTCCTTGTCTATTAGAGGAGACAGGCTGTGAGCAAAGACACACACATACCCCACATCATAGGGGCATGCCTATCAATCCCAGCTCTCAGGAGGACTGAGGCACAGCCTAGCTACTGAGTGAGATCCTGCTTTAAAAGAGAAAAAGAAACGCACAGACCATAATTGTGATGGATGCTGTGTAGGAGATGCCCAAGGTAGACAGGGCAAGGAGCAAGGAACTTGACTTTCTCGTGGGGATTGAAAATCTTTTGAATTCCAAACACAGAGGGCCCTGATTAGCGTGACTTATGGAGTGGATGCTGAAAGGGAGTTTTTTTAAATTGGGCATCCTGACAAGTTCCTAAAGGTTTTGGTGTTCATCCTAATCATTCTAAGAGTCACGGAAGTATGAACCAAGACAGCAGGCGACAAGCTAATTCTGGAACTTTCTGGAAGGCCTGGCAGCTTGAAACTCTGCCGACATTGTTCTGCTTGGAGAGCCTGAACTGCTCTGAGGAAATCGTTTACACAGGGATGCATTTTAATCATCTTGTCATTTTGAAACACAAAACACAAGCTTTATAGTTGGATATGACTTTTTAATGATAAACAATGAAAATAGGTTTACTGGATGATATAAGAGGTAAACACAAGACATTTGTTAATTTGTTTGCGTGCATACATGTGGTGCACATTTATATAATAAAACCATTCCAGAGAAAACGGAACTGCTGGAGCGGAGCCTCCTCTCGTCTTTTGAGTCCCAGGTTTGGCCAGCCCTTGACAGTCCTCAGTGTACTGTCTGCTTTCTGTTCCCAACAGGTCTGTGATCCTCTCTTCAGGAAGCTGCAAAAATGCAAGGCTGTGGTTGTCAGTGACATGCTACCAGAGCAGACGCCCCCAGCCTGCCAAGGAGCGGGCTCCAGGTTCGACAAAATCTCCTGTGCTTTGGTACTAATTGTCAGTTTGGGAATATGTACAAATCCCTAGGCTCCCTGCTCCTTCCTTGGAGCTTCCAGAAACATGACATACAGATACACTGAGAACATGTGTGGCTGTAGAAGCACACGTGAGTATATATCTCACTTATTTGAAAGCATGCATTACTTGATTTTATTTCTTATCTTTTGCTAAAATCACTTCCTGCGCATTACAATTTTTATGGTAATTTTGATAGCTGAATGGCATCCTGTGACAGTATGTGCCATAGCGTGTGTTCACCCCTAATCCTATGACGGAAAAGTAACAGCAACCTCCAGGTTTCTGTTACTGTGATCAGCGCTGGGATTCTTGAGAGTAATATAGTGTAAATAACTTCTTCGTATAGACTTATAAAACTGCAAATTTCTGGGCCAAAGGAGTGAACACTTGAAAGACTTTTAATTAATGCCATCAAATTCCTTGTCAGAAAATGTAAATTATGAATGTGAATTGAAAACATAAAGCCTGGTGTGGAATTAGAGTCACACAAAGGGGAAAGGCTTAGAAAACTCAAGACCAGTCTGGGTTATAGCGTGAGAGTTGCCTATAAACTTACCAAGGTCAGCTTGGGCTATGACATGAGAGATGATCTGTAAAATTATCAAGGCCAGCCTGGGCTATGGAGTGAGAGCTGCCTATAAACTTACCAAGCAACACCAAGCAACCTCCAAACACACAAGCTTTTGAGTTATGTTAATTAATTAATTAATTAATTTTGACAAAAAAAATTAGTCTGGGATCCAGTGAGATGGCGTGGAAGGTTAAGGCACTCGCTCCTAATCCTGGGAATCCGACTTCAACTTCTGGATCGCACATGGTAGAGAGAGAGAACGGGTTGTCTGCCAGTTGTAGCTCCGACCCATACATTAATAAATAAAATTGAAAAAATGAATCTGTATAAACTTGAAGATGTTAGTTGTTTTCATTTTCGTTACTGAGAAAAGAGAATGGAAAAAAAAATAATAGGTTGCACTTGTCCAGACTCAACGCAGAGATTCCAACACCTCCATTTCAAACTAAGAGACACAGAACTTTCCAGCTATCTCTTTGCTCCTTTTCTTGCACTTCTCTCTGTGCTCCGGTCACTGGCCTGGATCCCTGTTTGTGACTCCTGTCGGGGAGCACGTACCTTTGTGTACACATGTGTGTGGCCCATGTCATCCACGGCCCATCCTCCGGTGTTTGCTATCTCCCTGGGGTACAGGCAGGTTTTTCTCTTTGATTTTTTTTTTTAAAGTCAGACATCTGAGTTGGTGGTACATCAAGAGCGCCCACAGCCCCCTGCTTACCTAGAAAGGGTGAGTTTGGAAGATCTAGTGTAATACCCAAGGCCAGGGATAGAGACCTCAGAGAAGGGTTTGTTGTTTTGTAAACAAAACGTTGAGAATGTTTTCAAAACAGACCATTTAGAGGAAAGAAGATAAGACAGCATATTTCCTCTTCCTTTGGGCCAGCCTAAAGGAGGATGAAGAAAGGAGGCCTTGAACCCCTACTCTCCTCCTCCTCCTCCTCTATTTACCAACTCTATCAGGCTGCCCCCGGGCCCCTGGGAGCCCGGGTCAAATGGCCAATCAATTCAAGTTAAACAAGTTGTTTGCTTCAAGAAGAAACAAAGAAAAGCAAGCTTTCTTTCTAAGCCCTCAGCCGAGCCAATGAGCACCGCAACCCCCACCGCAACCCCCACCTCTTTCCCGTGTTTGCTGTGGTGTTGACAGTCAGTTCAGTCCAGCAGGTCAGGAACAAAGTGGTGACTGCCGCAGAAAGAACAGGGTAGTGCTTGAAACTGGCAGACACTGGGGTCAAAGGCCAAAGGAGCAGACGAAGATCAAGGGACATAGATAACTAGGACCATAGCCTACTCTAACCCCCGGTCACTGTGAAGGTGGCAGGGACTAGGAAGCTGCACAGCCCACTGGGTCCACAGCCACCCAGTCTAGGTTTCTGGAGCTGCTGAGGAAGTCGCTTGCCCAGCTTACTCCAGGGCTTCTGCTTGGGGACCCTGGAGGTGCAGAAAACTGGACACAGCGAGCCAGTACAAGTTTGGGAAGCTGGAATCCCCAGACCTTGGTAAAATCGGTGCCTTGCTACTGCTCTGGAAAAAAGAGAGAGAGCTTTATTGCTTTTCTCCCAGGCTAGGCTGTCTGAGGGACAGTTGCATTCTCTCCAAGAGCAGGCACAAGCAGCCAGAGCAGACTCTTCTTTGGAGAGAGCTAGTTTGATTCCCTGCTCAGCTATGTCTATCAGGAACCAGAGAAAGAAGCCAAGATACAGGGAGAGGTGATGTAGGAGGGTTTTCTATCTATCTATCTCGCTTTCATTGGTTAATTAATAAAGAAAACTGCTTGGCCTGATAGGTCAGAACATAGGTAGGTGGGAAAGACAGAACAGAATTGTGGGAGAAAGAAAGCCGAGGCAGGCAGTTGCCATGACTCTCCTCTCCGGGACAGACCCAGGTTAGGATCTTTCCCGGTAAGCCACCACCTCGCGGTGCTACACAGATTACTAAAGATGGGTTAAAGCAAGATGTGAGAATTAGCCAATAAGAGGCTGAAACTAATGGGCCAAGCAGCGTTGAAATGAATACAGTTTGTGTGTTGTTCTTTCTGGGTGTAAAGCTAACCATTCAGGAGCCGGGCAGAACACAGCCCCCCGCTCCTTCTACAGAGAGGCAGTTTGCCAGGTGAGCTTCTTGAGGTCCCAGTGTCATTGTGCAGAAGCAGGACCTGAGGCCAGGTTGCTGCCTGAGTAGTCTGCTCTGGAGGTGACAAGCTTAAGAAACAGAAGCGGGAACGGATAGAGTGTGTATTGCTGCCCAGAATTGCATATTGGGCCACTAGGCTCAAAAGTCGCTATGAATGCCCAGCCACCCTGGAGCACAGCTCATCCCTCCCAGGAGAAGGGGAAGGGCAGTCTGCCAGCTCTTAAAGTCGTCCTCTGGGGGTTTTCCAGGGGTTGGGACTCTCTGGGCTTTTCTTGGACAGGAAGAGCACCCAAAGAGAGCAGAAGAGAAGTGGTGGGGAGCCATTCTGGTTGGCATGCATGGCAGAGGTGGGTGGCAGAGTACCAGCCAATGAGTATACTTGGTATTCCGTCTGGAGACACTCAGGAGCCCTCCACAAAGTCCTTAGCTTCACCCGGCAGAAGCACGCTCTTCATGTGACACCCTGATCACCACCCCACCATCTGCTTGGATAGGTTTTACCCTCAGCTCAGGAGTAGATCTCCTAAGTTTTTCTACAAATGCAGGCTTACGGCGCAAGGAAATAAATATAAATTACAGCAACCTCGAGAGGCAGCCAGACCTCTAGTTAAAGTGATGGAGGACGTGAACTCAGTGGGCAGCCGTGGGGCCACGTAGACCAGCGTGCCAAGTTCATAATTTCTGAGACTGTGGTCTTCTGACAGTTTTGACTCATGTTTTACATAATCATCTATTATCTTAATTTGTAGCATTCCTTTGAAACTCACCCAAGGGCATGTTCTTTCAGAAGCTCAATTACATGCCCTTGGTTGTCTGAGAACACTCTTGGCAAACAGTTTTTGGGAAAATAGGACATGCATTTTGACAGGCAGGGGGACACTGCCAATTCTCAGCAGGTGCCTCTGGGAGGGCACTCCAGATGAGCGGGGAAACACATCCTGGGGATTTCTTGGGACATATAATGCAGTGGTTAACGGAAATGTGGAGGTGCCTAGGCTTCAGGCTTCTTCTTCTTCTTCTTCTTCTTCTTCTTCTTCTTCTTCTTCTTCTTCTTCTTCTTCTTCTTCTTCTTCTTCCTCTTCCTCTTCCTCTTCCTCTTCTCTCTCTCTCTCTCTCTCTCTCTCTCTCTCTCTCTCTCTCTCCCCTCTCTTTTTGTTTGTTTTTTGTTTTTTTGAGACAGGGTTTCTCTGTGTAGCCCTGGCTGTCCTGGAACTCACTTTGTAGACCAGGTTGGCCTCGAACTCAGAGAGATTTGCCTGACTCTGCCTCCCGAGTGCTGAGATTAAAGGTGTGCACCACCACCTGGTTTAGGGTTTTGCTGTTTTTATTGTTGTTGTTTAGTTTTGGTTTTTGTTTTTTTGGCTTCTTTTCTCTTTTTAAGGACTTTTTTTTAAAAAAAATTTCCTTTAACATATATGTATCCAAAGAGACCCAAAGGGTGTGTCAGATCACTTGGGACTAGAGTTACAGATGGTTGTGAGCCCCGTGGGCTCTGGAAATCAAACCCAGATTCTCTACAAGCAGCCAGTGCTCTTAACCACTGAGTGAGCCCTTCATCCCCCTAAAGACTTATTTTTCTTTTTTTGTATGTATGTGTTTGTTTGAGTATGTGCCACGTGTGGGGTAACCTGCAGAAAAGACATTACATCCACTGGAGCAAGAGTTATAAGCAGTTGTGAACCACTCAGCATGAGCCTACCTCGGTGTTTGGGTGAATGCTTCACTCTAGCCCCTGGTATCCATATATCCAAAGAGTATGGAATGTTCGGGTGGAAGTTCCACCCCAAGTCCCCTTTCCTGAGAGTTGTCTCAATCCAGACTCCACCCCTGAGAAAGTCTGCGAAAGGGTGACTTCTCCCCAGAGATGTTAAGGACCACTCCTGTAGGTCCTGTAGGGTATTTAAACTGTCCCTCCAGAGAACAAAAAACATGGTTTTCTGGTCTTCCTTTTCCAGTCTCTCTAGGGGGCTGGAAAGCCATCCGGGAGCATTTGTATCCCTTAAACCTGGGCTTTTTCTAATTCGATTGATTTGGTCTGATTCGGATTGCTGTGTCAGCGGAGAGGCTTATCGGGGTGCAGAAACTTTTCACTAGGGTCCCCTGGAAGGGCAGCTAGAGCTCTAACCACTCTGTGATCTCTCCAGCCCCCAAGCCTCTTTTTTAAAAACTTTGTTTTTGTTTTTAATAGAAGCACAGCAATTTTGCTGTCATGGTTTTTGTGTGTAATGCTCTCCAAAAGCTCTCGTGTTTGAATATTTGGTACCCAGCTGGTGGTGTTGCTTGGAAGGTTCTGGAACCTACAGGACAGGCCTTAGGGTGATCCTCTGGCCCTGGTTTGGGCCATCTCACTGCTTTCTGTTCTGCTGAGCACATGGTTCTCCTGTCAAGGTACTGCCCTTAGCATGTCTTCCCTGACACGATGGACTAGATTTCCCGCTAATGTGAGCCCGAGTGAGTCCATCCCTTGTAAGTTTTGGTTGGTCACAAATGAAAAAGTCACTAATTAATATGCATGTTTCCATAGTAAATGGTGGCAAGTTTTGATAACATACACAGTTTGTTATCACTGATTGAAGCAGGTTAGTGGACACATCACCTTAGACAGGGTGGTAGCTACGTTTCTGTTGCTGGGACAAAAAAACACCATGATTAAAGCAACATGTGGAAGGAAGGACTTCAGAAGTATAAGAGTTTATTGTGGCAGGGTGGAACGGTGGCAGGCAGCATGGCGGCTGGAGTCGGAAGTCAAGAGTTCACACGCTGAGCCCCAAGCATGAGGCAGAGATAGCAGCAGCAAGTAGGACAAGACTTTGCGCTCTCAGAGTTAAACCCTAGGGATGTCCTTTCTCCAGCAAGCCTGCCCTACAACCCCCCGTCTCATTTCTCTGTGTTAATGACATTCAAAATATTCTCCACTTGCTATTTTGAAATAAGTGGTAAACTTCGGTCATCCATAGATGTCCTACTGTGGTGTGGGACAGGACATCTCCTTCCCAGCTGCTCCCATGCACCAATTAGCCATCCTCTCCTCCCCTTCCTGCCCCATACTGCCCCTATCCATTGGGTAATGATTCTGCCACTCATTAATAAGTCCTGACTCTTGTGTAATAGTACAAGGTGTGTGTGTGTGTGTGTGTGTGTGTGTGTGTGTGAGTGAGAGAGAGAGAGAGAGAGAGAGGTGGGGGATGTGGGTAGGGGTGGGGGAGAGCACAAATGTTTATTGAGTATTTACTACAAGCTAAACTTTATTCTCTAATTAGGGAAAATCGCACAGAGCTTCTGCCTATGTGGGTTACGTCTGTTGACAGTAACTATATTAGAACTAGAAACTGAAAAACACACCAAAACTTCCCATCACTCAGAAACAATCATCGTAATATTCCACGTTAACAGAGAACTTAATTTTATGGAAATAGAGTTTCCCAAACCCAAAATATACTTTGCAGGTAATTGCTTTAGCTTTGTGCAAGTCTGGGAGGAGGTAACTGGAATTTTGCATCGACTTCCGTGTCCAGTTTGCTGTGATATATTGATGCTGATGAAATCAATAAAGAAAATCTGATCTCCCACAGATAAGCGGTTGGAAGCAGGAAGAGGAGTCTGATAGACTCCTGAGAACTGGGCCGATTTTAATGTGGTGCCCATTTCGGCAAACGGTTTGCCCTTCCCTCCCTCTCCCCTTCCTTCCCTCTGTCTCTGCTGCGGCCACTCTAGGGTGTCCATTCACACTGTCACACTGTCACACAATTATCCCCGTCACCAATTTCCAGAACTTTCTCATCCTGCACAACCGAATCTGTGATTTCTTAAAGGCCAAATCCCTGCTCCACTCTGTCCCCAGCCCTGGGGGCCTCCACTCTGCTCCCTGTGCTGATGGACGGGACAACCCTAAGTCCTTTAAGTGAGTGGCCTCCTGAAATGCTGTTGTCTTGAAGCAAGCTTATGTCTCTCTGCGTAGTATCCTAAATGTTCATTCACCTCTGCTGTCAAATGTGTCAGGATCTGCTTCCGTTTTCAAGCTAATATTCACTGCAGGCCCTGGTGAATGAAAAAAAAAAGGAAGGACAAGACTGGTCTTGGATTTCATCTCATCACCAAATGAATAAAAGAAAGGAAGGAAGGAAGGAAGGAAGGAAGGAAGGAAGAAAAGAAGGAAGGAAGGAAGGGAGGGAGGAAGGAAGGAAGGAAGGGAGGGAGGAAGGAAGGAAGGAAGGAAGGAAGAAAAGAAGGAAGGAAGGAAGAAAAGAAGGAAGGAAGGAAGGGAGGGAGGAAGGAAGGGAGGAAGGACATGACTACTTCTAGGTATGGTGGAGGAGAGAGTTTATTATAGATAAAACAGAGAGCATAGCCAGAGGCGGGGACATCTAGCAGGGTCCAGAGCAAATGTGGTCAGAATGAGCCTGGAAAGGGGAGAGGAAAGGAGCAGCCATTCCCTGTCACAGGTGAGGACTGAAGGATGCTGGGAGAACCCAGTGTTTAGGTTCACTTTAATATGTTAAGTAGGCACCCCCACTGTTAGTCCTGGGTTTGAGAACTAATGCCAGGGTCTTGCTGACCAGCATCCCCGACAGCATCCCTGGGCACAGGATGAGCAAGTACACCCTGTTCAGCACAGTTTAAGCTGGGTGAGCGTCTGATAACATTTTCAGACGGAACCTGTCTCTGTACTCCAAATTTGTAAAGAGAGGGAATGAGGAACTCATTGTGGCTCTTCCTTGTATTTTGCTTTAACTACAAATCGAGTGTTCTTGATCTGGAAAAGAAAAATACAAAACCTTCTGAATGCCGACAGGATGCCACAAACTCAAAATTCCTCAGCTGAGGCTTACGTGGGCATACAATTATGGAAAATGCACACAACAGCCTTCAGTTTATGTTGAATAAAGTGCACAGGAGGCAGAAATGAGTACTGTATTTTGGCCTGGTTCCCATGCCTCAATTACCCCATCATGTTTATGCAAATGCCCCAAATGTGAAAACAAAATGTCTGAAATTCCAGACGTTTTGCATGTAGGATGTCCAGCCAGCACTGTTGTTTTTGACTCTGGTGTAGCACATGTTATGTGAAGTTTACTAATCGCCAGCTTCCACATGTTCAGTTGAGTGTTTGAGCACACTGACTGACCGTGCTTGGGCCAGCACCACCACCAAGAGCAGACTTGCCTCTGGCACACTTGAAACTCGTCACTCCAAGCAGCCCCTCCCTACTGATGTTCCCTGAGCCCGGTGTCATCAGTAGCTTGTCCTGTGTGCTCTGGTCACCTGGAAGCTCGCAGTATAGTCTACCTGTCAGTTCACAGTCGGCTGGCTGCCTGGCAGCCTGCTCTACAGAGCTTCCCTCAGGCCTGCGTGGGGACGATTATTCTGAGTGTTTGTACAAGGACGTGGTCAAGATTTCTGTGCTCCCAAACAAACGGGTTTGTCAGCTTGCTCTTGCTGCTGAGAGGGACTGCTTGTCCAAACGAGGTGTGAGAAGAAGCCGCGCGGCTTTGCCGATAATGAGAACCTCAGAGAAAGTCTAACAACAGGCCCTTCATGTACATGCTTTCTGGTTGCTTTCTGTGGTGAGGAGGACGTCATCCCAGGCTGAGGGGGACGTGACAGTCTCTGAATTTCATGGTCTTTATATTTTCACCCAAACCAGAGGACGTCTTGTTCCGTTAACTGGTTGGGCTGTGTGCCACTCAAACACTCACGCCCAAGTTGCTGGGTCAGACACCGTCACTCTTTTATTTAAGATATTTTGAGCTATCCACAAAGCTGGAGAAATCCAAACACTTAAACCATCACAAAGTGGGCCAGGTGAGAGCCAAAGGTTGCCTATGTGGAGAGAGGTTGCGTTAATAAGCTAGAATGGCCTCTGTGGGGGCTGATTTGAGCTAGGCATCTTTATTGAATAAAATCACTTCGTTTGCTGTCCTGCTTCCTGGGGAAGAAACAGGACAAAGCATTCAACAACTTCCTTAAAATTGCTCAGCTGTAAGCACGGCAGAGGATTTAAATTCTGATTATTCAGGTCTAGACCTAGGAGCTCAGAAAAACCCTCCCCACCGTTCCTGACCCTTCAACAGATGGTTGAGTATTTATTAGATTGACTGTTCAAGATAGAAAACCTCCTAAGAGTGTTTTGGTTTGCATCTGGAACATTCTTCATAGGCTTGTGTTTTGAAATCTTGGTCCTCGGGTGGTGGCACCATTAGAAGGCTGTGGGGCCTTTAGAAGGTGGAGCTTGCCTGACAGAAGAAGGTCATTAGGGGAGGGTAATGTAGCGGCCCCTGGTTCCTGTCCTGTGGCTTCTATTTCTGAAGCCTCCATATACTCTTCCACAAAGGGCTGAGTCAGTCCAGTATGGCTCCCCAGTGTGATGAACAGAAATCGCTGAACCCTGAGCAAAATAAGCCCCCGCTCCTCCCTCAGGTTGCTTATGTCAGATATTCAGTCAACACATCACAAAAATAGCCAATGCGAAGAGAGAGAATGCAGCTTTATTTTAATATCTCAGTATTCCTGGTGCTTATGCATAGCCACAAAGAAAATGTTCCCATAACTGCCTTTTTCCCCTATTGTTCTTTGTTTTTTGAGACAGGATTTCTCTGTAACCTTGGAGCCTGTCCTGGAACTTGCTCTGTAGACCAGGCTGGCTTCGAACTCACAGAGTTCTGCCTGTCTGTGCCTCCTGAGTGCTGGGATTAAAGGCGTGTGCCCCCGTTGCCTGGTCATAACTGCTTTTTAAAGTAATGGAGAGGAACCTGGAAAGCAAATGTGTTGAGCAATCTTGTCCCTGTTACAAGTGATTTGGGGAGAAGATGAGTCAAATAATCTAATCTGATTATGAATGAGAGATAACCAAATATTTAGGTCTAAGAGGCAGAAAGTAGCACAATAGAGATCACAGTGAAGGCTTAGAACATTCAAGGCAGAGAAAGGAAACACAGAGTAACTGGCCTCATTAGAGCACGTGAGACATCCTTCTATGAAATGTGGGTTTGAGTGACTGCTGTAAGGAAATGTCACTAACTGGAAGAACTAGGTAAGAGGGACCACACTCTAGTGACAACAATATGAGTGAAGAGATTTAGTGGCCTTTCCCTGTTGATAACAGTATCTGTTGCCCACTGCTTTATGTTTGTTTGCTTGTCCAAGACAGGCTCTCTCCATACAGCCCTGGCTGTCCTGGAACTCACTTCGTAGACAGGTTGGCGTTGACTTCAGAAATCCGCACAAGGAGGTCAGAGCTCTGGTGTATGAAAATGTGGGGGTTCCGAAGTGATGATGACGATGGATTGGTTTAGGGAAAGGAGGCAACAGCTCATGCTTTCAAAAGAGGAAACAGGGAGTCAGGAGGAGAAACAGAGTAAGAAGAGGGAATGAAAGGAGAGAAAGAGGGGAGGGGAAGGAAGGGGAAGAAGGGGAAGGTTGATATTGGGAGGTCTGAGACACGGGGTTGCGTAGACGGGTCTAATATCAGGGTTTTGCCGTTCCCGTATCTCTGACGTCAGAATGTCTTTTTAATTGGAAAGAACCTTTCCGTGCAGGCTGGTACGGTATTCTACTGATGTCCATGTGTCTGTTCTGGACTGCTACCACTGCTGTCCAACTCTTCCATTTCCAACCTGACTGCTAACACGATTAACCCATCATCTCACTGAAATACTCCGCTCTGGAAAGTCCAGATGCTGTGTGTGAGTTTGCCAGTCCCTTGGCTCAGTGGGTTTGAGCTTCACTAATTGTACTCAGCTCTCTTCTGTCCGCGAGGAAACACTGGCTACATAACACACTCCACTAGATGACTAGTTGACTGATATGTGGGTCAGTCAACTCACTGTGGTAGCAGGGCCTTGTCTGCTGCTGCCTTCTCTGAGGCTGGCATCATGCTATGCCAACAAGTATGTGTGAGGTGATGGGTGAGATGCCTTCAGACAGGGGCCCTTCGAGGAAGCAGTGGAGTGTGCTCTTAGGGAGGGCCCCATGAGGGTATAGGCTTTATCTCAGACATCTGTCAGGAGAGGGAGATGAGCAGGGATTGGGTCAAACAGCAGGAAAGCAGTCTTCATTAACTTCCGGTAACTACTGTTCAACAAATGCTCTGTGTATCTTCTGACTGAAGCTCAGCTGGAAGGCTTTTCCCATTACATTGCTAGCTGTTGTATGGTGCTTTGCCTAAACAGATGACTACAACAGATATTATTGTTACTATTATTATGTTTGAATCAGCCTCAGACCCATAATCCTTTTGCCTCAGTCTCCTAAATGCTGGGATTATAGGCATTTATTTATTTGTGTGTCTGACTGTTTGCTTGCCTGTCTGTCTCTCCGTCCACATGTGTGCAGGAGCCTGAAGAGGCCAGAAGAGAGCCTTGGGTCCCCCAAAACTGACGTTAAAGGTGACTGTAATCTGTCCCCCGTGGACGCTCTGCAAGAGCAACACACAGACTCCCCCACTGAGACAGCTCTCCAGCCCCCAGAAATGCCAGCTTCTAGCTAGAAGAGTGGAGCACCATTTCTTCATGTGTGGGGGCTACCAATCATTCCACTGCATGAACCTCAATAATATAGCCACATTTTAGGGGATCTACCCACCAAAAGGCAGTTTCCGATCATCTGTTATCAGAGACAGAAGGGCAGTGTGCGTCTGTGAGAAACATTCCAGGAAGTGGACTCTTGAACAAAGGCCACATGTATTTGTGAGTCTGACCAATCCTTGCCATGTTGCTCATCGTGAAGGTTAAATCAACTTATACACGGGGAAGTTTTGAGTGAATGCCATAACCACTTTTTCAGGGCCCTCGGGAATTTATTGTTGGTCACATGAAGACCGTTCAGGATCCTGAAAGCTTGGATCCTTTCTGGACTGATATGACCATAGAAGGAGCCAAGTAAAGGGTACTTGAGAGGTGTGGCCTGAGGTTGTTCTGAATTTTCTGGGATTCATGGTCACATCACCAAGCTTGGACTATAAATTAGTAGGTTTATGCCTGTTACCTAAAGGGTCTTGTGATCATGCTAAAGTTTTAGAAAGAGGGACCTGCTGCCCTCCAGTATCAGGACAGGGCCCTTTGGCCACAAGATGGAATTTATTCTTAGCTGATTTTAGTCTAATGTGTGAGGCAAGTAGGGAGCTGAGTAATTAGAGGGCTGTATGCACCATTGAGGAGCCCAGTGCTGGCGCTGGTCCAACCCAGTCATCACAGCGGTGTGCACGTGATGTCAGACAAGCTGTGAGCCCCTAGGGTGTGAGACCGGTTAGAGGGATCTGTAGAGGTAGTTGATGGGCTGCTCGAATCGATGAGGCAGGTCCATGAAAACGGCCCACCTAACCCGGCCTTGCAAGGTGATTGAACGTGAAGGATCAATTGTTTCCGATTCCACGTTTCAGGCAGTGCAGGCTCAGCTGTGGGAATGTGAAGTGTGGTTCTGACACCTGTCTCTCATTTTGGCACCTGGGTGGCCCATAACTGGGGCTTCTAAAAGTGTGTCATTTAATCCTGCACCAAGCCAGGTAGTCCAAACCGAGACCTCGGTCGTCAGAGCAATAAGGGAGGTTTATGAGTGCTTTTATTGTATTTTGAATCACAAAGGAGTGAGGGGGTAACATAATCTTTTAAAGATGTACATTCTCTAATGTCCCTAGCGTGGGCCTGTAAAAATAGTGATGTATGTGTTCATATATAATATCAGTATTTAAATATTTGCTTGTTTGTATATATATATATATGTGTGTGTGTGTGTGTGTGTGTGTGCGTGTGCGTGTATGTGTGTGATTGTTTCTTTGTTCATATGTATATTTCCATTATTTTGTAAGCATTTTCTCCTAAACCCATTGTCCAATAAACTCTTGGTTAAATTTCCTTAAAATCTAGTTACAAATAGCTCCCAGGTGTCAGGGAGAACCAGGTTATTTGTCTGCTGTTAAATAACCAGCATCTCGTGGTGACTTGCGATTCAAGCCAGAGCAGATTTTAACACAGAAGGTTTCCACTTGGCAATGTTGCTCTTGATCAAAACAAGCGATCTCACACGGGTTAAGTAACATTTTATATATAACTGCAGTAGGTCTTGCTGAAAGAAAATAACCAGGCCGAATTTGAAAAGCAAAGCAAGCAGAGATAGTGGGTAAAGATAAAACTAACTCAAAATCCTGCTTTGGGAATTAGATTGCCCGTCAAAGGTGACAGGAATCTGTGAGTTCCTAGGTCTCAGTACTTTAGAGTCTTTATATTATTTATTCATTTGTTTGTTTGTTTTGAGACAGTTTCTCTGTGTGGCCCTGGCCATCCTAGAATTCACTCTCTAGACCAAGCTGATCTTGAACTCACAGAGATCTGCCTGCCTCTGGCTCTCAAGAGCTGGGGTCAAAGGTGTGCGCCACCACTGCCCAGATCAGAGCTTTTATAATTGAAAAGTGTGCACAATTTTTTTCTCAGGTTCTTCTTGAATCCAAGAAAGATGTCTTACAGTTTTCCGTCTTGAAGAGCAAAGCCTTGATGTACCAGCCTTGACCTTGGGTCTGGGGCGGCCCTCCACCTGGTGATGCTGTCTCCAGATGGGAGGCAAACCAAGGTTTTCCTGATATGAGGTCAGGAGATTTAGACTTTGTCTCTATGGGCAGAGTCTGCCCCAGTTTCAGTTCCTGGCTTTTGTGATGACAATGCCAATTAGAAACTAACCTGTTTTTTTGGGTGGGAATGGAATCAGTTGACTTTTCTTTTGTCTTTTTAGTGGCAATTCATCCTCCATTTTACTAGCATGTATTTTGTACAAAATAAGGGGTTTCATTATGATACAATATGCATTAATCATCTCCCCTCCCCCATTGCCCTGTTTTGCTTCCCAGTCCATTGGTCTCCTTCTTCTTCCCAAGTATCTCCCTCTCTTCTTTCATATCCCCCACCCTCTTTTTCTAAATTTAGATTCTGCAATGTTTATCTTTTTGAGCCTGTCTTATTTCTCTTTCCATGGTGATCTCCAGGTTCATGCTTTTGTTCTGCAAAAGACACCTCATTCTTTTATTTATTTAATGCGTGTGTGTATGTGCTTGTGTGTGTGTGTGTGTGGGGGGGGGTGTGTGTGCAGGTGTTTTTAGAGACCAGAAGGGGGAGTTAGATGTCATGGAACAGGAGGAACAGCTTGTTGTGAGCTGTCCAACATGGATTCTCTGGACCCTCAGCTTGAGTCATCTCTCCAGCTCCAGCTTCATCCTTCTTAAGGCTGAAGGAAACTCCACATGCAGCTGTCCTGGGGCATTTCTTTTCTTTTTTTCTTATTGATTTATTTATTTACATTTTATTTTATTTGTATAGGTGTTTTGACTATATGGATATAAGCAGACAACATGTGTGTCTGATCCCTGTGGAGGCCAGACGAGGAAGTCAGATCCCCTGGAACTGGAAAGCTACCATGTGGGTGCTGGAGACTAAACTGAGGTCCTCTGAAACATCAGTTTGTGCTCCTAACTGCTGAGTCATCTCTTCAGCTTCTTGGTGTTATTTGTTTTGAACCCAATTCTGACTGGATTATTCTCTGAACAAGCATTATCTATCAAAGTCTACTCCCACCTCTAAGTGTAGTGTTAGCACACACATCTTTGTATGTGCCCCAAATCAGGTGTTTTCTTGTAGAAACATTGTGTCTTTTGGAGGACATGATCGTAAACACCTTTAAAAAGAGAACAGTCTCTCAGGACTGGGCTCATCCCAGAAGAATGGAGTCATGTAGGATTGCCTTTGGGTGACTGGCTCAGTTTATTAATACAGCTTCTCTGAGAAGCACTGACTCCCCATGCAGGGGATTTCAGAGTGGAATGGAAGTTTGGCCTCTCTGATTTTCTTTATTTCTCTTTAACTCCAGGCCAGACTCCTGCTTGACCCTTTGTAGGCATGCTCATTCAAGAAATGCCTGCCTAAGAGGGTGCCTGAACCGGCCTTGGCCTATAACCATACTGATGAAGATTTTGCCTATCACCATAGATCCTTCATCCGACGATGGATGGTGATACAGACGGAGACCCACATTGGAGCACCGTACTGAGCCCCCCATGGTCCAAATGAGGAGCAGAAGGAGGAAGAACATGAAAAAAAACTCAGGAGCGCGAGGGGTGCGATCAACCACTGATACAAGGGGACTGATCTAATGAGAGTTCACCAAGGCCAGTTGGACTGGGACTGAACGAGCATGTGATCCAACCAGATTCTCTGAATGTGGCTGGCCCGGAGCCTTTCTGAAAAGCCATTGACAATGACACTGGGTCTTGTTTCCTCTGCATATACTGGATTTTGGGGATCCAGTCTGTTTGGATACTCACCTTCCTGGACCTGGAGGGAGGGGGGAGGATCTTTAACTTCCCACAGGGCTGGAAGCCCTGACTGCTCTTAGGGATAGAGAGGGAGGAGGAGGGGGAGTGGGGGAGTGGGAGGGTGTTGGGAGGAGGGGCGGAAATGGAAACTTTCGTAATTTAATAAACTTAGAAAAAAAATTAAAAAAAAAAGAAATGCCTGCCTACCTGACTCATCCTCAACCAGAGTTGAAGGCACAAAGGCCCTAAACCTGGCCCTGGGTTCCGAGAACAGCCCCTTAGGTCATCCTTCAGCTGGCAGTGATTACCAAGGAGGGTGAGACTGCTCTCTGGAGCAGGAGGGCTTACGTCATAGCGACTGCATCAAGCTTGTCAAGTTGAAGATAGAACAACTTCTTTTTGGACATCCTTGCCTAACCAATGGGAGGCAACAACCAATCAGACCACGCCCCGATCATAACTGCTTCCTTAATCCTCCCACTGTGTCCTATAGTTAACCCAGTTCCTCAAAGGTCAACTTGGAGTCATGGACTTTTTTGTTTGTTTGTTTGTTTTGTTTTGTTTTATTTGAGACAGGCTTTCTCTCTCTGGCTGTCCTGGAGCTTACTCCGTAGACCAGGCTGGCCTCAGAAATCTTCCTTCCTCTGCCTCTCAAGTACTTAGATTAAAAGTTTGCTGCATTCCTTCCTCTCCTCCCCCGACCCTTGCTAGTCACCAGACTGCTTTATCTGATCCTGCAGTCACATGTCCTGGTTACATCTCCCTCTGTTGTTGTTTTTTTTTTTTTCCATTATTTCTTTTTTAACTTGTGTGTCTGGGTGGCTGGGGATAGCCTGTTGGGTCTGCCAGAGCTGAGAATTTTGTCTTAAATCTCTGTTTACTATTATGTCAATCCTGCCGATTGAGAATAAGATCACTACCACAAGTTAAAGCCAAATTTGAAGCAAGTTTTAACTAAATACTGGCCAGGTAGATGGGCTCTGGCCAGGTCCATCTCTGGGTTTCCAGAAAATGACTCTGAATCAGGGTTTACAGCAGCTTGAGAATTTCCATCAGGTTCAATCAGGGTCAAGCATACATCCTGACATCCCTCCAGCCTACATCCAATCAGGGATAAGTGTACATCCTGACATTCCTCCAGCCTACATCCAATCAGGGATAAGTGTACATCCTGACATTCCTCCAGCCTACATCCAATCAGAGGCAAGCATACATCCTGACATTCTTCCAGCCTACATCCAATCAGGGATAAGTGTACATCCTGACATCCCTCCAGCCTACATCCAATCAGGGGCAAGCATATATCCTGACATCCCTTCAGCCTATAGCCAATCATGGATAAGCATACATCCTGATGTATTTCCTGCCTGTGAATCTCCTCCCATAATGTGATCAAGTACAACCATGTGACCCATCCGATGCAGATAGGTCAAACAAACTTGTTTAGGGGTGTGAAAAACATGGCTTGTCATCTCCCATAAACATTTATGGGAGCCTGCAGCATTTCAGGAACTGCCTGTCCTTGAGCAAGGGGCTTACAGATCAGAGGCGGTTTTTTGTTTGTTTCATGGACCTCTCAGGCATAGTAATTAAAACTTAGAACACAACATTAACTCTCACAATTACTTGGTGCAATACCATCAGGAGGAATCCATGATATAGGGAAGGCCAGGTCTTCATTCCTTCTAAAGACTGACGAATGTTCCATTGTACACTTTTACCACACTGTGTTCCCTCAGCTGTCCATGGACTGAAAGATCTCCAAATTATTGCCACCTTTTGGTCACTGTAAAACAGAGCTGCTGGGGACAGGAATGAACAAGCATTTGAGTCTTTCTATTCCTTGCAGGGAGGTGGGGGAAGGGAACGTAAAGGCATGTCAACCTAGCTTTTCACCTTCCTTTTCCAGGCTCCCTCTACACAGGCTGGCCCTGTGTCACAGGCATGGGAGTCAGGGAGCCCGCATCAGGAAGGGCTCCTGGGTGTTTGCAGCAATGGGCTTGACTTTGTTTTCAACTGGAGACAAGCACCAAGGGAAAAGATCCAAAGTCAAACAAAAGCTCTGTGTCTCCCTCTTCCCCGTTCCCTCGGCTTCCTGTGCGGGGCTTCTACCCCTCCCCGAGTCTTCAGCCACCCCCTTCTCCACGGGTCAGAGAAGACCCACCTGCCCTCCGGCATTTATAAGGTGGCTCTCCAGTGTCACTGCTCCTTCAGGACTTGGTTATTGCCTTCTACAATTCCCACACTGGCCAACCACACTGCACTGCTCTCCAAACGCCAGGCCTTGGAGAAGTCATTACCCTGGCGCTCTTGACAGCAAAACTTAATTCTGCGGGGCTGCCTGCTGGTGCAGTCTGCTGTGAGTAACTCCCTGTGTTCTGGCAGTAAAAACAAATTAAATTAAAGATCCCTGCTCACCAAAGGCCTAATTCTCATTTTTGCAAAGTTTCCGTTAAACAATATCGTCTACAGAAACTCCTCAGGCGCGTTTTCCCTCGGGGACCACGTGGAAAGGCAACCCTAATAGGAGAATTATTAAATTTGCCCATTAATTCCATGTTATACCCTCTTAACATTTATTAATAACATTAGGAAGATTCAAAGATCTGTCCTCTTTGGGTTCAGTAAAGCATTTATGGAAATGAGACTTTGCTGGGGGAGACAGTAATCGCTGGGAATCACAGCTGAACAACACAGTAGGTTAAAAGGTGTTTGCTCTGGTGGTGAGCACAAAAACACCGCTGTTCTTTTCTAATGGCTTGAAAACCTTTTAGGGAGAAGAAATCTCATTTCGTGTATTTTTCCCTTCTGTTTCCCACCTCGCCTTCTGTTTGACAGTCCTTGGAAGCGGTGTGTAGGGTCTGGGAACATCAGGATGGGTCTCCTCCAGGTAAGGGTGAAGAATAAATGCAGGCGTGTAGGCACATGACCTTCTGTTGGATGTTTACTGTCCCCACAGGTCTATGGTTCTTCCTGTCTTGGAAACAGACCCCAGCGTCTCAAATGGTCTTCCCAAGAAGATGTGATTTGCCCTGTACCTGAACATATGCATGAGAGAACTGTGTATAACAAGAGGCAAAAACCTTCTGAGACCCCATCAAGGGGGGACAGGCCATTGGATGCTTTTATAGGGAATAAGGTTTTTAATGTTCCCAAAGACTTTTGGAAGCAAGGTCTTCTGCCTTATATTATGGACAAGAAATTTGCTCAAGGCCACACAGCCTATAAGTCACTGATATTATAAATGTGAATAATAATAATAAATATTCACTTATTTGCTTCACAGGCTAATTTTTGAGACCCTTTCTTGTGGCTGGACCTAAGGCTGAATTAGGCAACAATGATGAAGAGATGGGTTTTCCTTAGTGGGGGAGAAAAACAAAGGAAACCATCATAAAGACCATGCATGACCTTTTAGGTTGGCACACACCTGTAGTTCAAGCCTTTGGAAGGAGGACGTGGAAGGATGAGGCGTTCAAGGTCATCCTTGGCTACATAGTAAAGTACATTAGAGGCCAGTCCATCTTACATGAGACCCTGTCATAGCACAAAACCACCAAACACAGTGGTACTAGGACTATCCGTTCTAGACACATAGGGAGATCTCTGTCACTTTGCGATCTCCTGTCATCTCCCTGACGTGCGAAGCGCAGCCGTGACCAATTCCAAACCCCAGTCTCTTTCCTCCTCAAAGGGTGAAATTGACAGAAAATTTCTTGACTCTTACAGGCAGGCACTGAAGCCACAAGCTGCATTTGTCACCTCTACCTTGAAGGCTCAGGGCAGACACACATGGCAAACCTAGGAGAGGATTCCCAAATCTGAGCTACCTGTGGAACACTCCTCATTCCAAGCATTTTGGATAAGGGAGCTTAATCTGTTTTTGAGATGAGTTCTGAGTCCCTGTCCACCTGCTCTATAGTTGGGACCACCCATTGTCAGGCTCCTTGAGCTGCGGACCCGCTGTTTGTGGTGGGGGCAGGCATGGCCAAAGCATCATCTACTTTCTGAACCCCGTGGGTCTACAGGCGTGCCTGCTCAGAGGGACCTGTAATCTCGAAGTCCAGAGCTGGAGGCAGCTGAGGAAAGTCCCTGAGGTCCTTCAGGAAATAATTCTTAGTTCCAGACAAAACAGATCTGGTTCTGTCCAACGTGGTTCCACATGGGTGGGAAACGGGTCTGCGTGAGAAAGGAAAAGTCATTGTGCAGACATTTGTATTTGCCAGAGACAAAACCCATCGAGTGGGCCAGGATAAGAACGCAGATGAAAAGGGTCTCCCATCTCCACTCCTCATAGTGAAGTGTTTGTGTGGAGAATAATTTCCCTGGGGGGCTCTGAGATCAGAGTCTCTGGAACATGGAGACCACAGTTGTTTGGGAATCTGGAAGAAATGCCTCAATATCTTAAAGAGATTAGCAGGGGCCTGTGCCGGTCGCAGTTCAGGGCGTGGGATGGCTTCACAGAAGACCGCAGCTTGATGCTCTCGGCAGATCCATTCTGCGCACCTCTCTTCTGAAACACTTAGATTTCTGATTTCTCTGCTCTTCAGAAATGGAAACATTTGCATAGACTTTATTGACTAAGCATCCATAATCTGAACACCTGAAGTACAAATGCATGGGGAAGGACTAAGAATACAGGGTGCTGAAAAACCTTCAATTTCCAGGCACTTCTGCTCTTTGTCTGGAAATTGAACTCAACTGGGCCTGCAGCCCCTGACTCCCTTTTCATCTTCTTCCTGCGCAGGCGTGTCTGAGTCCTGGCTCAAGGACCCATGTGTGTGCACACCACCACGTCCTGCTCGACTCCCCTTGCAGCTGCTCCCTTTCCTCTTCTGGGTCAGCTTAATCAGAGTCGGTATCTCAGACCAGGTTCTACGTTAAAGCAAAAGTTCTATGAAGACGGGTGAAGCAAGAATCACCGAAAAGCTATATCAAGGACACATCATAGCTAACCAAGGAGATGAAGCTGTGGAAGGAAGGAGGTTTTCGGTCACCATTTGAAGGAGCTCCTCATTAGAGGAGCTGGTTACCGCACATTGGTATTCAAGGTTAAGGGCTGGGGGCGGGACGGGGGTGGGGCAGGAATAGCTCAGTGTGGAAAAGGTTTACTGTGCAAGGGTAAAGGCTAGAGTTCGAATCCCCGAGCCCACATAAGTGCTGGGTGGGCATGATGGCTACCTGGCATTCCAGTCCTAGGAAAGTGGGAACAGCGGATCCCCAGAGCAAGCTGGCTAACCAAACCAGCTATATCAGTGAGCTCTGGCTTCAGTGGAGAGATCCTGCCTTAATGAATAATTTGAAGAGACATCTAACTTCTTCTGATATCAATTTTAGGGCTCCACTTACACATGCAGATATGTGGATGCATACCTGTACACATGTGTGCTCACACACCTAACATACACACACACACACACACACACACACACACACACACACACACACACCAGGGTTGGAGGCTGAGGGACTAGCTCAGTGGGTGAAGGGGACCTTTTCAAATCTCCACCATGCATGTAAAAATCCATGTGTAGTAATACATGGAATGCATGGAATGTAGAAAGTGCTGGAGGATCAGAGACAAGTGGATCTCTGCTCACTGGCCAGCCAGTCTAGCGGAATAAGTGAACCCCAAGACCCAGTGATAGACCCTATTTCAAAGCACTAGGTGGAGAATGAATGAGGGGGACACCCACCACTGACCTCTTGCCTGTCCATGCAACTGCACACCTGCATACACACTTGCATACCTATACGTGAACACATACCCAAGCACACACACTATTTTTTTTTAATTAAGGTTAATCCTATGGAACGTGTAGCCAATGCTAAGAATTTTAGTTAATCCTCCTCGTACTGTCTTGATCAGTAGATGTCATAAATGGCAAGTAAGGACACAGAAGCATAAGCAGGAAACACCAGATCTTCACGCAGGTCCGTAAGCAGCAGAGCCGGGAGTTAACCTGGACCCCATAGCTCGCTATTAAATTTTGCCGACTTTAGCATCCTCGGTGGTGTTTGGGTCTTTAGAGGGCACCTGTTTTGTAAGAGTCCAGAATAGCTTATTGCAATTACCCAGTGCTTCCCTACAGACCTCAGAGTAAACAGACTCCATAAGTTCCTGGCTCCCAGATTTCAGTTACTTCAAACTGTTGCGTGTGTTTTATGGTTCCTTATTTTCCAACATTTGGCACATGGATTTCAACTTCTACAGCCCACATTCTACCCTCCCCGACTGACTGAAAGAGGATTCTATTCAAGTACCTCGTAACTGAGCACTCTGCTCCAGCTGTAGCTCCAGGTTATCCAGGTAAAAGAAAAGATAAATCTTGCAGTCTTGTCTCTTTGAGATAGGAACCATAATTGGGCTTCTTTTGCAGCTTCCAGAGTGGTCTCAAAGCTAAGTTAGATTACAAAGAACTTCAACTGTCACTCTGGAAGATGCTGATTTTGTACATCTGTGTGGAAAGGAGTTGCTCCCACGGAGGCGTACGTACCTGACAGATAACAAATGCTGCTTGGGATGGGTGGGCTGGGACTTGGAAACCCATTCGTCCCTTTAAGGTTTCCTTTGTAATTGTGGCACTTTGATCGTGTTTGGCCTGCACTGCCTCCTCCTAAGGTCCTCTGATGAACGGTGCCAAGCTTACATGTGTGGGTGGTAAGAGAAGAGGCAGGATAGATGAGTGGGTTCCCCCGTTACAGTTACTCACAATGTGGTCTGCTGTCTCTGGTGTGAGGCGGAAACTAGTTCTTGCTGATCTAGGAGGAGATGGGCTTGTTCAGGAAGATAATGTAGCCACAAGAATAAGCCCATTGTTTACCTCAGCTAACACAAGCACCTAGATGGCCAAGCTAAGTGGATTGAAACATTATTACAAAGGGTTTAGTTTGCAGAGACCATTGTCATGCAGAGCAGTCACTAAGAGGGGGAAATGTCTGCTCTGAGTGTGGGAGGCGCCATCCTATAGGTGGGAAAACGGAAGCAATTCCAGGCAGCACGGGCAAGCACCAGATCCCAGACTTCTTCAGACTTTCAGTATGAAATAACCCCAGCACTCTCTGGGAGTCTCCCGGGCCTGTAGTTTCTGACTGAAGCTGCATCACAGGCTCTCGGTCTGAAATTCCCAGCAGTTTGAACCTCACAACCAATCACCATGCTCTCTTGATGCTCCGGTGTGGGATCCAGTCTCCACCACATAGAATGGCCTAAGAACCCCTTTATACTTTTCTTTGTATAAAAAGCATACGTTTTGTCCTTCTAGAGAACCCTGAGGAACCAAGTCTGCACGCACATCTCTGTGCATATAATTGCACAGTCAGCACTTTGCAAATAGTAGCAATGGCAGCAATGATATCATCAACAAACAGCAATTATATAAATGAAACAACCAGCCTGGTCATAAGGACAGCCCGGAGGCGTCGCTCCCTTGAGTGGGAGTGGTTGAGCCAGCTAGCTAAAGAAGGGGAAGCTGGGCCTGAGTTTTATAGCTGAGAAAGGTTGGATCTGCAGAGACTCATTTATCGACTCTCTAAGGTGTCGTTTGCATCATCATGTCCTTCCAAAAATAAAAATAATAAAACGTGGCTGCCAGTTGAGCGGGTCCAAGGAAGTCCCTCGGCTGGCATGTGTGTCTGATGGCGCTGTTGGCTCAGTGCCCCGTCTCAGAGGCAAACACCACGCTTGGCACCTATCGGGTTATCTAAATATTTATGAAAGAACGGCTTCTGATGATGCCACCAGGGACACGCAGCTGTTCATGCCGCGGAACGTCCGTTCTCCAAATTAACACACTCGGAGACGGAAAGGAAAGCGTGCTTTCTGAGGCACCCTGCACGTCGTTCCCTCCGGCTTTGCCCAGGTGAGCTCTGCTTTCCTGCTTTGTTTGAAAGACCGAGTGAAACCAGACCCCTAAGCAGTCCGTCCTGTGTGCACTGGGAAGAAAACAGGAGGTCTGGTCTGCAGCCTCTACTTTGGGCCTCAGAATTCTAGCTTCACACCTTTCCCCATATTACATAATCCCGTGGAGATGAATGTTGGGGGGGCAAGGCCTTGAAACCCCTGCGAGATTTGTCCCAAAGACCCCCAGCATCCAGAATTCCAGGAATTTGCTGTTCTATAGAGAAGGGCAGGAGTGGAGGCAGGCACACTGGTTTATTTCCTCTCTTTACCCCAGGGGTAAAGACGATGCCCAGGGAAAAGAAGCATACTAAACTAGACTGGACCCAGATAGCTCAGGACAAAGGGGCAGGCTGCAGTTTGGAGAGCTGATTTTGACTTCCATCATTTTCAGTTTTCCTTTCTCTGCGGTGGTGAGAATCAAAGCCAGCACCTGATGGGTACCACAAAAGTGCCGTACCCCTGAAGCATGGCCCCAGCTCACAGTTTTACTGAGTCAGGATCTTACGGTGTAGCCAGGTGGGCCTCTAGTTTGTGATCCTCCTGTCTCAGATTCTTGAGAGCTGGGATTGGGATTGCAGGTGAACCACTGTGCCTGGCTAACACTTTTTCTTTTATTGCAAAAAAATACATACAACCAAAGCTATCATCATATCCATCCGGGCGGATGCAGTCTGCTGTGTGTGCATCACCCGGGTCCACCTCAGAGCTCCCATCTTCCCAGACGGTAAATCTTTACGGTCACATCTCTTCTTCCCGCATCCCTAGATCCCAGAGGCCTCCACCCTCCTTTTGGACTCTGCAGATTTAATTATTCTAAGTCCTGCACATACATCTGGTACTTGCTCTTTCGTTAGTGACTTATGTCTCTCAGTGACTGGCTCCAAGGTCTATCCTTACGGCCTGTGTTAGCAGGGGCACCTGGGAAAGAAGGCCAGTATTTGCTGTGTGGCTATATCACATGCATTTTAATTCCCAATTATCTGTCACTTGGTATACGATTTGCTTCTAGATTTGGGCTGTGAACTCGCGTGTACAAACACCTTTTTGAGTCGTGAGTTCAGTTATTTGAAACCGAGCCACAATGTTGGCTTATCAGAAGTTGCCAGGAGTTGTCCGTGTCTTCACAGAGGTGAATTTCCCTCACGCTCATTTTATTGATGTATTTTTGGTGGGTGGGTGGTATAGCAGTGACTTTTTTTGCATTTTTGTGACAAAAGACCTAGGAAAGACAGCTTGAGGAAGTGAAGGTTTGCATTTTGGTTTGTAGTTTGAGGGTACAGTCCGTCATGGTGGGGAAGGCGTGGGAGCAGATAGTTGGTCACATGATATCCACAGTCAGAAAGCAGAGAGACACGGATGCTATGTTCCTCTCACTTCCTCCTTTTGATTCAGTCCAGGACCCCAGACAACAGGATATTGCTATCTACATGCAGTGTGGTTTTCTTCCTTCCCCAGTTAAGTCATTCCTGGAAGAACCCCAGAGATACCCCCAAACTGTGTTTCCACAATGATAAAAAATACAGGCGAACTGACAATGAAGACCATCATGGCTGGTTGTAATGAGGGCTCTCCCACCTCCAATTTGCAAGGGGAGGCTAGGTTGCATCTAAGCCCTGAACAAATCTACAAACACAGCTGTTGATGACTTCAACAAATATACTGAGTTAGATTGGAGGAAAAGCCATGGACATCAACCCAGTCCAGGGCCGCAGTAGGACCACAGACCCAGACACGGCCCCAGGCTGCAGCTTGGGCTGGGTGTCACCGTAGCCCCAGGTTACTGTGTGGGGTACTCAGATCGGCAAGACCACAACAGTTGCTTTACCTTCTGACACCAACATGATCTCAGGTTCTGGTCCAGACCCTAGATTTCTGCATTGCCTTTAAGGGTAACAGGAGCCACAGATATCAACACAGTCTCTGATAGTGGTACGGCCATGGCACTAAACATGGCTCCCAGCTGCAGGTCAAGCCCTAACGACTTCATGGCCCCAGACAGCAGCCAAGGCCATTCAGGGATGGTCCATGAGGTGGAGTGGCCTTCAGGCACCTCTATGGCCACACGTATATGCCCCACTCCTGGGCATCCCACAACCGTCGATGGTAACAGGGGCATGGACATCACCATGGGGAGCAGCCCAGGACCAGAAGAACACCATGTCCCTTGGTGGCAGGCAGGCTTCCCACATTAGCTTGTTCTTCACAGTCTTTGCTTCTTCAGATCCATCTCTCTCTGTAGGACATGAACCTCTCTCTGCCTTTTTCTCCCTCCTGTACCCCACCATATTTTTGCCTACCATAACGGTGCCCGGCTGCCCAGCACCACAAAGCACTAGCTGGGTCCCTGGCTTCTTCCTGCCCACCCAGAACAAACTACTCTGGGTGGGTGCATGCCTCTTATTTTATTGTAAGGGTGCAGCTTTCCTGTAGAGCTCATGGCGCCTAGGATGCTGTATTGCTGCCATGGTGAGTTGGTACCACTTTTTGTAGTGGAAGTCAACAGGGCCCTCAAAGCTTCCTCCCACCATCCTTTCTCTAAGCTGCCTGATTCCCAAGCCCCATGTTCACCCATTCACCTCTGCCCCTTGCAGTTCTGGGTACCAAGTGCAATGGCACAGAGAGGAAAACTCAGTGGGTACCCCACTCTTCTGTCGGTAGCCTAGGAACATGATTAGCGCTGACTGACATGGTCTGAAGCTCCTGGCTCCAGCTTCTTCTTCCTTACCCTGCCCCCTTTCTCCTCTTCTGTCGCTTGCCTCCCACGGTCTAAAGAGGAAAACTGGATTGACACAGTGACGATGTGATGATGTTAGATATGCCGTGAATTTTACTTTCTCACGAGGTAAGGTTGGTAAGGTAGGCCATGACAAGCAGCCGCAGGTGTTGGAGGCCCCCAGTCCCAGGAGGAAGCAGAATTTATGGTGAGAGGTTTAACTGAAGAGAATCTAAACATAGACACAACTTTCACAAGTGTAGGTGGAGTTAGGGAGTGCCTAAAAATAGCACTGACCACACAGGCACCGGAAAGAAAGAGGGCTTTGGGACAAAGAGCAGAAAGAGTGTCATTGGGGTTCATGAAGACCCACTCCCAGAACGGCTATCTTATATTCTTCGGTCCTTAGTTTCTTTCTCTTTGCGTATAATTCACATATCATGCAGCTCATAGACAACTCAAGAGCTCTCATAGACTCATAGGGTTGTACAACCATCTGGTCTTTAACAACGTCATCACCTGAAAGACATCTGTACATAATGGTATCTGCCTGTCTTTCCCTACAATATTCCCCTGTCAGTCACTGGCTTCCTATTTTTCTCTTGTATTTCTAGAACACATGTTCTGCTCTAGCTCTGCACCAGACTGGCCAGCAGCGCCTAACTCAGCCATGAGCACGGCTTGTGCACACCTCTGTAGGACACAGTGCAGTTTTCTATACTTAGGAACATGAGACTTTGACACCGTGCCTGGGTGATGAAAAACAATGAAATCTTTAACAAACGGTATATAAATGGGGCTACAGAGATGGCTCAGTGGTTAAGAGAGCGTTTGCTGCTCTTGCAGAGGACTGAAGTTCTGTTCCCAGCACCCATGTTGGGTGGTCCACAATTGCATATAACTCAGGGTCTAGGAGATCTAGTGCCCTCTTCTGGACTCTATGGGAAACTGCACCCACACATTCACATACCCATCCCACTGCCTACATATACACGTGATTAAAATAAATCCTTTAAAAAAAGCATTAAAAAATAGAAACATTTTTCATGTGTTGAGCAGACAGACTGAAGGATGCTTCATGAGTTCTGAAACAGCAAGCAGAGTGCAGCTTGATTTGGCTGCAACTGGGAGCATATGCAGTGGGCTCCTTAAATTTGAGGCTGTTTGTGCCTGTCTATAACTGACTGTGTAAGTATCAAGAGTATCGTTTTGGGCATTAATAACCCATTTTTGTGAGTAGGTGAATCTGAAGATGCGGAACCTACAAATAATAAAGATTTACAGTATGCATCTCACGACACTGAGACACTCGAGCGGCCTCTTTCCCTCTGCATGTTATTGGCCATCCATGTTGTAGCATGTCGTCACACTTCTATCCCTTTCTTATTGCCAAAGAACACTCATTGTGTGGATATAGTACACTTCATGTGTGCAGGCTGTTTGGGTTGCTTCCACTTTTTGCTCTAAAGTGTTCAGGAATACACTGATGAGGGACAGAGTGGTTCAGAGTTTTTATTTGCGGTTCTTCAAGAGGTCCCCAGCGCCCATGTCATGTGGCTACAATCTTCTGTAACTCCAGCTTCTGGAGATCTAATGCAATCTTCTGACCATGTGGGTGTGCCCTCATGGGACACGCTCACACACAGAGACATATACATAAACAAAAATAAATCGTTTTAAAAGCGAATGTACCAAAAACCTTTTCGTTTGTGCGTGTAACCAAGGATAACATTTCTGGACCATGTAGTAGCTTGGTTTGTGGCATTACTGGACCATAGAGAAACATTGTTCTTGGCATTTCTGGCTCAGAGAGTAACTTTAAGCTCTGGAGATGCTGTTTACAGGGCAGCTGCACTGGGAACCTCCACTAGAAAGGTTTCCTAGAGCCTGGATAGCGTTTGCCATCTGCCCCCATCACAGTCCTCCTGCCAAGAACACAGGGCGACTCATTGTAGCTTCAAGCCTTATTTCTCTAACCACATCCATAACTGTAATAGGTGGGGATTTAGTGTCTGGAAACAACAGCATCTTTTCTCAACATTTCCCTGCCTATCCTTACTTCCAGAAGCCTTTGCATGAGAGGCCATTCCTGGCTGGTTGGAACAGTTTGAGCCCCCTCCCTCCCTTAAGTTTGTCAGGCCCTTGGGGGGAAGGCAGAAGGCAAGGAGTGTGCAGGTTTCCAGCTGCCTCATTCTCTGGGACTATTTCTGGAACTGTATCTGAGTGGCCTCTAAGGCGCTGAGGGACTCGTATGTCCACCCTTCTGATAGCTGTGAGGTAACGAGGCAGGTATGATGTGTGTGTGTAAAATCTATGCGAGGGACAAAACACGCAGGTTGGGAGCCGGGCTCCAACTTTTCTCTTTGACCCTACCTGAGCCTGGCTGCTTCACCTCACTAAGTATGGGCTGTGAACTGCTTGGCTGTACACTGCCCAACTTTGGATCAGTTTCCCCAGGGTCTGGATGGGGAGATGAGAACCTGGGGAGCTCTCCAGCCCCGACGTGAGTGGACACCGGTTCCAAGCCATGACTTTCTGTTGTCGTTTACTGCGGCCACTCTGAGCCCTGCTGTCACCACTACTGCTGTCGCCAATCCCACGCTCCACGGCTGCTAGTAAAGACAGAGCGAGCCAGGCCCTGTACTAAGCACTTTAATGTAATTCTCATTTAATACTCACATAATACTAGACATTAAAAATGTATTACTCAGCCGATGCTTCTTCAGTGTTAAACATTCTTAATATATTATTCTTTCAGTCTTTATGCAGGACTGGGGTGGGAGGGTGTTTTTCTTGACCCTCGGCTGTTGGTGGGCACTACCGTATCCCTCCACTCTCTGGTAAATTCCTTCCTGTTATTGGCCACTTTCCAGCCATTGACCAGGCGTCCAGACTTCCTAGGGCTTCAGCAGACAAATGGCTGTGGG
Source organism: Myodes glareolus (assembly GCF_982192425.1). NCBI lineage: Eukaryota > Metazoa > Chordata > Mammalia > Rodentia > Cricetidae > Myodes > Myodes glareolus. The sequence goes on from NC_142034.1 coordinate 60,444,980, forward strand.
AGCGTGTTTTCATTTCCAAAGTCGTAAACTGCACCAAAATAGAATTTACATGGTTTACAGTGTGTTTGACAAGCAAACAGGTTGTTGCTGCCAAATTCTGATTTTTAATTGAGCTTGTATTTGAGTACTGGGGACAGTAAATACCCGACCCATGGGGGTATAAAGTCGTAGTAAAGGTACTGGAGATCTCCTGGGAGGGCCAGAGGGCAAGGAACAGGCAGGTTTCTGGGTGCCTCATTGTCTTGGGTTGTTTGTGGAAATGTATCTGAGGGGCCACTAAGGAGTTGAGGGGCTCACGGCCACCATCCTGATAGCTGTCAGGTAATAGGGCAGCTATGATTTATGTGTGGGTAAACATTCACGGGGGGGTTGAAAACACGCAACGTTTGTGTTTCCGGTCTGGCTTGATTTGCTTAATATGATGATTTCCAGTTCTGCTTACAGTTCGTCAAACGGTAGCTTTTCACTAATTTTAATGGCTGGGTCAAACTCCGCTGGGCATGTACACACCGCTTCACTTTGTCCATTCATCTGTCGGTGGCTGTTGGGTTAGTTACTCATCCGGTTGCTATGACCAAATGCCGGACGAACCTAAGTGGGGAGGACTGATGTTGCCTCAGCTAGTCCATCATGGAGGGGAGCCAGAGTTGCAGCTGGTCCTAGTGTGCCCATAGTGAGGAAGCAGAGAGAGAGAGAGATGGATGCTAGCATGCGGCTTGCTTTCTCCTTCTGTCTAATCAACCAAGAAATGATGGTGGTCTTTGTCTGTAACTCCAGTGCCAGAGGCTCTCGTACCTGCTTCTGGCCTCCGTGGGTTCTGCATGCATATGGCACACAACATGCAGGCAAGCCAAACACCCACGCATATTAAATAAAAAAATCTACCAAAGAAGACAAACACCTTGCCACCCACTCGTATTATACAAGGCAGCCCTTGTCTCATTGAGCTTCTGTACACTTTGACCACCATGGCTTCAATTCTGCCCCTTTATAGTACTGATACTTTGTGTTCCACTTCTCTGTCTCTGTAGGTGAGGTCACGGGGCATCATCTCATCTCACTGAGCACGAGTCTTTGTTTTGGTGTGCACTGATAAATGGGCAATGGCAGCAATGATGATGATGGCGATAGTGACAGAGGTCAGACTCGTCCTTACAACAGGACTCCCTTATGACTTGAAGGTTAGCTAGTATTACCTCATATATGCTTGCAAGTTGAAGTGGCTCATGGAGTTGAGAGGTGGGATATCCATGAGATGCCTGACCATCAAAAGCATGAGGGAAAAGCAGTCAGGGTCCCGGACACAGTTAAGAAACAAGGCTTCCTCGGGATATGAAGCATCTCTAGGGATCAGGCAGCAGAGTGGACCAGGCAGAGTCAATCATACGCGTGGGTCTCAGAGCAGCGTTTTGAGTGCTCTGGGAAGGATAGTCCATTTCCTATGTGGACTCTGAAACAGTCCATCCGCACAGCATTGGTAGGGTAGTTGGACAATGGAAAGGCTGGGGAAGCTTTACAAAAACTGTTATGGAGGCTCAGCTGATGAGCTGGCTAGGGCTGTCTGTAGGCTTGCCTTCACGAACGTGTGGGTTCAGGATTTATAGTCCAGGCTGTCGGGTGTTTCTCCAGCTGCTCAAACATGAGAAGTGAGCACACACAGTGGGTTTTGCAGCGAGTGGATTTCAGCCACGTGACGTCTAGCGAAACTCGATGAAGCAAGAATACTGGCAATACCAATGGTGAACTACTAAACCCTGCACTCTAACCCAGAAGTACGGAAAACTGAAGGAAGGAGAGGGCTGGAGGATGGGGGGGGGGCAATGAAAACAAAGGAGCTACAGGTCATAGTGAGGCCAAGAGCTATTTTGGTAGCTGTAATTAAAAAAAAAACCAGGCTGGAAAAGGAGGAAGCTGTGGTCAGAAGGAGGGCGCTTGCATTAATGGCCTTGGAGGCGGTGTTGAGAACCAGAGGGAAGGAAGAGTCAGGACAGCCCCTGGAGGATTCAAGATGAAGGCTGGAAGCCTCAATGTGTTAGATAAAGTAGGTTTGATATTTAAAACTTGTTTTCTTTACTTTGCAAACAGTCGTTTGGCAAGGATGCATCCTGTTTTCATTTCTATTAGTTCTTATTTCAAGGTTTAAAAACCACATCCTCAAACATAGATTTCCTCAGTTATCCTTATCAAGATAAAAATCCTATCCCCCTGGGGACAATGAGGAAGTGGTGTGTTAGTCTAGTTTTCCGGCATTAGACTCTCAGTATTATAATTAGGTCTTTATTTTTATGCTATGGGTCTCTCTCTGAGCTGGGCTTCACCCGTTCATTCTGCTGTGTGGTCACAGAAAACAATCATTAGGAGCTTTAATTTTCTTTGTCCTTGTTTCAGTGGTCCCTGCCAGGGCCTTCACAGCCTGGAGGCCGGGACTTGACTTACTCATCTTTGTTGAAGTCAGATCTCTGCACTGTTTTGCTTAGGAGGCTCTCCAACTCAAATCGCATCACTCAGGATGCTGAGGCAGGAGGATTGTGAAGACTTAGTCTCTATTCTCTCCTGGAAGAATTCTTAGAGCAGTTCTTAGGTATCTAGTATAGATGCTGACGGCGACAATAAATAAAGCAATAAAGAACAACAGCGGCAGTCCCTGTCTAGCCTGAATGTCTCTCTGAAGTCAGAGCAGGAGTGAAGGCCTTGGGGTGCATTGCATTTGGAAAACGATTTCAGCAAGTGGAAGTCAGAGGAGAGGGGGCCAGGCTATAGGAGCCACTCCAGTTACCTGTGGCAGTTTACAGCAAGGTCTGTTAGAAACCATCTGAGGAGCCATGCAGAATACACCTGCAGCTCAGACGCAGGACAGCCATGCACTTCTGTAGCGCTCTCTTCTTTACTCAGCTACGGGTAAGCACAACGTGACAAGAATCTTGATGGTTGGAGCAGAGGCCCTGAAAGCTCTGTAAGTGGTAGGGGGAGAAGCAGCAGGCTGTGGTGTGCTCAGGGACTGCACACCAGAGCTTCAGCTGAAGTCATGGTGGCCAGGCTGGGCACCTGTGCCCTTAGGTGTTCCTCCCTCCCTCCGTCCCCCTCCCTCCCTCCTTCCTTCCCTCCTTCTCTCTCTCTCTCTCTCTCTCTCTCTCTCTCTCTCTCTCTCTCCCCCTCTCCTTCTCTCTTTCTCTCTCTCTCTGTGTCTGTGTGTGTGCATTTTGTCAACTTGACATCTGAGAAGAGGGCACCTTAATCAAGAAAACGTCCCTATTGGCTTGGCCTGTAGGTAAACCTGTGGGCATCCTCTTGGTTAATGATTGAAGCGGTGCCACTCTGAGTCTGGTGGTCCTGGATGACTTAAGAACCCAGGCTGAGAAAGCTATGGAGAGCAAGCTGGAAAGCAGCCCTCGTCCGTGGCCTCTGTTCTGTTTACGCCTCCATGGGCTCTGCTCCATCGGTTCCTGCCTTGCGTTCTTGCCCTGACTTCCACTTGCGATAGACTGTAAGCTGTGAGATGAAATAAACTCTTTGCTCCCCCTGTGACTTCTGGTCACAATGTTTACCACAGCCTTAGAAACCTGACTAGATCAACACTAATCACTTCTATTATAACAATCAGCTTTTCCTTGGTCCCCAGTTCCCCAAGTGCTAGCTCATTTACATACACATTATTATGGTATCCCCATGAGACAGACAGAAAGGAATTGCCTCCCAAGTTATCTCTATACAGACATTTCTAATATATTGTCTCTCTTTCCAAGGAGATGCTATGGTGCTTGTTGTCTTTCTTTCTTTCTTTCTTTCTTTCTTTCTTTCTTTCTTTCTTTCTTTTTTTCTTTCTTTCTTTCTTTTCTTCCAATCCTTTCTGGACGAGACTGTCAACCACTGGAAACATTTTTTTTTTCTCTTGTGTGGTGGTCATTCCTGTAATTGCAACACCAGTGAGAGGCAGGAAGTTTTCTGAGAGTCCAAGGCCAACCTGAGCTACATAAAAAGACCTTGTCTTAGAAAACAAACTCCTACAAAAGACGTGACACTTGCTCGTGCCCTGACCGACTTCCCTTGACTCTCCAACAGTCACAAGACCTACGTGATTTTAGAAACGATTCTTTCTCATCTTAAATCACCTTTCTATTGTTGTTGAAAAGCAGTTGTCAGTTTATTTACAGACTGTTTTGCTTCACCAATGAAGCTGTCTATACCGTTGCCAACATCACCGTCTCGATCAATATAGCTTTATAACATACTTTGAATAAGGTCACACTGCTCCTCTGACTAGTGTTCTTTCTAAATGTTGTTGTGGCTGCAGGTGTTCAGAATTTCTATTGGTGATAGCTACTTTTTACATCTCGGGGACCTTGTTTGAAGGTATGTTGAATTAACATAAACCTCTAGAAGAGATACCTTAAAATAGGGCTATTTAAGGTCCTCTTTACTTATCTCAATATTTTGTAGTTTGTTTAGTTTCTGTTGTTTGATTTTTGCAAAATAAAATTCTCCTAAATCTTTGCCACATTTATCCCCAAGAATTTCCTATTTTATGATAAGGCTTCTGCTTTTCATTTCATTTTCGCTGTGAATTATTAGCACACAGACACACAAACTGATTGTTTCATGCTGTGACTTGGACAAATGTCGGTGCTAGTTTTAGTAGTTTCCTTTGTATTACATTTTAAACATAGATGACTGTGCTGTCTGTGAATTAATACAGACTGATTCCTTTCATTATAATATAATTTTCTCTCATTGGGACATGCTGTCAATACACTATAACAGAGGACAAAAGTGTGAGGGATCAATGGCACCATGTTCCTTTTCTTAGGGAGAAAATATTCAGTCTTTTGATAGTAAATATGATTTCCTAAATTGCATTCTTATTCTCTTTTCCTTTTTTTGTTCATAGCCTTTTGTGTGTATGTGTACATGTATGTGCATGTTTGTATGTCCATGTTTGTGTGTGCTGTGTGTACAGAGACCAGGGTCAAAATGAGATGTCTTCCTCAATTGCTTTCTATCTTGTTTCTTTGTCAGGGCTTTATGTCTCTGCCGATTGGCTAGACTGGCTGACCAGCATGCCGGTACTCTTCTGTTCCTTACCGCCCAGTGCTGGGATGACAGGCATGTAACGCTGTGTCTGGGTTCTGCACGATACTGAGGCTCCCAACCTGGTCCTCACGCTGTGGTCATCTGAGCCGTCTCCTCAGCTAGCCTCACTTCTCGGAGATTGTTGTAATCTTTTCAAATTCTGGTTTATGTTCTTTGGCGGTCTATTAATTAGCCTGAACGTTTTATTGTTTTGTTTCCCAGCAACAACTTTAGGTTTATAATACAAATTTTACTCTTGCCTCAAAGTGCTGCACTGCCACATAAAGCCCCGTATGCACAGTCTAAGACATTCAGAGTTGCAGCTTTGTACCCCTTCTCTCTCAGTCTGAGCCATTAGGGTCTCCCTCACGCTGTAAAGCCCAAACTCCATTACATGTTTCCTAAACAATTGCTTATCTGTAAGCATGCTGAAATCATACTTTAAAACATCTCGGACAATTTTCGACATGCTTGCTCTATGCTTACCTAATCACTATTTTCATTCATTTGTAGAGAGACCTCTCAGTCTTGGCACTGTTGATATCCGAGTCCAGATAACCCCCCTGGTGTGGCTGTGCTGTGCTCTGCAGATGCTTAGCTGCAGCCCTGGCCTCTGCCCCTGAGATGTCGGTAGGAATCCCCATAGCAGAGACTGAAGAGTTCATTCTTCAATTCCTCCCCTGAACACAGGTCCCTCTGAAAGACTTAGAGCATCATACGCGATGTTATTACACTGTTGCCAAAGCCTGGAACCTAAGAGCCACTCAGCATAACTTCTTCATGCTTTATCCAGATTTATCAAAAATTCCATTATTTCCCCCTTTCTAAATATATCCCAACAGCAGCCATCTTTCCTGCTATTTATTGCCGCTATCCTAATCGAAACTTTTATCGTTTTTTATCCAAGCTAGTACAACGAATTCCTAACTTGGTCTTGCTTTCTGACTTCCTCTTGAACTTGTGGTTCACACTGGAGCCAGTGTACTTTTCAGAATACAAATCTTGCAAATCCATCTCTCCCTAGTTTATAATCTGAACCAACCATCTGAGCTTGGGTAGCAATGATTTCTTTACTCTCTTGTTGGGTGGCTGATAAACACGGTGGGTGAGATTTACCTGAAGTTAATGTGACTTTATTAAGAGATGATTCTGAGTTCCTGAGTTAGGACTGGAAATGAGAGAGGATCCTGACCTCTCAGCAGAGAGAACAGGGGATGTTCCAAGTGTGAAAACAAGTTTGTAAGACACAGGTTGCCGGAATTTCCTCTTAGTTATGCAGTAATATTCTGTACGGATTTGTGTCTGGAAAAAGGCTGAAGCGCACAGTGGGGACTTACGGACGGATGTCAGCTGTCTAGCAATGGCTTTCTCTGAGCACCTTTGGGGACACAATAGAAAGACAAACATAACTTTGTCTCCATTCTTAAGCACCTGCCTGAGTGGTCTGATCTCATAATTTGCATATCCCTTCCCCGACACCTACCCCCCCCCCCCCCGGAGCCCCATCACTGTCTTCTTTCCTATGGCGAGCATGACTGTGTTGTCAGTTTCTCTGAGGAAGCCAAGGATTTGTTTAAATCATATTCAAAATAAGGGCACAAATAACTTCCTCCAAACAAAGCAAAACAAGGCTCCCAAAGCCAGGACCTGGATCAGATACTGAACTTTCCGCTTGCAACCTGCCACTCAGTGGAAACAAGACGCAGTGCGAGTTTATACCTTTGAGGATGGTGCGGAACCAAAGCCGAACAAGAAACAGAAAACGGGAGAACTTGGAAGATGAAAGAAGGTTCTGGCAGGGAGCAGAATCAGATAAAAGGGTTTCCTACAGCTGGCAACACTATCAAAGGTGGCATTGTTACTGTTGGACAAATAGAAGTCTCCATTTATGGAGCCTGCTGATTTTTTTTTTTTAAAGGAGTGGTAGCTGTTCCTGCCCTCTTCACTCAAAAGCCTGGCTTTGTTCTATGTTGTTGGTGTGTGTGTACGTGCACACACCACGTACACATACACATACAGGCATTACACACACACGTGCACACGCACATCACACATCACACATTTATACGCCATTGTTCGCTTAAACATGACGTTGTAAGTAAGTCTCCTTATGCGAGGCCAGAATGAGGCTGGCTGCCCCAGTGTCTCCCTCTCCTCTGTGAAGCATGAGCTATTGGGACTTCACTGCTCATGCTAGAAGGATCCTCGGAGACCTCTAGATTTGCAGGGAGTGTGGAAACAGCGGACCCTTTCCCCAGTCAGAAACGCCGCTGTGAAATCAGTCTGTAAAAGTTGAGAGCAGCGGTGAGGGCGTGGAGACTTGGGGGCACGGAACCCCATCTTCTCCTGTCCCTCAGCACTGAGCTGGTGTCTGGAGCGCCAAGCAGAGTGTTCTGGGGCTGCAGTTCCTTAATTGCTGACTTAGCGCTATTCTCTCTGCTCAGAGCCCAGAGTTACGAAGACTTGATCAAGAACCATCTCATGGCCAGAGATGGACTAAGGATTAAAGAATTATGACCCCTGTCTCATGATATAGCCAAGGGGTCATTATACCTCTCAGTGCTCCGCTGATGAGCAGGAGACTAGGAGCATTTCATTTCAGGGACCAGGGCGGGTATTGAAAGGCTTTTGGTGGGGGGGGGCAAGGAATGGAAATAATTTCAGTAGCAGAGAAAAATAATATCACCCGACTCTGATACCCAATGCTGGGCTGCAAAGAAGGTGAACAAGGAGCAGGGCTGGCTTAAAATCAAAGCTACAGATGCTTGCAGAGTCTCTGATTGCTTGCTTTCCTCTTGAAGATGCCTCCCACAACGGAGGAGGGGCCTGCCAGCTGTGGCATTCCAGGATTGCGGTTGGCATTATACTCATTTCCTGTGAGACCCTGGAATGGCTGAGTAAGCAATGCCCAGGCTTCAAACTGACTAACTCCGCTGCGGTCCAGGCCTCATGTCCCCTTGAACATGCTCTAGGATAATTTAGAGATTATGAAATTCAGGCTTTCTTTACCACGTGTCACTTCGTCATCTGTAGACTGCAGTCACCATCTGCAGCTCCCAAGTCAGTGGGCTGTGTGGCCCTCATAGGTGTGAGCCTCAACTTTGATCCTTGCCTCCCTCCGTGTCCAGTGCACTGATCTGGATGGGAGTGTGCCACCTGAGGCTCAGCGCTGCACTCTACTGTAGAGAGAGGACAGACACCTAAATAAGAAAATCTGGAGGCAAAGAGAGGGACACGCACAAGCCCTTGCAATCCATACGGGAGGGAACCCACATTCAAAGTCAGAGGCATCTGACCCTGAGGCCCCCCTCTACAGACCCAGCCATCCCGAGTCAGGATGAGAAAGAACAGGAAGGGAGAAGAGCTATGGCAATGGATGGACTGTCGTTCCTGACACACCTTGTCTACCTTACCTGTCCCAGGAGCATGACCCATGGATCTCAAGGCTCAGCTTTGGTCATTATCAAGGATGGCAATCATAGCCCTCTTTATCCACACAGATGGAACCAGTTCCATTAGTTGAAAGGTTCTTAAAATGACTCCTCTTATATATTGAGCATCTGGGTCTTGTTTATGGTGAATTAAAACAGGCACACGGTTTGAAGAATCCCTGAGCAGGGGCCAACAAGGTGACTTCTTACCCAACTGATGCACATTGTTATGCTGGAAACACCAGTCCTGAGGGTTGCAAGAGTGGGAGAGGCAGACAGTGTGTCCTCTCTGGCAATGATGCATGAATTCTTCCAAAAATAAGTGCCAGTCCAGAAGGAGGATGTTCAGAGGAATGAATTCTTAAGGAGAGACTTTGTTATCAGCCAGGAAATCAGCTTGACTCGAGGCTCAGCCAGGACCCAGGGACAGTAAAGGGCAGGGGGTCACCGCACCCACCCACTGGCCCCATGCCCTCTCTGGCTCCCGCTGCAGGAACTTTAGACCATTTAGCTTGATTGTCAGCAGACTCTTCTGCCACTCTGCTGTCCCTCTGGCCTTTCTCTGCTCTCACTCTTTGGCGTTCTCTAAGTTCATAATATATAAGGAATATTTATTATATGTCATATGCATTATAGTTGCACACTGTAGTTTATACATAGTAAATTGTATCTGTTATATGTGGATGTGAAAATTATGTCTAAGATGCACCCACTAGTAAGCCGGAGATATGGCTCAGTGGTTAAGAGCAAATATTCTTTCAAAGGATCTGATTTGATTCCCAGCACCCACATCAGGCAGCTCACATCTGCCTGGAACTCCAGCTTTAGAGGTCTAACACTTCAGTCACCTCCTTGGGTGACAGAGAACACGTGCACACGAACAAATAACAGAAGTAGAAATTATAAACTAGGATTTTCCTTCTCGTGTGTGATGTTTCCGAGGAACTCTGCAAGTGCAGGTGTGCTTTGCCCTGTTCGAGTTTAAATGTGTGGAAGGCAACTTTCTAAGTCTTGGTCCTTGCTAGCCACTGGAAAACTAGCATGCCATCCCTGGCAATCTGTCTTACCCCTTGCTGCATACGAAGCAACGTTGTGTGACTTTGGGTGAGCCTCTTGTTCTCTTTATTGACTGATGTAGGCTTTGGCATCGGGAATATTAGGGTGGCAATAGTGGTCTTGGTGTCCATCCAGGCCCAGAGGCACATCCCTTAGAAAGCAAGCAAATTGCTACAGGAAGGATCCATCAAATGAGCCTTGGCATCACCCTGGGGTCACACCTCCTTCCACATACAGGCGTCATCCTCTCGGCACGCCAGGCATCAGCCGCCCCCCAGCATGCCAGGTACCACCCTGCTCCCAGCATTCCAAATGGCTGGGCGTTAGAAGAAGCCTGCCCCTCCACAATGAAGCTGAGGTTTACGGAACTGAGTTGATGGAATTGCACATCACAAAACAGCTCATCTCCTCCCCCCCTCCCCCCCGCCCCGGCCAGGGTATTTTATTAACACACAGTTCTGAGAACCAGGTATTTTGAGAACACTGTGCTTCAGAGATCCATCAAACCATCAATTATTCTCTATGTCCTCAGAAACAGATGAGTGTTATAGACAGACCAGCTACCTTGAACCGGATGCCAGGAGACGTGGGCTTTAGCTCTGGCATCGACAACAGTGAATGACCTTAATTAACCTCAGCTGCTGAAGGACGTATTTGTGTTATTGATTTTCCAGATTCTTCCAGTGTAAGCTAGTGTTGCTATTATTTTTAACTTTGACTGATCAACTCTTAATATGCCAGAAATTAAGCTGAGTGCTCTGCATAAATTTTTTCATTTATTTTCATGTTAATGCTATGAAGAAGGACTCAGTTTTAAAGCTATAATAGACTCATAACAATTATATATATTTAACATTTATCAATGTTGCTCTGATATATTATTGAAACATATATATGCATGTGTATGTATATAGTATGTGTATATATGTAGCTTGTATGTGTATGTATAATATAGTATGTGTGTGTACAATGTGTCAACTTGACACATTATATATGTGTGTATATGTATATACACACAGTGTCAACTTGACATATTATATATATGTGTATATACATATGTATATGTGTATATATACACACACAGTGTCAAGCTGACATAAACTACAGAATCACCTGAGTAGGGAGCCTCATTTGAAGAACAGTTTTAACAACTTAAATTGATTCAGAAGGGTGCATGCCCAAGTGTGGGCAGCCCTTTCAGGCTGGGTAATATCGTTGATGACTTTTATACCCCAAGAGCTTATACAGCTCCCTTGGTACTATGACAGCTAGCCAGCATGGAGGGAGATTCCTGGTTAGTACCAACCTGATCACTCTCTCTATGTCCTGTGACCAAAGCGTATGAAGCCTTCAGCAACAGGAACTTAGTCAAGTTTTGGAGGGCAACTGGGAGCAGTGCCAATATCCTGCATTGTTTGGGGAGTCTTGAGAGTACCACTGATGAAAAACTCATGGGGCGGTCTCCCACACCTGGTACCAGTCTTTCATTTGATAGAAACCTACGGCTTCTGGGAGATGTGAAATCCCTTATGTAGGGTAATTCCAATTAAAAGCTTTTATAAGGAAGCATATAAAATAGCAGGTTTCCATATGGCTTGTCACAGTATTGGTAACCCCTCCTCTGACCACTTTCCTGCCTTAATCTCCCACTCCCTCCCCCTTAACACCACCCCAAGGTATTTTTCTATTTCTTCTTCATCTATCCCCTCCTTATATCTGTCTTTTCCCTTCCCACCAGCAGACCCTTTCAAGTTTTCTGGATTCTACAGGCACTCCAAGTCAAACGCACCAATGTAAAGAGGATGCTAGGGTTCGTATATGAGTGGGCACATGCAACATTGGTCCTTCTTGGTCTGGGCTGCCTCACTCAGTAAACTGTTTTCAGGCAGTTTGACTTTAGAAAATTCATCTATAAACACATGTAGTAGGTGTCTTTCTCTGTCCGACTGACTATATTTAGCACAATATCTCTAGGTTCACCCTTATAAGTCACAGTGGCATTCTTATTTCTACCTAGTTCAGTTACCCAGTGCCCCAAAGTGAGTGAAATTGGGTTCAGGTCTCTCTGATCTTAGATCTCACTGACTGGACCCCCCTCAAGGCTACCAGGAGGATAACAGTCAGAGTAGCGAAGTCACTACTGTAGTCACGGGACTGTAGGCACGGCGCTTTTGATGGGGGAGAGGCAGGCAGAGAAGGGGTCCTGTAGAAAGGCAGGCTTCACCTGCAGACACAGGAAGCCATCCATGAGGTGAGTCACACACACGAAGATGGAGTGACTCAGAGCTCACGCTCCTTGAATGCTCCATGAATGAGTGAAGACACAGCCATGTGTCAAGGGCTGCAACATATTGATCTTGAACCTAGCTGAAACCTGAATATTCTCACAACTGGATTAGACAGGTGCATCTATATTGGAACGAGAGAATTTTTTCCCATGTTCTTGCATGTCCCGAGTCTTTGTTCTAGCCTTACGGCAGGTCCCAACTCCTCTACCTTAGGTGACAAGTCCTTCCAGGGGTGCTTGGACTGGTATCTCCCTTATTCTAAATTCAGCTCTCTTTCTTTAGCATCAAGTGCTTCATGGCAGTTAAAATGATTAGCAGGGGGCAGTGGTCACAACTCCGCCACGAATCAGTCTATCATTTTATCCCCTTCTACCCAGTGGGGATCCATCTAGGTAAGACGTGATGGCCACATGGATGACCCTCACTTCTTTCCTGGGGCACAGGTGTTTACTAGGTGTTTGGGTGAGGAGATCGGCACCTGCAAAAATTCTTTCGAAAAGAACAGGATCGGGAACAAGTCCTGGAAGATTGCGAGTCTCAGAGAAGGAAGGATGAGCATTTTCCTAAGGACTTTCGAAAGTTCTGTCACCTGCCAAGCCTCTTTGACACTGGAGCTCTCCCTTGGGATCGCTGGCTACACACAGGCACCCAGGTGCTATTAGCCAGCTGCTATAGGCCAGGTGGACTCGGCAGGAGAGGATTAGGAACGCAGCAGCGTCTTGGCCATCCTGGAGAGTGGCTGGAGAGGAGTATGTGTGAGCCTCAAAATGCCAGTGATGTTGGCAGAAACTCCTTCCAGAGGAGGCACGATTTCGGTGGGAGACAGCTGACCTGGGCAGCCCCTGCTTGGCTCTCCAGTTTCTTCATTCTGCTTCTATACAGAATGAGAAATGTGGAAGAGTGGGGAAGGGAAGGACCCGAGAAGACCTTGACCTTCCAGTTGAGACCCATTATTTTTAGTGCTGGGCACTAAGACGAGAAAAATCTGATCCCATATGCATCAGTCTATACATTTTTACATCGCTTCTCTTCCAGCAATGAAAGCCAGGCATTTTCATTGCAGACAACTAGAAAATACATAAGTAAGTAAATAAAAGATCTCTAGTCCCTACACACAGGCACAGAGACAGTTAACATTTGCAAGTATTTTCTAATAATCATACACAAAAATCTACACATGTACATATTACATGTGTGTATAAATTTATTTGTTGCATGTTTATCAGATTAGATTTATATCCTGCATGTTCTGTGAACATTTTCTTGTGCTGTTAGGCATTTCTTGGGATCGACTGGTCCGAATGACCATAAAGCGTAGCACAAACACACCGTAACTTATTGAACCATCTTCACACCGCCAGGGTGGCTCCTATTTCTTTGCATTGAGACTGCTGAGGTCCTGCTTACACTGTACACACATTCTCATGAGTGTATCTCATTTCCTAAGATACTCTTGATCTTGAAACTCTTGTATGGTAGGAGACATTTTTACCACAGGTGAAGCTCAGTTTGCGTTCTGTTTCATCAGAGGCGATACAGACAGGAATGATATTCTGCAATTGGAGACAGTGTTGGGGCTGGGGCGGAATGACTCATCAGGATGAATGGTCACACTGATCTCAGATCACTTTTTTACTCCCCACCCCCACCCCCATAGTGAAAAGACAATGACATCATACGCCTCTGCTTTGCTTTTGGAGCTGAGAATTTTGGGAGAGACGGTTTGCTCAACAGCCTGCAAGAGTGTGGCCTGACCTGGCCTTGTGCCTTCTTTTCCTCTAGCTTGACCTCTGACCCTATCCAGCGACTCTGCAATATCATTTTCTCTCTGCAATTTTGATGCTTGGATTAAAAAAAAATAAGGCTAGGAGGCAGCTCAGTGATAGAGCATTTGCCTCCGGTCACATGGCCTGGGTTCCATCAACATAAACACATTCACACGCACATCCATAGGCACATGTACACACATCCACACATGCACACACATGTACATACGCATGCGCACATATACATGCTTATACATGCAGATTCTCATGGTTAGAGTTTGATGAGACCAAGGCTCAGCTTCTCTTTGCTGAAGAGAGAGCCCCTGAGGTAAAAGAGAAAGGAAGCAGCCCAATGTCTCCTGTCCTTCTGTCTTATGTGCTTGTGATAAAAAGCAAACTAGTGAAAAGAGACAAGAAATGCCTTCATTACTATGGGGCCTCATGAGGGGCGAGAAGCCGGTTCACATATTAGTGTGTGCCAAGCTTACCAGCTCACTTTCCGAATGAACTTGCTAGACTCTGAAGTATAGCTCCAACTCCAGTTTTGCTTTTTTTATGACTCAAGATTAAACAAGGTCCAAATTTTAAATGGAAAGTTCCAGAAATGAATGATCCATACGCTATAAATTGTGTACTCATTGAGTAGGGGATCCAGACCTTGACCGTCTTCCTCTGCCCGCCCGTGTGTTTAGTGCCCATGTTGTATGTACTACCCTAGTGCTCTCTCAATGGCTGCTTCCATGGCAGACCCACTGACACAGGGTCACAGGGCATGTGTCCAGGGGGTCCTCATTTCCTTGACATCTCATTTCCTTTGTTCTAAAGCACAAGAGCAGCGCTTCTGCAAGCTCTCCACTTCCCGGGGAGGAAAGCTCCTCTTGTTAAGAGCACACTCTATCTGTGAAGCAACGAGGAAGGAAAAAGAAATCCCTGGCAGTTTTGCACAAACTGCAAAGTTACAGTCACAGTATGCAAATACCAACTTAAGATGGAAACAACATTAAATTACAGGGCTCGGTACCACTTCTGCCCTGAGGGGCTCGGAATGCAACTTCCCAGGATGAAGGGAGACCACTGTTAGCAAGCTCTGCAGGAAATACTGAAGTTTTGTTCTTCCTTTAAGTCATTCAATTAGGATACATTCCGATTTATGCACTCAGCACTAAAAAAAAATCTTTGTGGGTTGAGGGCGATGTAGGCAGAGCCAGCAACCAGACTCTGCCAGAGTTAGGGAACCGAGATGACAACCACGCTGTCATCTTTGAAGCGGTGGACGTACTTGCATGAGGGTTCAAATTTGGTAGATGCTTTCCCCAAGATTTGTGTTCCAGTTCTGAGACAACTAAGCCAGAGGAGTGTAGACTCAGAGTTCCACAGATGAGGAAATTGAAGAAACAAACAAGCAAACAAGCAAATGATCCACAGGGATGACTGAAGGCACAAGAAAGACTTTATTGGGAGACAGGACTCTGTGTCTCTCTCTGGTGTCTCTGGTGATGGAGGCCACCGCAGGTTCTCTCCATGTTCACTGTCTACTGAATATTCTTTGGTCATAGAAAGAAGATTTGACCCTTACAACTCTATACAAAAATCAAGGGGGATGGGATGAAAGAGCCGGGGGTAAGAATGGAAACCATGACTGCAGTACAAGCCAGGGAAGTGCTTTAAGACAAGGGCATTGACAGTGATGTTCTGCACAGGACCCCAAAGGCACAGGAACCAAAGGTAAGCCTTGACAAATAGGGTTGAGTCACAGAGAAAAGTCTCACTGCGAGTCAGCAACATAGCAAAGAGACAGCCTATAGTTAAGAAGAAAATGTTTGTCAACGTTTTATCTGACAGATGGTTGCTATTCAGAATGTATGGTGAATTCAAAAAACAGCGGTAAAAAATAGTTTAATATTTTAAAAAAAGTGGGTAAATGGTATGAAGAAGTACTTCAAGAAGAAGTACAAATATCTGGAAAATTCTCAACTTTGTTAGCCATCAGGAAAATGCAATTCCAAACTCCCTAGTTAGGATGCTGTTACCTATAATGCCCTCCGAAACAGTTAGTGCTTGATGACACACAGAAAAACAGGAGCCCTCACACACTGTGAATGGAAATACAAATTAGTTACAGCCAGTCTAGAAAACCCAGGCTTGACTTGGAATCCTACTGTCTAGCTCACTTCTGGGTGTGTATCCAAGGTATCAGGGAGATC
The DNA here is from genome assembly GCF_982192425.1 of Myodes glareolus. Lineage (NCBI taxonomy): Eukaryota > Metazoa > Chordata > Mammalia > Rodentia > Cricetidae > Myodes > Myodes glareolus. The sequence goes on from NC_142034.1 coordinate 60,460,792, forward strand.
TCTTCATGTCTATGTTTTTTTTTTTTTTGTGGCATTATTCACAGTAGCTAATACTATTTGCCCATCAAAGATGAATGGGTAATGAAAATGTGGCATTTACACAATGGAGTATTGTTCAGCCAGAAAGAATAATGCAATACTGTTATTTGGTGTGAAAAGTCTGGAACACGGGGGTGGGGAGATACTATATTAAGTGAAATAAGCCAGACACACAAATAAAAATGCTACATGTTTTTTGTTAGATGTGGGAGCTGTCTGAAGGTGAGACAGAGAAGCGTGGGCGGAGGCAGATGTGGAAAAGGGAAAGTTAGGGTTGATCAGAGCAATTCCATGGGTGTACGGTCGTACCACAGTGAACTCCATTAATGCATGCAGCTAGCAGATATTAACATCAACTTTCAATATGAGTCTTTTTCCTTAATGTGGAAAGAGATTAAACGTAGTTTTAAAGAGAAAACGACCGTTGCAGTATTGCTAATCAGACAATATTCGAATGAAAAAAAAAATCAACTTATCCTTTGTCCTTAACTAGAAATTAGTATTACCAGAAAGCATAGGTCAGATGTGACGCTTCCACATGTGTATTTCTAGCACTTTGGCAGTGGAGGCAGAGATATGTAAATCACAGGTCTGAGTCCAGCCTGAGCTAACACAGTGAAATCCAGCCTCAACAAACAAACAGGAAGTAAAGGGCGGATTTTCTCACTGAGGACCCTTTTACTACCATACTAATTGGTACATACTAATATGTACCAATTAGCCCTACTGAAATACAACCTTGTAAGTATAAAGACAATCCTGGAATTTAAAAGGGCTTTAAAAAAATTTCTGAGTTTATCGAAATATTTATAGTAAATGAATAGGATTCCTTCCTTCCTTCCTTCCTTCCTTCCTTCCTTCCTTCCTTCCTTCCTTCCTTCCTTTCTCCCTCCCTCACTCCCTCCTCCTCCTCCTTCTTTTGTCTGACTAGGAAGAAATCTGCTAACTAGTGTGTTCTCACTGAAAAACGTAAAACTTAGCAAACAGGAGCCACAGCAAAGATCACACTAGCTGCCATCAGAGTCAACAGCAAGCAAGGGACATTTGGGTCAGTTCTTTTATCTGTGGACAGCTATGAAGGAAGACTGCTCCGAAACATTCTCTCCCAACCGCTGGAGAACTAACAGGACAGCGAGGAAGTGTGGGCCAGGATCCATAGGAAGACAGACTCCCAGGGAAGGACATCACTCGGGGCAGATATTCCTTGGAAATCTCCACCGCTGAGCACTGCTAGCAGATGAGCCTCAAGAACAACTCCTGGTAGCTTTGCAGACCAGAGGACCAGAGACGGGATTCCAGGCCTTGCTGAAGGTGAGGGCACCGACTCATCCAGTTGGGATGGTGAATGGCTGCTGCTCTGGGATAAAGACGGTCCAGGGGCATTCACTTCTCAGTCTCTGCTCATCTCTATGGCCCAGCCTCAACAGACAACTGAGAAGTTGACCTGATATATGTGGGAAATTGTGCCTGACAGCACAGATTGCAAGTCTATCTTGAGTTTACACAGGACATTTATAAACTGAAAGAGAACTTAAACGATAAAAATGTATCTTAAAAGCTGGTATTATGGACTTTCTTTTACTGTAGTCAGAGAATTGATGGCATAAACACGTACTCTATCTATCTATCTATCATCTATCTATCTATTGAGACAGAATTTCTCTGTGTAGCCCTGACTCTCCTGGAACTTGCTCTGTAGACCAGGCTGACCTTGAACTCAAAGATCTGCCTGCCTTTGTCTCCTAAGTGATGGAACTAAAGGCCTGCGCCATCACCACCTGACTCAGATGAGGTGGTAAAGCCTCTCAGAGGTCTTGAAATTTTTCATTCCCACAGCACAGTGAGGACCGCTTTAGGTCACTGTGTTCACCAAGGCATCGGGCCATGTTTTGTTCTTTCCTCCTCCACGTCTGTGCTGGTGGCTTCCTTCTTAGCTGAGACTCTAATCTGCGGCTTCTCCCCTGGCTGTGCTCAGTGGTCCTACTCCTAGCATCGAGGAGTCATCCAGGGTTGGGGACATTGGGTGGTTGGGCTAAGGACACAGCCCCACCCAGGTTTGGCATTGTGGCTGAGGTCTGATTGAACATAATTCTGTGAGGTCCTCCGTTCACAACAGCTCGACTTACAGGTTTTCAAGCTTACTGTATAGTAAGAGCATTAAAAGTTTAGTGTAAACCATGCTTGGGCTTTTGAATGTTAACCTTCTTTCAGGCTAGCAACATGCAGCACAATATCGTCACAACACTGTCGTCACTGGCCAGCTGACCCACAGCACCAAGTCACAGGCTAGTGAGAGGGACCAGCCCAGCCCAGCACAAAGGGCCGCAAGCACGTGCCATGCTTAGGTGTGCCAGGAGCTTAATCAGCTTACAAGTTGTCTATTGGGGTCACCCTGTCAGTTAAGAAGAATCTGTGGGAGAAACAAAGAGAAGAGTACTGGTGACATTTTACATTTAATTGTTTTAAAATAAATATGTTTCTTAGAGTAATTTATGTATTTGAAGGGTCAGGTGTGGTGGTACACACCTTTAATCCCAGGATTTTCTTATCTTTAATCTTTTAAATTAATGAAGTATTAGTGTGACTTTAAAAATGGAAGACATCTACATTTTTATTGACAAATATTAATTATACCTAATGGATTTCATTGTGACGTTTTTATACACGTACATGTACATATAATTATTTTCATCATATTTGCTACTTATCACCCTCTGGTCCCTTTCCCACTCTGGATAAACTCCTCTTCCTTTTGCTGCTTTCCCAACATCCTTCTTCTCTTTCCATGTCTTTTTGTTGTTGTTGTTGTTTTAAGCCAGTGTGTTTAATCAAGGTTGCTTTTAAGAGGAAATTTAAGAGTGTGGGTATGATTATGATTCATCTGGCCCACTCAATAGAATTTAAAATTTAAATTTTTCATTTTAAAATTTAAAATGAAAATAAATCCCTGGGCATGATTATGACAAGGTTGTAGTGGGGAAGACCCATCCCACATGTAGGTGGCACCATCCCATGGGCTGGGGTACTGAACCAAGTAAAAGAAGGAGGGAGCAGTGGCTTGCATGCAGTCAAGCCTCAAGCGCATGCTGCTGAGCCTTCCCTCCCAGGGTGGGAGGTGCCTTTGTCCCGTGAGTGAAAGCAAGCTTGTCCTTCCTTAAGTCGCTTCTGTCAGGTATTTTGTCATAGCAATAAGACAAATAACTATCACAGAAAATTAGTACCAGGAGTGAGGATTGCTCGGCAAACCTGACCTTTGTAACTGGTTTGTAAGCAGAATGTGGGAGAACTTGAAACTTTGGACCAGAGAAATCCCCAGATCCTATAAGCAGAGCTTAGCAAACCATTTTGATGGGTCCTAGAAGATAAGAATACAGATAGTACAGATTTGGCTCATGAAGATTTTAGTGGAGAACCAGGACTCTTGGGAGTCAGGTGGGGGACATTGATCCGAGATTGGAGCGAAGTATCTGACCGCATCCTGTTCGGATTCCGAGAGCGTAAGTGATGATGAGTTTGAGTGCAATGGATAATTTTCTTGATAGAAGAAATTTTGAGACAGGATTACATTCAGACTGTGGGATGGCCATTACTCACTGCTCTCATGTAGGGAGAGAGAGAGAAAGAGAGAGAGAGAGAGAGAGAGAGAGAGAGAGAGAGAGAGAGAGAGAGAGAGAATGCAAAGCAATATAAAATGTGCAAAAAGATATACACATATGTGGTTTGGATGAGAAAATGCATGAGCAAATTGAAAGTTGCAGCCGTAAAGAGTGTTAAAAAGGAGCCCCTCTTCTGCAGTAGGACAAGAGAAAAGGCGCCCTGAAGGAAAGATCCTGCCCACTAAGGGTTCCAACTTGTTAAAAAGCAAATGTATTTGAACAAGAGAGCTTGAACTAAACATATATCCAAAGGCGTTCCCAGTTTAAAACAACCATCCAGGCACACAGAGGTCTCTATAGCAGTGGTCCAAGGAGGCCAGGATTTATATGGAGGGGACAATTCTACAACAGTGTTGTCCACATGGTACTGGTTTTACAGACATGAATACAATGTTTAGGGGGTCATGGAGTCCTGTTCTTAGGTTCTGCCAAGATCAGGTGAAGTGAGGAACATTAAGAGTCATAGGGAAGAGGTCTTGAAAGACCACTGGATGAAACTGTGATGAAGAAGCCTAAGATGCATTGAGACCCAGGAAGTTGGGTTACCAGAACTAGGGCATAACTACCAACAAAAGCTGAAGGCACGGAGTAGAGATGATTAAGAGAGAAGCTATGATAGCTGCAGGTGACTGAGCTGGAGGAGTGGAGAAAGCCAAATGCTTTGGAGCCCAAATGATTTGGCACATGCCTTTAATCCCAGCACTTGGGAGGCAGATCTCTGTGAGTTTAAGGCCAGTGTGGTCTACAAGAGCTAGTTCCAGGACAGGCTCTAGAGCTATAGAGAAACCCTGTCTTGAAGAAAAAAAATTCACGAGGTATTATATGGAGCTTTAGGATTTAGCGTTTCCTCCCTTGAGTTTTGGTCTTGCTTTGGTCCAATACTTTCTTTTTAGGTCTCCTTTCTTCTCTTTTGCAATCATAATGTTTATTCTGTGCTGCTATATATTGGTTAGTAACTTGCTTTGGATTTCATAGGAGCTCTGATTTCCTGGAGTTTTAGATGAGATGTGAGATCAATGGTTCAGAATAGAATAGCTAGATATAAGCACATACACTTAAAGACATTTGATTTTTGATGATGACAAAAAATAATTGCCGGGGAAAAGACAGCAATTTAGCATACAGTGTTGATGGGAAAGCTAGATACAGACACGTAAAGTAACAAAATGATTCTTAATCTCATATCCTAAGCAAAAGTAAGTTCCAAAGAGATCAAAGACCTTAACATAAGACTTGAAACTCTGAACAGACAGAGGAAAACATATGGGAAGTTCTTCAAGACACAGCATAAGGAAGGTCTGCCAAATCAAACTTGAGTTGATCAGGAAACAAGACCAAAAATCCAGAAGCAGCACTTCGGGAAAATTTAAAAAAAAGATGTACAGGAAAGGAATCTGTTGAGTGAAGAGGTACCTAGTGAATCAGAGAAGGAAATTTGATAATTTTGTAGTTTGCTTTCTGTTGCTGTGATAAAAACACTGACCAAAAGCATCTTGGAGGAGGAAAAGGCTTCTCATATCATATACCCTACAACCCACCATGAAGGGAAGTCAGAACAGGAACTCAAGGCAGGAACCTGGAGGCAGGAACTGAGGCAGAACCCATAGACCAACACCACTTACAAGATTGCTCCTCATGGCTTGCCCAGCCTTCCTTATTGTACAACCCAGGAGTACCTGCCCAGATGTGGCCCTGTCCACAGTGAGTTGAGCCCTCCCACATCAGTTAATGCTCAAGAGAATGTCCCCACAGACTTAGCAACCAGACAATCTAGTGAAAAAATTTTCTCAGTTAAGGTTTTCTTTTCCCAGATAACTCTAACTTGGGTCAAACCGACAGAAACCAAACCAGCACAAACATCTTTGTTTGACAGAAGAATAATATCTAGAATAAAACAAAAAGAAAAGGAAACAAAGCAATCAAACGTGTTCAGGAACTGAACAGAATTCTAAAAGGGAGAGACAGAAATGGTCAATATTTTTTAAATGCTCACCCCTTAGCCATCAGGGAAATGCAAATTAAAGCTGCTTTGAGGTTTACATCTTAGCCCAGCCATGGCTATCATCAAAATAAATACTGGTGAGAATGTGAGGAAATGGGAACCCAAATTTGCTGTTGATGGGAATAATATTTGCAACCTCTACAGAAATGAGTGTGGAGTTGTCTCAGAAAGCTAAAAACGTAATTCCTATAAGCCCCAACTATACCACTTGTAGGAGCAAGGCCCACTTGTTTATCCTGGCTGCCTAGAACAGAGATTGCCACACAGAAATTGTATTAATTAAATCACTTCTTGGTCCATTAGCTCTAACTTCTCATTGGCTAACTCTTACATCTTAATTTAACCCATCTCCAATAATCTGTGTATCACCACGAGGTAGTGCCTACCAGCAAAATTCCAACACGTCTATCTCTGGCGGCAGGTCCACGGCGTCTTTCCCTCCGCCTTCCTTCTTTCTCCCAGCATTTAGTTCTGTCTTCTCTGCCTACCTAAGTTCTGCCATATCAATAGGACAAAGCAAGTTATTTATTAATGGTAATCACAGCACTCAGAGGGGCTCCCACATCTACCACTCAAGGCCTTATACCCAAGGACACTATACCTCAGCACAGACACTTGTATACCCATGCTTATTGCTGGTCTACTCACCCTAGTGAGCCATCCTAGATGCTCAAAAACTGATGAATGTATAATGAAAATGAGGTAAATATGCACAATGGAAGTTTATCCAGTTAGGAAAATGGGTGAAACAGAAAAATATTATATTAAGTGAGATAGTGTAGGTTCAGAAAAATGAACACTACATGTCTCAGATGTGGATCCAAGCTTCTAAAATATAGGAGTGCCTGTACATAGAATGCATGCACCCACACACACGTGCATGCGTGTACGCGCGAGCACACACACACACACACACACACACACACACACACACACACGGAAGTGAGTCTGTGTAGAGCCCAGGAAGCTAGAAAGGGATTCACTGTAGTAGGAAAGGAGGCTTAGAGGGAGGACAGGGTAGCAGAACACATGTGGTAGGGAAGTGTAAGGGGGTAATACCAGGGTGGAAAGGTTTGAGTTGGGATGGAGGCAGTGAAGTGGAAGGACTCGGAATATATGGCAGAGCCACAAAGAAACCTTATTCTTGATAAGTTAGTTAAAAAATGTAAACAGAAGTGGCCTTCATGGGTAGACAAAATGACTCCCCAATGCCATATCTTATTAATTGAAAATCCTGGTGCCTACGAATTGTTGGTCAGGGAGGACTTGAAGGACTCCCAAACAATACAGGCGGCTGCCACTGCTGTTGAATGCCCACAAGAACTAGACAGTAAGGCTTGCTTTCTGAGGCTACCACATCCAAGTCACAGAAAATAGAGGAACAAGTTAGAGCTGAGCTGAGCTGGCTCTCCTAATGCCAGAAGGTTCTATGAGAGCTGCTTGGGGGACACTCTCGGTAGCAGTCTTTACTTACCTGTGGGTCCTGCATGCCACACTACTGACCCGACAGGAGAACTGTGCCCACTGCTGAAACAAGAGTAAGTCTATTACGGGGTTAACCAATTATCCCTAATTGGATTTTAGTCTTGTTCCGCAGAAGGGCAGTTTAGATCTGATATTGTAAACAACATCAAAGGCCTGTGGCTGGGGAGGTTATTGACTCTAGTGGGGAAGCTACTGCTATTTATTTTGCTAACTGGACATGATAGGCAAATCACAGCACATTCTAAATGTTTATCTTTATGCTCATAGATTAGCGTTGCTGCATACTTTGATCAGAGAAGTTTGCAATGGGTGGCACTTATTCCAGAGGCTCATGACCGATAAAAGCGCTGAAGCTAATTGAAAGTTGAACGCTCAGTCATAAACAGGCCATCTGTATGACCCTTCCAAGGCCAGGGAATATCGCAGAAAGAATTATAGATTTCTGTGGCAATCACGAATAGTACTGTTTCCCTGATTTCTTCACCAGCTGGTTTGGTATTATACGTAAGAATAGTTGCTGATGGCATGTTAATTTTGAGTCCTGCCCCTTTGTTGAATGTGTTTATCAGCTCTAGGGCTTCCTAGGTAGAGTCTCAAAGGGTTCTTATTGCATTATTCACAATAAAGATATGTCGAGGTCTTCCTTTTCTCCTGCTATCCTTTCACCAGCTCCTCTTGTCTCATTGCCCTAGCAAGACCTCCAGTGCTACACGAAGAGTGGGGGCGATGGATGGATACCCTTGTCTTATTCCTGAATGCAGTGTAAAGAATTTGAATTTGTTCCATGCTGTTGGATATGTTTGTCACATAGAACTTTTATTATGCATTATGAAGTGATGTTGAATTCTGTCTTAAAGTATTCTCTCCACCCAAGATCCTCATACAATTTCTGTCTCGAGTCCATTTATGTGATGAATTGCATTTACTGATTTGTGTATAATGAGTCCCATTATTTCTTGAATAAAATAAACTTGGTAAGAGTGAACAGTCTTTGATGCGTTCTTAAATTACATTTGAAAGTATTTTGTTGAAAAAAAATTGCATCTATGTTCATCAAGGAGATTGGTCTACAATATCTTCTTTTATTAGTTTTATCCCACGTGTCTGGAGGATAACTCTGGCTTTGTGAACAATTTGGTAGTCTTGTTTCCTTCCCTGCTTTATGGATGGTTCGAGCAGCATCGATGTAGGTTTTAGATGGCCTCTACTAGAATTCAGCTGTGGATCCATCTTGACCTGGACATTATTAGGCAGATCTTTAAATTAATGCTTTGATCTTACTGCTTGTATAGATCCATCTGAATTATTTATTTCATCTTCTTTTAATTTTGGTAGTGTCATGCAACCTAAAATTCATGTTTCTTTCATATTTTTAAGTTAATGCAATGCATGTTTTTAGGATATAGGAAGACTCCATTTTCATCTCTAATTTTATCATTTTTGCTCTCTTTATTTGTTAGATTGGATAGCAGTTTGCTGATCTTCTTTATATTTTTAACGAGCCCTTCCTTTGCTTCACTGATTCTTTGCATTGTTTCTCATTTTTATACATTAATTTGTTTTGCTATTTTTCCCATCTACTGATTGTGAGTTTGTCTTGTTGGTTCATATATTTTTCTAAGGTTACACTGCTATTTCTATGAGATTCTCTGATCTCTGTCTGTGTAGACACTGAGAACTCTAAAGTCATCTCTTGGTGAGGTCTTCTATGCATCTTTCCATATGACATGTTACATTTTTTTCACTGTCTGTATTTCACTATATTTTTCCTTTAGAATTTTTCTTTGCTGGATTCTTCTTTTATGTCTTTGTTGAATTCTTTCATATCTTGCATTGGTTTCCTTATTTCCTTCAGTTGCTTGCTTTTGTTCTCTTGAGATTTGTTGAGTTTATTGTCTTTGATTTGCTTGACTGTTCATATATAAGCATTGTCTTGAATGCCTTCTCTGAGATTTCATCTGAGCCACTCTTACTGAAGGACAATACTGTGGGAACATCAAATTCTATTTGTAGTTTATTTCACTTACAGCCCACATTTCCTTTGAGTATTATAGTTTGTCTCCTTTTAAAATGAATTATTATTGTGTTGTTTTGGTTAACATCCTATCTCTTTGTATATCTATCAACATACCCAAATGAGTTAAGGAATCATTTAAAGATTTTTAAACACAACTAGCCATTTGTAAAATTCATTTCACTTATATATTCACTAATTCAGGTCTCTACTCCTTTAAATAATGCACTTACCTATCTTATCTTTCTTCTTTATTCTTCCCTGTTCTTCCCTCTTCCTCTAGAAACATATTCAACTGTAGATTTTTTTTTTGCAGATACAGATGTTAGCTTTATTTCTTCTGTCCATCTCCTCCAATAACTATAACATTCTACTTCCATCTGTACTGTACAATTTACCTACAATCACTAATGGTACATAACGAAAAAAAATCACAGGATTTGGTGACATTAATGAAAAGTTGATCTCTCTCTAAGTTGTTGGGTTTTTCTGCTTTTGTTCTGCTACTCTATGCTGGTCAGATGGGAAACTTGTCTTAAGCTCCATATTGGCCTCATCTTCAGCAAGCTTCACTTGGCCCTAGTTCATGGAGACTTTTTCTTTTGTTATGGTTTTTCAAGAAAGTGTTTCTCTGTAGCTTTGAAGCCTGTCCTGGAACTAGCTTTTGTAGACAAGGCTGGCCTTGAACTCACAGAGATCTGCCTGTCTCTGCCTCCTGAGTGCTGGGATTAAAGACGGGCACCATCACTGCCCAGCCTTTTCCAGGTTTTGACCATATTGGGCACAAACACAGCTTGTGGTGGACACGTCATCACCCTTCGCCTACAAGCTATACAATCTCCCTGCTTTAGTTCAGGCACATGACTTCTCTGGCCTTGATCTCTGTGACTGGAGAACCTGTTTGAGAGTTGCTTTGTTCAAATAAGGCTGTTCTTATTCTTTTTCCATTTGGCTTGATCCAGCTTACTGTGCAGGCAGTGAAACCTATTTTCGGGGGACAGAAAACCTATTAAAATTTACTCTGATTTCTAATTTAAAATATATTCTACCTTTACTACTATGATGTTGCAGGAAGGACTGTGGCAATTTATTCTTCCTGACCCAATCTCTGCCTGATGTTTTTGATCTCTTGCTGTTGGCAGGATTGCCAGCCTGAGGTCTCTCTTCCTCATTTTCCTGGAGACCACCTTCTCATTTCTGAGTTCAATCCCCTGATTTCTGTGGTTATACCTTCTTTTGTGTTTGTTTGTTTGTTTGTTTGAACTCCCTTGCTTTGGTCATGCATTCTGCCATAGCTTTTTGAGAATCATCTCTGTGAAATATAAATGTTGGGAATTTGAATCTCTGAGAGGGCTTTAGTCTTCTCTGAAACCTGACTGGAAGTTTAGAAAGGATGAAATCTATGGTCATCCCACACCCTCCCATACCATATTTTACAGTGTGTTCTCCTGTGCTGTAAAGATGTTTTTATGTGTCTATAAAGAGATAGGGTAGCCTATATGTGATGCCTTTGAACCTTGGATGTGAAAGCTTTCCTTCATGTTGTATCATTCATGTTTTCGGAAACAAATGTTTGGAAAGAGTAAAAAGTTTTGAACTTGGCCACCCCTATGTGAGATCAGTAAAGAGGCTAATTCTTCTTACCTTGCTACCCTGATCATACCCCCACCTCCACCCCAAGATGCTAGCCTTTAAAGCATTGCATTTTCTCCTGGTGGCAGTTTTCACCCTGGTTTAGATACTGCTGTTGCTTTGCCTTGGCGTAATAGGTACTCTGTAGGCACAGCCTTCAGTCCCTGCCTTGTAGGAAGGGTGGAGAGCTGGGTGGGACTAGCCAAGGTCTTCTCTGCAGCCTCCCCCACTGTGAGCTTAGTGGCTCCTAGCTTTGTCTTGGGAAGAAACTTGCCTGTCTCTGGGGTGATGCCCTTTGTGATCACTCTTGGAGCACTTCCTCTGAAGGAATCCTTTGCAGGGTAAGTCAGTAAGGGAGGGTCGACAGAGGAGAGTTGGTAGACTCCACATGGGTGCATCTGTTTGCTTGCCCATGGATGGGGCGGCAGGAGGATAAGTTCCGGTTTCCTTACAGAGCTGGAGGAATTTGCAGCATCAGCATTTGACCCTGAGAAACAGTTCACAGGAGGAGGAGTGCCAGCCCTCCTGGTCTCCGAGATGGGATAGCACATCTCTCTTCAGGGCCGAATTAAGTGTATTCCAACCCTTCCAGCCCTACCAATACCTAACTGGTCTTCCATTCCCCTTTTAAACATCTTTTCCTCCCTTTACCAGATGAGCTCTACCTTCATCCTTCTGTCTCCATTACTTTGAACAGAGGGTATATCTCACAGGCTGTCAGTAAAGGCAGCATCTGTTGACCGGTCCACTGAATAGGCTATCTAATGACAGAAATAGCTAATCAACTTAATCATCTGATTTAAGGATGTGAGGTGCAGGGGGGGGGCAAAACCCCTCATTAATGTCTTCATGACAATGCATCCTATATGTACAGGACTGTCCACTTCATGTGTTACCTTGGCCGAGCTCTGGCATTCAGTTTGGTCAACACCAGTCTATATGGGGCTGGGAGGAGATCATTGAGATGTACTTAATGTTTTAATCAGTTGGCTTGCAGGAAAACAGAATGCTGTCTCCTGTGTGGGTGTGCTCCATTCAACCATGTGAAACCCTTAAGAGCAAAGGCTTTGGGGTTCCCACAGAGGAAGGAATTTACAATGAAAACTCTATCCGTTTCTAATGTGTTGTCCATGAAACTCAGACCTAAGACTGTACCCATTCTTTCAATACAAATTCCTGGTTTGCTGACTATTTATTTCCAAGCTCTTTGGACACCTTTGTCCCCACACAGATGCAGTTTCTCCAACTGTCTGTCTGTCTCTGTACCTCCGTCTCTGGCTCTCTCTCCTGTGTATGTGTGTTTCTTGCTGATTTTGATTCTTTGGTGAGCTCTGATTCCTATGAGGGCTAAGGTTATGGCAACTCTCACCGTTTCCCATGCCAGATGTTGTGCTAAATATTGTGTCACTTTAATTTAGCCTCACGGTGACAGGCATTGCTATTGTCCTAACTCTACCCGATGGAAATCAAGGTAGAGATTAAGTGACTCCGTCCACATTCATAGCTATAAGTACTGAGTCCATTCCTCAGTCTAGGCCTGTTTGATGAGGAAGCATCTTTATTCAACACGGAAACTAAAACATGAACCAGAAGTGGCCCTTTGTGAAGACCTTGTAGTGCATGGCAGGGAGGTCTGCCTGGAAGCAATCACAATCTGCAGGGTAAAGACTAACAGGACAAGAGATAAATTTTGCGGAATTTTCAGATGCAAGAAAGATTAATTTGGGCTCCTATGGGTCCCACGAGGCTTAGTGGGTGATGGGTTCAACCTGGACTTTGAAAGATGAGTTTGACAGGGTGGCGGGTTGCGAACTGATGCAGGGTCTTGACATAGTTAGAAGGCAAATTCCTTCATCCTTGGGAAACTGCAGGTCGTTGATCTCAGGGCACAAGGGAGGCCACTCAATCTAGAGCAGGCGGGTCAATTAGAAGTTTGTTATGGGCGACACATTAAAAAGTTTATGGCAGTTGAATGAAACGCTGGGATACCAGTGAAGTTACATTTCAAATGCATTCCCGGCATATTTTGATAAGTAGCCCACATAAAATCACTAGCGAGGCATTTACATACTTCTGCAGAATAGCTTCAGAATCTCAGGACATCTCGATTCACCATGCACTCAGTGCAAACACTCTAAATGAGAAAACTTGCACACGCCTTTGGGTCTTGTGTATAATGTCCCCCTTCCCAGGGCATCTCAATTTGGACTGGTTGCCTTTTCAAAGTGCTTGTTAGCGCTATGTGATGAACAGCAAAGCTCCCATCCTTCTGGATGAACAGCAAAGCTGAGCAAAGGCACAGGAGGTCCTGGGAGTGTGCAGGGAACTGGGAAAAATGCTCAGCTTGGAGTAGACCGGGAAAAGGGTGGGTGTGAGCAAGGCGGGAGGATGGGTAGGGATGGGTCACAGAGAGGCTGTGTTTATATATGAATAGCAGGAGCCAACACAGGTGATTTGAGCAGGGAAGGAACAAATTCAACATTGAGAAACTGGTGACACAAATGGTGAAGGGGTCATGGCATGGCTCACGGGGAGGAAGGCTGGTAGAAAAGCTATGGCTGTGAGTTTTAACAGAAGTAAGAGTAAGACTGTGTTGTGGGCAATGGAGAGGGTAGCAGCTTCCTGGGTGAGAGTTGGCCAACAGAGATCAGGGAGAAGGAACCCTGGGGTGGTAATGACTAACTCTCCAATTTCCTTCCCCCTTGGCTGGGCTACAGGGCAGAACACACTGTACAAGGCACCGCTATGCAGTCAAGTGATTGCTTCTTTTTTGCTCTGAGAAATCAGAATCAGTTTGCAGAGCCTTGCCCCTTCTCCTCCATGGGGGATATGGTCCCTTCTCTTCCCTGGAGGATGTGGTTCCTTCTCTTCCCTGGGAGATGTGGTCCCTTCTCCTCCATGGGGGATGTGGTCCCTTCTCCTCCCTGGGAGATGTGGTCCCTTCTCCTCTATGGGGGATGTGGTCCCTTCTTCTCCCAGGGACATGTGATCCCTTATTCTCCCTGGGGGATGTGGTTCTGTTTCTTGGCCCCTCTTCAATAGGAAGAAAGGTAGGTAGAGTGTTGAATCCTTAGGCCATCTTTGTAAATCAGAGTTCCATCCCTCTTCCAGTCTGTCTGCTGACCTGAGCATGCCACTACCCATCTCTGTGTCCGTGAGTACCCAGAAGCACAGCTAGCCAGGGGTTTGTCTAATCTGATAGGTCTAATGATCTGTTATTATACACTCAATGCACTGCTGACTGCTTTAATGAGCTGGAAGTCTGGAGGAGGAAAGGCAAAGATGCACAACAGCCTTTACTTGGGAAATGAACCTCGTGTCAAGGGAGGGATTAACCCGGAGAGGCTTGACTCGCAGTTCAACTGCTGGTGATAGACTATCGTGGACCGTGAAAGCCCTCGGTGACTGGAACAGCGGGCGTCACCGCAGCCTCCACGCCACTGTTTATGTTAGATTGTGGCCGTTCAGGGAGCCTGTTTGGTGTCTGTCAGACATACTTAATGGAGAGATAATATGGGACCAAGAATGTGTAAGATTGTAGGGAGAAGGCGAGGGAAAGGGAGCGAAATCATTGCTGGGCTTGTTTGCTGCCTACTCTGTTAATTAGGGACGAGCTCCTGGAGGCTCCCCAGAGATAGCTCAGATCCTGGGCCCTTTCCCTTAATCCCTTCACAGTTTCTTTTGGGTATCTCCTTGGGTGTCAGTGTTGAATCTCTGGAAGGATTGATCCTAAGTTGAAATTCTGAACCTTTTCCTTGCTAATGTATTTGCTATTTCCTTGCATTCCTGATGGTTTGTTCAGTTTCTTCCTTTATCTAGAATGAAAAAAATTCAGTATATAGTCCAGGCTACCTAGGAACTTGCTACATAATGCAGACTGCCCTAGACCTTACAATCCTCCTGCCCCAGCCTCCAGGATTACAGATGTTCTCCACCACACCCAGCCTTTCCTGAAATTCTGATCTTCTGAACTTGTCTATTCTCTGAGGTTTAAGTGAATTCTCCTCATGGAGTCACCACTGTTTTTATTTATGCTATTATATCTTAACATTTTTCATTTACTTTTAACTTTATTTAATGTATCAAGTCTTGTAAACTTTAGAACCACACACCACACATTTTCTTTCTTATTGTTCTCTGACTAAAAGGCAAAACAAAAGGAAAAAGAGCAACAGAGAAGAACTTCTCTGGAACAAAGGAGTTTATATTAGGTCACTTTAAAAAACCTTAAACTATCCTTGCCAAAGTCAAGGACCGTCCATAGAATCTGACCAGAAGGCAGCAGGACCTGGGGTGTGTGTGTGAGCAGAACTTCCTGAAAAACATGACACGCTGAGCCAGCATTTCTATGTTTGTCTTTACAAAAAATTACAATGTCAGAAATGAATCAAGTTCAAGGCCTGTTAGGTTCAAAATTAAGAATGCAAGAAAAGAAGTTATAGTATTTGGATTATCTTGTTGACATTAGGCCTGTCACAGTGCCAAGAAGTTTTCAGTCCTTTGCTGGAGGACTGTTGATCAGAACCACAAAAACTGTCTGTACAAGAGCATGCAGCACTCCACCCTGCCTCAGCTCCTTTCAAGCCACCTGAGGATTAGTCACCGGCGTGCCTTCTCGGAGCATCGTTCCCAAGCACAAAGGGAAAACCTCTCGCAGTCAAGCCTCCTTCTTAATAATCCAATTTGGATCAATTGACCATAACATCATTCAGAGCCCTCTTTAACCCAGTAATGCTCAACTCCTACAGGCTTCCAGGATAATGAACTCCATATGGCGGGAGGTGACTGAGTCTACCTTGATCTGTTTAGAGGAATTCAAACCTCTAAATGCAGGTGTCTTGTTCAGCCTCTTACTACCCGCCAGGGACAAGTGCCTAGGTGCCCTGGATACAGTGCACTTCCTTCAATGTTCTTTGTCCCAGGAAAAGCTGCCCCCGCTAGGCAGAAGCATGGGTCCCCTCTCTCTGCTGCACAACTGAACAGAGGCCAGCTAAGTTTCCGGTGTTGCTTCCATAGGGTCTGGACCCAGAGGAAACAGCACAGAAAGGCCTGGGATGTGCATTGAGCTTTTGGTTTCAGCTTCTGCTTTACCCTTTCCAGGTCTTAGGTAAGTCATCGGAATCTTCCCAGCCTTAGCTCCTCATCTGCCCAGATTGTTTCTCAGACTCTTTACCAGGGAATTGCATGGGGGAGTATTTTGAGAATGTAATGAGCTACAGTTTTACGTTGTGGGTATTGTTGTCCTTTGATGGATATGGTTTCTGGACCCTCTTCCCACAGAAGATTGGAGAGTTGCAGGGTTGAAGCTGTTCCTTTTCACTTTCATGCCCACTGCATCTTGGACCTTGCTTGTTCCCTCTTCTTGGTTGCATGGCTCTCTGTCTTGTTAACTCTGTTTCCATTAAAGTTTTATCCTGTCACTTGTATTATTTTTAATAAAATGCCGATTAGCCAGTAACCAGGCAGGAAGTAGAGGCAGGGAAATGAGAATTATGGGAAGAGGGAAGAGTCAGTCTGCAGTCACCACCCAGACAGAGAGTGAGCCAAACATCAAGCAAGCAAGATGTGATTGCCTCACTGAAAAAGGTACCATGCCACATGGCTAACAAAGATAAGTATTATGGGCTAATGTAAGTTATAAGAGTTAAAAAGAAGCCTGAGCCAATAGGCCAATCAGTTTATAATTAATGTAGACCTCTGTGTATTTTCTTTGGGACTTAACGGCTGAAGGACTGGGCAGGACAGAAACCTCGGTCAACAAAACGTGGTCTCAAGTAGTTCAATTCTTGGCATGAAAATGCTCAGCTTCTAAGACTGTATCTCCATCCCTAACTTTTATAGGGTGCCCCCATTTCACAGACAAGGAAATTGAGGTGCAGAGGGGTGAAGGATCTTCCCAGCCTCACCTGGTGGTGTAGCTTCAACCTCAACCAGCTTTGTCTGACTCCACGGTCTGCAGCATTGATCAAAGGGAGGGAGCCCCTGCTAGGGAACCCAGTTTGGATAGTGATGTGAACACAGGCCCCTAATCCTAAGCCCAGCTACTAACCTATGTGAGGAATGCCCGGTCATATCACCGAGGGGAAGCACGCGTAGTCACTAAAGAGCTTGATCAGTCCCACTAAAAATGGACTGACTTTCCCAATGCAGGATTTGACCAGGAGAGGACTCCTTAGGAGGTAAAGGTTCCGCCATGATTCACAATGTGATGATAGCCTCAGCCGGCTGGAAGCTCAGTCAGTCGGACCAATGGAAGGCTTTCGTGGAAGTGGGGGTGATGGGGTGGGGTGAATTTCTCTTAGGCAGCATCTCCCTATTTTCGTAAGCACCGTTCCTTTCATGCCGACTGCAGGAGGTGACAAACCTATTCTGCATTGTGTATCCCTTGTTTAGAAGTTGGGTTATTTTTGGAGGGGGTGTTTTTGAGACAGGGTTTCTCTGTATCTTTGGAGCCTGTCCTGGAACTAGCTCTTGTAGACCAGGCTGGCCTCAAAGTCACAGATATCCGCTTGTCTCTGCCTCCTGAGTGCTGGGATTAAAGTTGTGTGCCACCACCGTTCGGCCCAGAAGTAGTTCTTGAACAGACATAGTCATCGTTCCGGTGACCGGTCCCAAGAAGTTGCCTTTCCTAAGATGTTTCATGACTTGTGCTCAGCACCCCACTCTTGGCAAGCTTGGGAGAGCTCACTGTCTCTGTCTTTTGGTTTGAGTTTTCCCATCTGTGGAGTTAGCTGCCTGTGAATCCTCTCAGTTATGACCCTTACCCTGGAATTCTGGCAGGTTTTCTGGATGCTTTAGGGCGTTATTGATAATGGCTTCATACGATCATTTATTCCTGAGATTTCTATTGTAGTCTATGAGTCTCCAAGCTAAAACTCCAGATTTTTGTTGATGTGGTTACCACCCCCTTTCCATTTTCTAATTTTTAGTTTTACTCTATAGTAGGACGTCTTAACTTAGTTAATTCTTCACACTTTTATAGTGGGTTCTGAGAAGCCTGGGTTTGTGCTTGCGATTCTGCATATCTAACCGAGTCCAGAGGATGAAGGGGACACTGTTCTCTGGTGTCCCAGAAACAGGTCTGAAGACTTGAAAATATGTGAAAAGTACCAAGGAACCACGGATGCTCCACCCAGACATGCCTTCCAGCTCAGAGTCTTTGTTTCTTTCTCCCCTGCTCTGCGCTTCTCTAGACTCCTGCTGACTTCAGGAAGCGTCATTTGCAGAACTGATTCCTGCTAAGGATCAGACTGTATCACATTGCCCTAGAAATTTTTCATTCCACCATCCGGGGTATCTTAGGGCCATGCAGAACATATAGTTCAGACAATGTTATCCACTGTACCCTTTTCAGTGGCTGAGTCTGACTCCAGCTTTATCTTCAGTAGTGAGTCAACAGGGCAAATGTCTGGGGAGAGAGTCGACCCCATGATGTGTTTAAATGCTTGCTCCCTAGCTGAGAGAGCTGTCCTGAAAGTTATAGAACATTTAAGAGGTGGAGCCTTACAGAGGAAGTGGATCCCTGGAGGTGGGCCTCATTTCCTGTCTTCTTTCTGCATCCGATTTCTCTAAGATGTGAGGCAAGGAGTCCCAGATGCACACGCCTACCACCATGGAGCCTCCTGTCACCACGCCTTTTCCATTCATGATGGACTGTGTGCTCACACTGCTGGCTAAAACAAACCCTTCATTCTAGAGCTGCCTCATTAGGTATTTGATCATATCCACAAGAAAAGTAATGTAATGATTGCTGGACATGGCTCTGTAGCTTAAATCCCAGACTCCAAACCTAAGATGGATTACCTCCAGGTTTCTTTACTTACATAGTATTTAACCAGAGAGTAGGGATAACAGTGGGAGACATTTGGAATTTGGACACACACACACACACACACACACACACACACACACACGGGGGGGGGAGACTAAACAAGAAGGTGTATTATTCATACCCCACCCTCTTTTTATGAGACAGGATCTCACTGTGTATCACTGGTTGTCCTATAACTGAAAATGTAGGCCAGATTGGCCTCGAACTCAGAAATATGCCTGTCTTGTCTTCTCTGGAGTACTGAGAAGGTGGGATTACCATGCCCAGCTCATATCTCTCCATTTGTTTGTTGTAAAGATAATTAAATTGGAAAAAAAATCCCAGCAAGGTTGGGAAAGTTGTCACTTAACCAGCCTGGGTTGGTTTGGGGTGGATTTTTATGGAAGATACTCTCACCCCAGATCTAGGAGGTACTGTTTTCTCCAAGATGGATACCAGTGACTTCCTGGCTCTTTGCCTTGTTACTGTTATCCATGAGGTCACCTTGCACAGTTGCAAGGATGATGTTGTATTCGGCCAAGAAGTCACAGTAATGAGATCTCAATTTGTTTTCAAATCATGTCTAACCTCCTGCCCAAATTGGAATAGCTGTGATTGAAATGGGATCTATAACCAAATCAGCAAAAAGAGCGTGTGTCTTTTGAAGGGTTCACCATTTGGGATCCAAATATCTTTCTAGACTGTGACTCCCTAGTTGTGTGTCCAGATCGACTGGGGACCAGAGACCCAGAGTGAAGAAACCAACGTATAATAATTGCCTAGCACGCTTACTCCACATTCACGTCTCTTTATGTTTCCTGAGCACTTGCCTGCCTGTTTTCTCAGCAGTGTAGGCAGAGAGGCTGATGGGAAGCCACAGTGCCTGGCTGGACCTGTGAGCTAGAAGCAGCTGTCAATGAGGGCATTCGCTTGGCTCACTGGCTAATGAGTGACAGATCACCGAGAGTAATCGTGCTGCAGTGGGATTTCCTTAATGATTGGCACAGTTCATTAAAAGAAGAAACAAACTCACCGAGAACACTGGAGAGGGGCTGGGGATGGGAAGGTCAGCTCGTAGAAGTGGGGGCTGTGGCTCCGAGGAATGTGGCTTTCACACAATTAGGTGTTTGAAGGAAGACAGAGCCTGGATACAGTTGAGTAATTTCAGCTAATTGAGATTTGCATGGGTCAAAGACCAGAGGTCTTGCTGCTGTTAAAACAGGATGTGGCAACCGCCATGGGATCCTTGGATGAACAGGGGCTGTGTGTGCCTCAGAACAATGGAAAGTGATGTCTTCCTGATACTCCACAGCGTTTGGGGAGATGCTTGTCCCTTTGAATCCCCGTCGTTGCCTCTGGGCTGTGGAAGCACAACGCTTCATCTTTACCTGGGTGGACTCACGTCTCTTCTGTCCCGTTTGTCTACCTTCTCATGAGAGGGAGCCAGAGATGCCTTTGCATCCCAGACTCCCTAGTACAGCATCTATCAGAGACTTTGCTTATGTAAGGTGTGCTCCCGAGACCCAGAAAGACCACAGCGGCAGTGTGCGCCCCAGGCTTTGGACATGAGAGAGGCAGAGCACAGTTTTACCTGCTCTCTTTTGGAGACTGAGATTTTGGTTTCAGAGATGGGCATGCCAGAGAGATTCTGTTTTTCTTCTGCTCTCATTAAGCCACTTCCGTCTGAAGCCCATATTCTATGGGACGAGAGAAAGGTCAGAGGTGAGCGAGTACCTGCAAGACTACTGTTAGTCCGTGTGGCCCCTTTGTGTATAGTGGGAAAAAAATTACCTCTTCTACTCAGGGCTGCACCCCAGCACCGTTAGCGATCCATTCTCTTGTGCTACCCTGGTGTGTGGCTTATACAGCAGTGTAAACATAGCTTGGGCTAGCAGGCCTGAAGTGGCGCGAAGCATTAAGAGTCCTCTAGATCCGCTGGTTGTCTTCCCCACTTTTGAGTCCTAGGTGGCACAGGGCCCACACGTGACTACAGCACGGCTGTCCCTCCCATGTGTTCTTTTTGAGCTCTGGCCTCCTGTAGACTCAGGAGCCTGAAGAAGCTGCACACCTCTCTCTCTCTCTGCAGAGAGGAGTGACAACACTAGCTATTGCTATGGAGCTATAAGCAAACACATCCTCTTTCCTCCACTCAGCTTCTGCCCACTTCACCTACTCTCAGTGAGGTGAATTTATTAAAGGCAGGGGTACAGTAAGCAGTCAGCCTTCCTCAAGTCCCCAATGCAAGGACCAGCTATGCACCTCGCCAACCAGAACACAGGGGCAGAGACAGAGAGAGTCACCACAAAAGCAAGCTCCATTGGTCCACATGGAGGGACACCTTGTGTTTCCCTGAGACAAAGGACAGGTACACATACCTGTCCTTTGATGTGAAAAACATTATCAGATGATGAAAAACAGTCATCTGTAAATGGGCTACAGTACCTCAAATACAGAGGAAAATGTGTTAAAGTTTCATTTAGCACCTCAAAAAAACTTAGTGACACTGAGTGTGTGTCATTTGTACCTTTTATGACTGGGGCTGGACACATGTGCGATTGTCTGAATAGTTGGGCTCACTCGGTGGCCTGACAGGGAGTTGAGTTCCCGTTCAATCTCGTAGACAGAGGAAGGAAGGCACCCAGAACACAGGCTTCCCCTGTGTGGCATTAGAAACACCTAGGAATTAGAACCAGGGGGATCCAAAATTGCAGGATTTCTTAGCGAATTACAGTATTGCTGACCCTAAAGGGGTTTCCAGAGGAGGCCATCTTGTGTTAAAGAGAGGTCTGGAGACATGAGGCCAGCGCCTTGTGCATCTCTGGCCCCCACTGTGCACGTCCCTATCACTGTTCTATGTCTGCTCTTCCTCTCTTTCCACTTTTCTTATTCTTGTGGTGCCCCATTTCAGTCACCGTCCTACTTTTGGGAAGACACCGTGACCAAGACCAAGGCAGCTCTTAGAAAAGAAAGCGTTTAATCAGGGGCTCCCTTAAAGTCCCAGAGGATGAGTCCACTATCATGGTGGGAGCACGGTGACACACATGGCTCTGGAGCAGTAGTTGCATCCTGATCCACAGGCAGAGAGAGAGAGAGAGAGAGAGAGAGACAGAGACAGAGACAGAGACAGAGACAGAGACAGAGAGACATAGATACAGTAAGAGCCATGGAGAGAAACTGAGAACTGAGCCAGGCATAGGCTTTTAAAACCCCCAAACCCACCCACAATGACACACTTCCTCCAACAAGGCCACACCCCCAACCCTTCTATTTCTATCAAAGAGTTCCATTCTCTGCTGATTAAGAATTCAAATATATGAGCCAATGAGGGGGCACCTTATGCAAACCACCACACCTCCTTATTGTTTATGATCTGTGTTTATGGAATGAAGCTTCATGAACTCTGTTCTTAATTTTAATCATGATGCATGTTTCCTGTGATCTATCTAAACCCAGGAAAAGTACTCACATCGCAATGTGAAACTGTCTCAGAATGGGCGAATGAACTATACGGCCTGTCAGAGGACACCACGAGAAAAGAATTCCCCTTGTCTCTGCTCAGAAATTAGCCAATCGAGGAAGAGACCGAGTAGCATTGTGAACCTTTGAAGTGGATGCTAAGCTGGCGATGCTAGGTTGCTGGAGGGCAAGGCTGTTCTGGGGAGGGAGGCACAGCTTTCACCCTAGTGGTGAAAGGCAGCGAGAAGGACATCTGTTGGGAACAGTCCTGGTCGGACACGACACTGCGATTGCATGCATGCTCAGAGAGATTAGAGTCACTTGATGATCATTAAGACGTTAGGCGGCTCTGGAAAAGCAGCCCAGCGCGCTGAGGGTTTCAGGTGCATCAGGTTAGTCTTCCATGGGTCAGAGCAAATGCACAGATTGGCACACAGCCGCTGTGGTTCTCACGCACAAATGCTGGGACTTTGATACTCAGCGAAGAATGCACATGTGGTATGCAACCAGACCGCACCCTTCCCAAGCTTCTGCTCCTTGGTATTTAATTATTATGACTTAGATGTGACTCAGGCCAAAGGCTTTATTTTTAGCTTGGTCCAGAATGGCTCTGGATGTGGAAATCAGGACAGCGGCTCTGCCTCGACATCAGAGCATGTGACTAAGTTAATTTTTCAAACCTCAGATGAACAAGTGTGACACTTAAGAAAAACACATTAAAAGATTTTCAGGTATGTACACATAAAAAGAAGTCTGTAGAGAGCTTTCTGTAATTGCCACGCTCGGCTTGTCTGCCAATGTTCTGGTGCCCAGTAGCATTATTTATGGTTGAGTCCTACCTGGGGCTATTGGCAAGGATGTCAGGCGTTATCTGATGCCATCATCAGGGGACAGGACAGGAGCCTGAGCTTCACAGTTCTGAAGCCACATGCCATCCATCCACAGTGGATCCAAAGGGACCCAGGAATACTTAGGTTTCCCCGATGCCATCCCTTGAACACCACTGGCTTCTCAAGTGGGTGGCACATCTGATTTCTGGTTCTTGAAATCATTTTAGTCGCTCTGAGATACAAGATTAAATAACTAAACCACAGAGGAAGATGCCTTTCCCAGTTCTTTTTCTTTTCCTGATTACGTTAAAGACAAGCCTATATCTGGATTGACTCTATCACCCTAATGCTTGCTAATCTTCCTGTTTAACCAGACAATAGACCTCAGATTTAGAATTTGACAGAAATTAGATTATCTTCATTTTCTGCTTAAAGGGGGTATGTTTGTTATAGTCCCTAACTAAACAGTGATGCACATTTATTATTTTACACAGCCATTGTGGGGCAGGAATCCAGTGTTTATGCAGATATATTTTGCTCAGTGTCTCTTGGAAGATTGTCATCATGGTGTCAGGGATGGTCATTGTCATCTGACGGCTTGATGGGCTGGAAGACCTGATTTCAAAATGGTGCGCGCATGTGGCTATGTGCTGGAACCTCAGTGCACAAGGAGAACCTCCTCATGGGATGCCTTGAACTGCTTCACTGATAGCAGGGGCTTTACCTGGAGAGCAATCTAAGAGCAAGGAAAAGGTCACCATGCTTAAGATGGTCTGAGCTTCAAAGTGACTCTATTTCTTTCTGCAGTAATTCTCTTGGTCACATGCAAGGACGATTCTTTTTCCGCATAGAAGAGGAGTCACACAAGGATGCGACACCAAGAGGCAAGAATCTTGGAGGCTCTTATGGAGGCAGACTGTCGCTGAAGGTGCTCTTTTCCTCTTGATGGCCATGCCATAATTCACTATTTAAATACTTTATCTGAATTAAAATAATCCTACATTTGAAACACAGGAAGACGATACAAGCATTGTATTGATGTCCTGCGTATGACTTTATAATTAGTCATGTGGTCTGTGGTCCTTTAAAACCAGAAATGCAGAGGAAGCAGCCATCCTGCCAGCTTCTGGTCCTATGGCTGCTGAAGGCAGCTCTCACCAGGGGAGGGTACACAGCGGCTGATCTCTATATAGGGCAATGTCCCTCAGTGCTCCCCTGAGGCACCTCTGCTATGGTTTGCTATCATGTGCACCATGGGGGACTGGAGCTGTGAGCTGCGAAGACATCAATGTCCTCCCTCACCTCATCACCTCATCTTTGCTTACTGCCCAGGCCTCCCTGCCAGAGTGAGTCCTCTCGACCTCACTCGGACTTCATCACAGTGTGAAATTTCCCAGGAAGCAAAGTCCAAAATGGGCCTTAGACTGTCTAGACTCAACTCTGTATCTCTAATAACGCCAACCTTCTGAATGCTCTTGTCTAACCACCCTCCACGTTTCTTTCCTTTTCACCTGTGTGCTCCCGAGATGTCTGCAGATGGAAAAACATGACTAATGGTTCCTTTACTCCCGGACCAAGTACATGACAAACTGATCTGTTCTGTTTCTTTTTCATAGCTCTAATACACCCTTCTTCCTTGTCAGCTATAATTACAAGACTTCTTTCCTCTCTTCTTGGTCAGACTCTCTGTTCCTCAGATGTGTTTGCCTCTTTGTGGGTGAAAGTTCATCTTCCAGGAGTTATTCAGGCTGAGATGAAACAGCAGAGTGCGTGGTACAGACAGCCCCTCAGGTGCACCCTACCGTGGACCAGCTATCTGCAGATGTGGCGCACAGCTGTTGCTCCGACATCCCTTTCCATGGTACGCAGAAGCTGGCCCTGGTTTCCCTATGCGTTCTGCTTCCAGCCTTTTTATATTGAGCCACATCCTCCTCACATCGATTTGTGCTGTGTTGCTGGAGTGTTCTGTTAAGACATTTCATAGCAGGCAGTTTTCGGAACATTTCAAGTATAAAGCTTTCCATGTTATACCTTTCCCCCCGTGATTAATTTGGAGTTCTAAGTCAGATCACATTCCTGGTGGGAATTTTCAGAATTTTGCTCCACTTTACTTTTTCTGTGGTGTTCAGAATTTCAAAGCTGTTCTCACCCTGAGCCTCTAAATGCAATTCATTCCTCTCCCTCTGGAAACTTGTAGCGTCTTCTCTTGGTCCTTTATGTTCTGAAATTCCTGCATGATTTTCCAGGATGACAGTCTAATTTCTTTCAGTTTTTTTCCTCTGGATGCTTCCGATGTCCAGTTCAGCGATGCAGGGTTTTATTGATGTTGATGTCGATGTTCACTTCCCTTTTCTCCATCCTCTCCATCTGAAACTCAGGCTAGTTGCTCAGTGAACCACTTGGACCACTCTGCTAATTTTCTTATCTTCTTTTTCCAGTTGCCTCTTCTGGGGAGATTTTTATCTCTCTTTTCCATTGAGTTGATATTTTCTACCACTGTGATTTTAGTATCCAAGAACTTTCGTTTGCTCTTTGAATATTCCTCTAGTTAAGCATCTTGCTTTCCCCTTCGTGGATAACAAACACAGTCTGTTTGTTAATTCTGTGAGGGGATTAACGGTCTATTTGTAAAGCTGTCTTCCTACAGATTTTTGCTCATCGCTTTTACTTGTTATTGTTTAATATCCATCTTACATGTTTGTTATTGGCAGAAGAAGCAGTCTGCGGCTCTGAGCAGGTGGGCCTGGTCAGGTCAAAGGATTCTTGAGATCAGTGGGAAGGCATTAGGATTCAGTACGGTCATTACAGTGACTATGGGCACAGTGAGATGGTTACTTCAGTGAGCATCTGTCGTAGGTAGAGGGGACTTGATTTCATGACTTAGAGTAGGAATTAGCCATTCAAAACAGGAACAAGGAAGAACATTCCAGACTGAAGGGATGACATTGATTTATTCACTCATTAGAGATCGTTATGTAGCAGGCGTTGCTCCGGGGGTACAATAATGAGCAAGACAGACGTAATTCCTACTTTCTTACTTTCAAGAGAAGCCAGACAAATAACCAAGCAATCAGAATCGTGTGAGGCAGCATGGTGAAGGACGTCTGCTCCATATTTGGAACTAAAAGGTTGAATGAACGCACTCTCTTTCCAAACGTAGAGTCCAGGGCTAAATGGTACATCACGCATCTCATGGCTGAAGTGTGATTTTATGGACTTGCCTGGGAAGGCTCATTTCTCATTATTCTTTTCAAAGAAACCTTTTATTCTTCCCACACCCACTAAGTTTTGGATGCTCCGAAGGCACAAAAATAGCTACTTACAATTGCATGTTTTCGGAGCACGGCTCTCAAGTCCTGGCACTGCCTCCACTTTTATGAATGGCAAGATACAGAGTTAAATTAATTCCAGACTTTTCTCTCGTTAGGGATGGCCTGTGCTCAGAGTCTTTGATCCTTCCAGCACTGGGGCTCGGTTCAATATGTCTTTAGCACCTCGCATGTGTTTGTGTGTGCACGTGTCTCCTCTTTATGTGCGAAATGTGTGTGGTGCTCCTTCCCACTTATCTGGAATGGCAATGTACCTGAGCGTCTGGAGTCTGGTCAGAAACACCTTATTTGTACCCTGCTGTATGGAACCCCAAAGCGCAATGAATTATTGCAGGGAAAACTAATGAAGAAAGAGGTGAGGGGTGGACTTTCAGCCTGGCTTTGTCAGCAATTAGCTGAGTGAGTGCCTTTCACTTTCCCTGCAGCAGCCTTTCTCATTTGTAAAAGGTGTCTCACTTCCTCAACTCACACAGAGGATCAAAGGAGGCTGGAGAAGAGTCCAAAGGTTAGCCTATGTTTGAGACACTTTTCTGGTGATGGCCACATCACACACATGGCCATTCTGCAGCCAAATATACCGAGGAGTCGCCCCCTAGCATTGTGTTTGGACATCAGAAGTAGGTGCCAGAAACCCAGAGGGTACCTTTGACCTCTGTGTCTACCCTATTGTATAGCATAGTCTACCCGGGAATTCAGTAGATAGTCTTCTGAGAGGTCCAGGCTGTCTGGTCAGCCCGTCAGCTTCCCTCTCCTGGTGTGGTGATTGCTACACCTCGTCACAGAGAACCTATAGTTCTTCAAGTGTGGTTCCTGGATCAGCCCCAGGAGTATCACCTGCTTTCCCAGTCCATTCCTGCTACAGCAACACAATGCTATGGGCTGCTTTAATTTGTAAACGAAAGAAATGTACTTTTCAATGACACCTCAGTTGGGCTCCCAGGTACCTCGAACAGCAGGATAGAAGCCTGATGTTTCTGTCTTCATTTTCTGTCTCTTTCTCTTTTATTTTGCTACAGTCACAAGCTAAGGTATTGTCCCTAGTGTTTCCTACCTGGCTATCTTCGATTCTTGGCAGAATAAAACCTTGCAGGATGGACCATCTGCAGAAGAGGACCATTGCACACGAAGGCTAGGCCACACTCAGAAGTGATCATATTGGAGGAACCCAGCTGGGTCCCTCAATTAGTGGCATTGATAAGGACTTCTTCAGACCACCATGCAGAACTGGAACAAAGAAACGACCACCCAGATCACACACTGACCAGGACTTCTGAGTTCTGCACGCCTCTTGCTTTTGGCATTTCTAGAGGCAGAGGAGTCCCCAGTCAAGGCTCCACCAAGTTCAGTGTTCATCCCAAAGCCCCCGTTTCTCATGGGTAACACCTTCTGTGTCCCAAAAAATCAGAAAGCAAAGGTGCTTCCTCCAGACTCACTTATAAGGCAATCATTAGTATGAGACCTTCGCAATACAATCACCTCCCAAAGGTGTCACTTCGTACCGCCAGCAGCTTGACGAGGCTCAACCTGTGAATTTTAAGAAGCCACAAAACTCAGGTAACTGTGTGTGGAGACACAATGACAACACTTGGTCTTTGGCCCAACAGAGGGCAGCGTGTCAGGAACGCCGGGTTGAGTCCCAGGACTCTGGGTTTACCCACACTCTGGAATTCTGACTGAAGCCCCTGCAGGAGAGTCATTGCCTCGCAGAAGCATTATCCAAACAAATGTACACTCTGGGCTCTGACTGAAGCTCAGCTTCATTATAGAAGCATCTCTCTAGAGTGAAGTTGAGAAGCACATACGCCTCTCTCACAGCTCCCAGGGAACATGGTCCTCTTGGCACAACCAAGCTGTGAGTGGCGTGGCCCTAGGGAGCCAGCAGGGGACACGCAGGCGTCTTCCAGGGTTGGATCTCCACTCCCTCATCGGGAACCCACAGGAGCTCATGTGTCCTATAGGCTCCAGTTTTGCCCTGTATTGTGTAGTGGGGTTTGCTCTTCCCTCCAATTCCTTCAAATTCACATATTTCATAGTTCTAATTTTATGATTTATTTGAAGACATACAATCACTAGAATTGAGATTTGTGCAAACCTTAGAAATAGACAACAGGGTAAGAAAGATAATTTTTTTTTAAAGTCATAGACCCAAAACAAATTCCTTCCTAGGCTTGTCTGAGAGTCGGCAGGGCCTCTCCCACAAAGGTATGGCTGACGGGCAAGATGAAGAAAGCTGAGAAACTCACTGTTCCTACTTCCTCTGTTGTTCTATGCACAGGTTTATTGGTTTTTGCCTCTCCATGAAAACTAATTCGGTGAGTTCTCCCTGCTGCCCCCTCCTGACCTCTTGAGACTGTGGCCAGGGCCATCCATGATTTTGGAAATGGCCCATACTCAAGATAGAAGACCCTTTGTATCCCTTGATGGCCACTTTGTGACCTTTGCCATTTTTACTGGGCTCCAAGCTATTGAGCGCTGGCCTCTCTGGGGGGTTTTCCTCCCCTTTTGTAGGGACTGGCTTTTCTCCAGTCTTTCTTCAAATCCCCGTGGTTAGATGCATCAGATCCCCCGGTGCACACACTGGTTGGGCTGCTAACCCTCCCGAACCACTCTGCCTGTTGAGCTGGGATCTCTCTTTCCTGAGGATTGGCAGCTACTGTGAGGTCCTCCTCACGGCCCAGGAAGCAGCTTCCCAGCCATACAGATGTTGGGGCTGCCGTCTGACTGCAGCTGCTGTCACAACTCATTAGGGAACTGGAGGAGGCTACAACCTCCCTCACAGTCAATATTTGTTTAGGGGAAGCGGGAGGGGGGAAGGCAGATGGCTGCCCAGGAACATTTCATCTGCCATGGTAGTAGTGCCGGACACATTCCAGCCTGCGGCCTGTTTGTGCAGGGCACCTGAGACCATCTGAAGCCTTGTGGCCTGAAGGGCCAAGGCAGTGGTCACAGAGACAGTGTATGTTTAGAATTAAGGTTCTGTCTAGATTTTCTATGTATTCTCTTATTTGCATATTTATTGCATATTTTATTATATATTTATATTTTATTTTCACATTTACTATGACTTTGTTTTCCCCCTTTCCTTCTTTTTTTTTTTTTATTTTGCTGCAGATGGAGCTTAGGACCTTGCATATGGGAGGCAAATGCTCTCCCAGTCTGAGTTACATCCCTAACTTTTAAAAAATAGTTTCTATTTTGAGGTAAGACTCTCCTTAAATTGCCCAGGTAGATCTAAAAGTTGTAGCTGTCCTGAAGCAGCCTAGTCAGTAGCTGAGACAATAGGCCTGCGCACCGGGCCTGCGCACCGGGCCTGCGCACCGGGCCTGCGCACCGGGCCTGCGCACCGGGCCTGCGCACCGGGCCTGCGCACCGGGCCTGCGCACCGGGCCTGCGCACCGGGCCTGCGCACCGGGCCTGCGCACCGGGCCTGCGCACCGGGCCTGCGCACCGGGCCTGCGCACCGGGCCTGCGCACCGGGCCTGCGCACCGGGCCTGCGCACCGGGCCTGCGCACCGGGCCTGCGCACCGGGCCTGCGCACCGGGCCTGCGCACCGGGCCTGCGCACCGGGCCTGCGCACCGGGCCTGCGCACCGGGCCTGCGCACCGGGCCTGGTCAAGTTTGTCTTTCTTAAAGAAAAAGAAGAAAAACAATTTGCAACACCTTCACCTATGCATAGCAGCTATTCATGCTTAGTACACAGTCTTCCAGGCACTTTATATGTCTACAATTCTACAGGTTATGGATATCTATCTATCTATATGTGTGTGTGTATTTATGTATATCCATATATGCACACATATATATGTTTATTCATGTGTGTGTATATATACATATATATGCTAACAGGCCTGCCCCACATTCTTTTAAATAACCTCCATAAACTCACTAGGTCACTGTATTCTTTACTTTTTGTTCTTTTGTTACACCCTGACTAAAAACAACTTAGAATTAAGCAAGGTTTTCTTTCGTCTTAAAGCCCGCCTTGGCAGGAAGGCATGGTGGAAGGAGCACGAGGCTTTGTCCACACACAGGAAGCCTGGCGCAGAGGGTTGGGAGAGAATATTGCGTGACTAAGTATAAGGAAATTTTGCTACTCTTATTAGAGATGGCGGCTTAGCAGTGGGGTTCGATGTGTGTGGTTGGCTGGGAAGAGTTTCTTCCTTCTAGAGGAGCTGGTACTGGCTTAAGCGTCATTGGGAAAGCCTGTAGGAATGACTGTGTAGCTGGACTCCTGGCTGGGCATTTTAGGGCACTCATGCCGTGATTTTTAGGGAAGTATATTGGTGAACAAAAGTGAGTCAAAGCAGAGGAAGAACACCGAGGAGGCGTGCCAGAATGGCATGCTGGGGTCTGGAGGGTTATCGGGGCTTCCCTCAGCAATGCTATTTAGTGTCTTGACGCAGGGACTTTTCAAGACCTGAAATTCTCCAATGTTTTAAGTATTTTGAGTGAAAAAAAATACGGTGCATGCTTTTTAAACCCGTTATACATCGAAGTTATTGGAACATAACAGGAAAGCTTTGAAACTTCCTAATCAAGAACAGGTTGAAAATAATATAACTTATGATAAATAAAAAGCAATTCCCTATGTTTTGGTAATACAAACAACCACAAATGTGAAACACATGTCCCACTCATGAAGGGCATGAAGGGCTGGCTCAGCTCGGCCCAGGTGAAAGAGCACCTGTAGTTTGGGTTGAATAGGAATCCACCAGGAATCGGAAGACGACAATTAAAATAACAGTGAGGGAAAGATGGTATTTCAGACTGAGTGCTGGGCCCACGGAACTGTATGCTGGATCCACGGAACTGTATGCTGGATCCACGGACTGTATGCTGGACCCATGGAACTGTATGCAGGATCCATGGAACTGCATGCTAGATCCACGGAACTGAGTGATGGATCCACAAGTAGCCGCATGGGAACGTAAGCCTCATTGGTCCCTTTTCCACAACGTACACAAAATCAACTCCAAATGGGCCACATATTTCAATGTGGAAGATTAATCAGTGGAGCTTTTAGGAAACAGCAACTCAAGGGGACATTTTTATGGTGTGGGGAAAAAAAACTAACCCCAAAGGAACTAACCCACAAAAATAAAACAAATAACCCTAAAAAATCCAGATTGAATATTTTTTAAATTAAAAACTTTCAGACAAGAGATCATACATTTTCTCAAAAAGTTAAATATGAGTTACATGTGATTAAGCAACTTTGCCCTGATCCATGCCAAAGAGAATTCAAAGTAGATACCCCCACAGATATTGTACATGAAGGTTCCTGGTGGAGTGAGTTATGAAGTCAGGAAGGGGTTACATATGACCTGATGCCTATCAGCTAAATGAGCAAGGGATTTGTGATATCCACACACTGGAATATTATTCAACCATGACCTGGAAAACCATATGCTAAGTGCAAATAGGTGGAATCAAAAGACTACCTATTTCATGATCCTGCTGATGTCCAAGGTGGAACACAGGCAGACTAGCTGTTGTCCCCAGCTGAGAGGGATGAGGGGTTGACAGTGAATGAGAAGAAATCTTTGGAGTACAATAAAAGTGTTCTGGGATGAGGTAACGGTGACGACTGCACAAAGTGTGAATATACGACCATTTAATTACACATTTTAGAATGGGGGCTTTATGACACGGAGATTATACTTCAATAAAAATGACAAAAAGATAGAAAATGGGGGGGATTCAGATTACTAAGCAAATGAAGAAAGCATGACCTGACTTTTCAGAAGAGGAAACAATGAAACAGTCACTAATTCTATGGAAGGACACTCAGTTTAATTCAGAAGGGAAACAAAAATGGATCATAACTGCCTCCTCCCTCCTGCTCCAATGTACCAAGAATTCCTTAGGATGTGGAGTAGCCATACTGGGTGGGTTATAGCTTGGCATATTGCTTTCTGAATGTGTCATAGTTTCAACAAAGGCTAGAACATGCCACCCCAGGGTTTGACTCTTTGGCATGAGGGTTATTTTGAGTTAGATGCACTTTAGAAACTGTTACAAGTTCAGTCCACCAGAGAACACATATCGGATACTCTTTTTTTAAAAAATTTATTATTTATGATGAATACAGTGTTCTGCCTGCATGCATGCCAACATGCCAGAAGAGGGTGCCAGATCTCATCATGGAAGGTTAT
This sequence comes from Myodes glareolus, assembly GCF_982192425.1. Lineage (NCBI taxonomy): Eukaryota > Metazoa > Chordata > Mammalia > Rodentia > Cricetidae > Myodes > Myodes glareolus. Next base: position 60,493,201 of record NC_142034.1, read on the forward strand.
GAGCCCCCGTATGGTTGCTGGGAATTTGAACTCAGGACTTCGGGAAGAGCAGACAGTGCTCTTAACTGCTGAGCTATCTCTCCAGTCCTCACATGGGACACTCTTAAAGCTGAAAAGAAAGTCTTTATTGCTGGCCAATGGCTGCATGGGATCTTGCCCAAATCTCATGGTTCTGATTCTCATGGTTCTTTGTCTTTCATTCACAGAAACCACATCCTGGCTGATACACTTCAGTTAGCAAGAGTCAGAACTACAACAACCATAAAGCAAGGTTAGTACATGTGATGGATGACTTTCCTGGATCCCGGAACTATGGACCAAGTCTTGGATAGATTGGGTCATTGTTCGTATTTCAGCAGGTGTTGAGACCCACATGCCAGATTTTAAGATCAGAATGGCACCTCTAACATGAAGTCAGTTGTGCTAAGGTCTAGAAGCTGCTATAAATCACAGGTCCAGGGCAGGACAGAGCCTCTATCTTCCTGAGGGTGCCAGTTGACATTCTCAGGGAACATGCCCTCCCTAGACCAGAAGAAAGGGAATGTACATATCCCCAGAGACAGGTGTCTGGCTGAGAATTAAGTTTAGAAACACCACTAAAATACCTCTCACCTGCCTTTGTTCTTCTCAAGCTTTGATTATTTTCCCACAATGAAGCTTTTATTTAATCTGATTACATAATACTTAGATATTTCTGCCTCTGGGTGGGTGTCTTCATGTTCCCTCATGTGACTCTCATGTATGTGTAAAATATTTCTCTATTTTTGTCTTGTCCGTGTGTGTTATGTTCATGTAATTCTTATACACAGAAACCCTATGATTCTGCAACGAAATTCCAGGGAACAAACCCAGTAAGTACACACACACTCAGAGCAACACAATTTGTGATAGTCAAGATCTGGAAAGCCTGGTGTATACCTGTAATAGAATGAATACAGAAACTAGAGAAGGTTCACATGGTGGTTACGTTGGAGAAAGGTCACTGGGAAGGGGACAACTAAGAGTGTCATTTTCTCAAACATTCTGTCTCAGTCAATGTTCTATTGCTCTGAAGAGACACCATGACCATGTCAACCTTTATAGAAGCAAAGCATTTATTGATGCTTGCCTGCAGTTCAGAGGTTTAGTCTATTTCCATTATGGTGGGAAGTATGGAGACAATGCAGGCAGACATGGAGTCAGAGAAGTAGCTGGGAATTCTGCATCCAGATTGGCAGGCAGCAGGAAGAGAGAGACTGAGACTGGATTGGGCTTTTGAAACCTCAAAGCCCACCCACAGTGAAGCATTTCCTTCACCAAGGGTACACTTACCCCAACAAGGCTCCACCCACCCCAACAAGACCACACCTCCAAATGCCACTCCTTCAGCATTCCAATATATAAGCCCATGGAGGTTATTTTTACTCAAACCCCCATAGATACTATTAGTTAATAAGCCCCGCAAAGCTTCTGTTCATGTGAGTAAGCACATACACACTAAAGATCTGTCTATTTTTAAGGTGTTCGTTTTTATTTTGCTTGTGTGTTTTTTAGAGTACGTACACGCAAGTGCAGCACCATTAGAGGCCAGAAGAGAGAGTCAGATCCTTCGACGCAAGGGTGATAGGTGCTTTGGAGCTGTCAGGTGTGAATGTTGTGGCTTGAACTGGAACCCTCTGAAAGAACAGCACATGCTCTTAACTGCGAAGCTGTCTCTCCATTCCCGAGATCTGTTCACATAAAACATGATAATGGCAAAATTACCCTATGTGGAAAAACCATGTATCACAGTTACTGTTCTATTGCTGTGCCCATGACCAAGGCAACTCTTATAAAAGAAAACATTTAGCTGGGGCCTGCTTACAGTTTCAGGGGTTTAGCTTATTTTCATCCCATCAGGAAACAAGCAGGTATGGCCATGGGGCAGGAACAGAGTGCTTTACATCCTGATCCACACACAGAAGTTAGAAAGAGAGAGACAATGGGCCTGATGTGGGCTTTTGAAACTTAGAAGCTTACCCCCAGTGATAAACAAGAAAAACTGCCAGCAGGGACACATCTCTAGTCCATCAGCTCGGGTCTAAGCATGCCAACACATATCAACTTGGTGCAAGCGGTTATTATCCGAGAAGAGGGAACCTCAATTAAGAAAACGTTCCCATCAGATTGGCTTATGGGCAAGGCTATAGGGCGTTTTCTTGGATAATGTCTGATGTGGGAGAGGCAGGTTATCCGGCTTGTAAGGAAAGCAGGCTGAATAAACCATGGGGAGCAAGTCAAGAAGCAATGTTTCTCCATGACCTCTGCTTTAGTTCCTGCCTCCAAGTCCCTGCCTCTGGTTTCTGACTTATCTTCCCTCTATGCTGGACTATACAATAGGAGAGGAAATAAAGTCTTTCCTCCCACACTGCTGCTTGCTCATGGTGTTTTTTCATAATAACAGAAAACAAACTAAGACAAGGAGGAAAGGGCTTGTCTGTGTCACACTTCTACAGCACAATCCATTGTCAAGAGAATCCAGGGCAGGACCTTGAGCCAGGAGCCTGGAGTTAGGAGCTGAAGCAGAGCCTGTGAAGGAGTGTGACTTACTGATTTTGTCCATGTGACTTGCTCGGCTTGCTTTCTTATACAACTCAGGATGACCTGCTCAGGGGTGGCCTTGTCCCCAGAAGTCTAAGCCCTCCCACATCAATCCTTTGTTAAGAACATGCCCTCCACAGACTTGCCTACAGACTGGTATAATGGAATCATTTTCTTTTTAATAAATAAACAAACAAACAAATTTATTTTATATCCCTCCTCTCCTTCAACCCCCTTCCTTTATCCCCGCTCTGTTCCCACTCCCCCAGTTTGCTCATTCTCCGTTTCTATTTAGGAAAGGACAGATCTCCCATGAGTATCAACAACACATGGCATATCAAGTTAAAGTAAGACTAAGCCCCTCGCCATGTATTAAGTCCAAGCAAGGCAACCTAGTGTGAGGAGTATGGTCCCAAAAGCCTGTGAAAGAGTTGGAGACAGCCCCTGTTCCCACTGTTAGGAGTCCTATAAGAGGACCAAGTTACACAACTGTCACATATATGCAGAGGGTCTACTTCAGTCCCATGTGGTGTGGGAGAATTGTCTGTATTCTGTCAATCATATTTTATGTAAACGCTGATTGGCTGATAGCCAGGCAGGAAGTACAGGTGAGAAAACCAGGCAGGAAGTAGAGATGGGACAATAAGAAAAGGAGTATTCTGGGAAGAAGGAAGATCTTCCCCCAGTCCTGCCCAGATCACCGAAGAAGCAAGATGTGATCTGCCCCGCTGAAAAAGGTACTGAGCCATGTGGCTAACATAGATAAGAATAATGGGCTAATATAAGCTATGAGAGCTAATAAGAAGCCTGAGCTAATGGGCCAATCAGCTTATAACCTAATGTAGACTCTCTGTGATTTTCTTTGGGGCTTACCGGCTGCGGGAACTGGGCAGGACAGAAACCTTGACAAGCAGCCCCTTTTGTTACACCCATGGAGGCTCCCTGGTTGTCAGCTCAGCCTCTGTGAGCCTCTATAGTCACAGGTTAGTTGATCTTGTGAGTTTTCTTGTGGTGTCCTTGTTGTGGAATATTATTTTAAGATGTGTTACCTTTGTTTATGCTGAGTAGCATTTGTTTTAATGATGCAAAGTTGTGTTGCCTTCTTTTACATTGCATTTGTTTAACTCTGTGAAGCTGTGTTACTTTGCCTGCCTAAAACACATGATGGTCTAATAAAGAACTGAATGGCCAATAGTGAGGTAGGAGAAAGGTGTTGGCAGGCAGAGAGAATAAATAGGAAGAGAGACCTGGGAAGAAAAGATCAAGGAGTGAGAAAAGAAGGGGCCAGTTCCCCTGTCACACAGTCAGACACAGAATAAGACAGAAAGAAAAGATATACAGAAATAGAGAAAGGCAAAAGCCCAGGCAAAAGATAGACTGGATAATTTAAGAAAAGCTGGCTAGAAATAAGACAAGCTAAGGCTGGGCATTTATAAGGAAGAGTAAGTTTCCATGTGTGGTTTCTTTGGGAGCTGGTGGCAGGTCCTCTAAAAGAGTAAGAGTAGAATAAAACAATAACTACAGTCATTGACCCCTCTGGTTCTTATACTCCTTTCTCCTCTTCAGCAGGATTCCCCAAACTCTGCCTAATGTTTGGCTACAGGTCTCTGTATCTGTTTCCATCAGTTGCTGGATGAAGCCCCTCTCATGATAATTGGGCTAGTCACCAATCTGGTCACAGAAGATGTCCAGTTCAAGCTACATATCTTTTCTTGCTAGACATCTAAGCTATGGTTTTTCTGTAGATTCCTGGGAGAGTCCCTCATACCAGGCTTTTGCCTGGCCCCCAAATGCATCCCTTTCTAGAAGTCTCTTTCAGTACCCATCCCCAATGACTTGATCACTCATGTTCCCATCCCTTCTTGCCCTCAGCCCACTCTTGAAGTCTCTCAAACTCCCCCTTCCCAGAGGGATGTGACCTGCCCTGCTGAAAAAGATACTGACCCATATGGCTAACATGGGTAAGAATAATGGGTTAATATAAGCTACAAGAGCTAATAAGAAGCCTGAGTTAATGGACCAATATGTTTATAACCTAATGTAGACTCTCTGTGATTTTCTTTGGGGCTTACCAGCTATGGGAACTGGGCAGGACAGAAACCCTGACAAATAGCCCCTCTTGTTATCCCCTCCATGAACCCTCTTTGTTACCTAGTCTTTCTGGGTCTATGGATTGTGCATAGTTATCCTTTATTTTACAGCTAATATCCACTTATGAGTGAGTACATACCATGTTTCCTTTCTCAGTCTGGGTTACATCACTCAGGATGATTTTTTTTGTAGTTTCATCCATTTTCTCCAAATTTTTTGTGTCCTTGTATTTAACAGCTGAGTAATACTTCATTGTACAAATGTACCACATTTTCTTTATCCATTCCTTGGTTGAGGGATATTTAGGTTGTTTCCGGGTTCTGGCTATTACAAATAAAGCTGCAACAAACATAGCTGAGCAAGTGTCCTTGTGGTATGATTGAGCATCCTTTGGGTATATGCTCAAGAGTGGTATAGACAGGTCTTATGATAGGTTGATTCCCAGTTTTCTGAGAAGCCACACTGTCTTCCAAAGTGGCTGTACAAGTTTGCACTCCCACCAGCAATGGAGGAATGTTCCCCTTGCTTCACATCCTCTCCAGGATGAGCTGTCACTTGTGCTTTTGATGTTAGCCATACTGACAGATGTAAGATGGAATCTCAGAGTCATTCTGATTTGCACTTCCCTGTTGGATAAGGATGTTGAACATCTCCTTAAGTGTTTCTCTGCCATTTGAGAGTCTTCTGTTGAGAATTCTCTGTTAATATCTGTACCCTATTTTTAGTTGGATTATTTGGGGTTTTTTTTTGATATCTAGCTTCTTGAGTCCTTTATATATTTTGGAGACCGGCTCTCTGTTGGGTGTGGGGGTGGTGAAGAGCTTTTCCCTTTCTGTATGTTGCCATTGTTCTATTGACAGTGTCTTTTGTGTTACAGAATTTTTTCAGTTTCATGAGGTCCCATTTATTAATTGTCCATCTTAGGGCCTGTGCTATTGGTGTTCTGTTCAAGAAGTCGTCTCCTGTGCCAATGCTTTCAAGGTTAGTTCCCAATTTCTCTTGTTTTAGGTTCAGTGTATCTGGATCCATGTTGAGGTGTTTGCTCCACTTGGACTTGAGTTTTATGTGGGGTGATGGATCTGGATTGATTTGTATTCTTTTACATGCCAACATCCAGTTAGACCAGTGCCATATGTTGAAGACACTTTCTTTTTTTTTTTCCATTGCATAATTTTGGCTTCTTTGTCAAAAAACTGGTGTCCATAGGTATGTGAATTTATGTCGGGTATCCAATATGATTCCATTGATCCACCTGTCTATTTTTATGCCAATACCATGTCGTTTTTATTACTATAGTAGAATTTGACATCAGGGATGGTGACACCATGGAGGCATTTTCTTAACTAAGGTTCCTTCTTCTTAGATGATTCTATCTTCTGCCAAGTTGACAAAAACCTAACCAACAAATTTGACCCCTTGTCAACTTGATGCATAAACACACCACTGTTAAACCATAATCTTTCCTTTTTGTTTAGCCCTAAGATCTCAAGTTGATTTCATGAGGCATGTCCCGTGAGTGGAACATTCCAGATGAAGCTCTACTTCTGCACTAGGCAGCAGTGACTCCTCATATTTTGTAGCCTTCCCATGTTGGTGTATAGTACTCTAAGCTCTTTACCTTTGTCATTTAAAGGGCATCTTGGTAGGAAATCAGAGTGGGTTTTAACTTGGAAGGCACAAACCTACTTCTAAGGAAAGTGATCTGGAAGAAGACCCATGAATGGTCAAGAACAAATGTGGTGGCGTGGCGTGTGTGTGTGTGTGTGTGTGTGTGTGTGTGTGTGTGTGTGTGTAGGGCACACAGTTGCTAGGAGAAAAGGACCATAACAGCAGAGTAAGGCCAGCGTGGACCAAATGCTAGTGTTTGTAATGCTGGGCTGTTGTGAGCCTAATGAAGGAGATGGAAGTGTAAGCTAAGGACAACTCAGAACATTACCCTGAATACTTTGACTGAAGCTGTTGAGGGGAGGAAATGAGAAATGGGACTGCCATGGGCTGGATCATGGTCTGCTTTGAACCCTGAGTGATTGTGTGAGCAGGAGACGTGTGTATCTGAACAAGAAAATCTCTGTGTGTCAAAGAAGCAGGGGCTTGCAGAGGTTGTCCATTGCAGAGGGGTGACCCGGAAGTGTCCCTCTCCCCCGCAGCAATGTTTGCCAGATCCCAGCTGACTGCGTGCAATTTTAAGCAAAAGCTAATCTTCAAAGTACATGCCAGTGCACTAGCAGATAATGGTTTTGTTGTCTCGTAACGATGGGAATTTCTCTCTTTCGTTTTTATCTCTTCAATAAATATTTATGGAGTGTCTACTGTTTGACAAGCATTAAGCTGGGACATGTAAACAAATAATTAAAATAATTGCAGACAAATGTGAACATGCTAGAGGTTTGCACAGAGTGCCTTGGAAATATTCCCTGCTTATTTACACAGCTTCACATAAATGTGCATGAAAAGGGCCATTTTCTGACAGGGCATGGCTCCAGTGTCCTCTTAAGCTCCCTTTGAGCATGTTTCAGATAAAACGAAGGCTCAGCCTTCTGAAGGGAAGTGGCCTCAAGGTCTAGCACCTTCTGGCCTGGGGGTAATGAAGCTGGAGAGTGGTCTGGGACTCTCTTCCAGAAGTTTCTAGTTAAAAGTGAACCTCTCAGCCCTAAACAGCAACCAGATTACAGCCCTGAACAGCACATGCTGTGGTGGCTGTCACATATGCTGTGGTGGCTGTCACGTATGCTGTGGTGGCTGTCACGTATGCTGTGGTGAGCAGCAGGTGCGTTGGTCACACTGCTTTGATTTTAGTGGGGCTATAACTTTAGGGAAACCCTCACAGTGACTTTCCTGAATAGCTCCAGAAATGTTGGGGTGCCTTTCTGCAACTAGTGTGTACTTTCACCAAAAGCCTTTCCTGGGCTCTCTTCAGAGACTCCAGCCCTGCCACACAGTGCCAAGCCTCAGCAGCTCTCCATGACCCCTTCATGCCGTCAAACCATGTGATGTCATCAAACCAAAGGGACTCTTACACTACCAAGTCTGGCCGTCAGCATGAAGCACAGCCTCGGCCACTTCTGGAGCACAGCTTCTGGGTGCTGACCCTGAGGAAACACTTCCCGGATTTCAAGTCAGCCTTGCTGGTCTCTAGTTAGACAGAGCCAATTCTTCATCTCCAGCCGACCAGACACCACCGATCCTTCATGCAGATGGCCTGGTAGAGTCTTTGTTTCTCTCTGAAACATCACAGGCCAGGCCTCCATCTTCTCCACTGCTCTCAACATTCTTATCTTCCAAGATCCTACAGAGCAGTCCACTGAGCTTTCAGTACTCAGTGACTTTTCTAACTCAAAGTTCCAAAGTCCGTCCACAATCCTCCCCCAAACATGTCTGTCTGAAATAGCCCGCTATCCTGGGATCAACTTCTGTCCTTGTTAGGGTTTCTATTGCTGTGATGAAATACCATGACCCCAAGCAAGTTGGGAAGGGGGAAAGGGTTAATTTGACTTACAGTCCACTTAGGGCCCATTGCAGTCCACCATCTAAGGCAGGAAGTCAAACAGGTCAGGAACCTGGAGGCAGGGGCTGGTGCAGAGGGCATCGAGGGATGCTGTTTACCAGCTTGCTCCTCATGGCTTGCTTAGTCTGCTTTCTTAAGGAACCTAGGACTCCAGGATAGTACCAGCTACAATGGGATGAACCCTCTTCCATCAATTACTAATGAAGAAAATGCCTTGGATCTTATGGAAACATTTTCTGAGCTGAGGCTCCCCCCTTTCACATGACTCTAGCTTTAGTTAAGTTGGCGTAAGACTAATCAGGACAGCAAGAAAGTAGAGTGTTCCACAGGATGCAAAGAATGCACAAATGTCTTCTTCTACAAAATCCAAAGGAGGCATGGGCATTTGAGTGACACTTTGCGCAGGAGTACTGTCTCCATCATTCTGTCTCATCAACATTTTTCTTGATTTTTCACTTAGATTTTTCTCTTCCCCATGAACTAAGAATTAGCTTGTTCTATTCCACAAACTTTCCCAGTTGTTCAGAGATGAATTACTTGAATTTGTTTGTTGAGTTAGGTGGAATTCAAATCTTTGCAATGCAAAGTTTTGTTGCTCAACAAAAGGACTCTCTCTGTTTATTTGACTCTTTTGAGTTCTTTTTCCTTCATAGTTTTATGCATATGAGAACTTACACATTAATTTTTAGTTAATTGCTAGCTAGTACTTACATTCACTGTACAGTGGATTTTTTTCCTAAGACAATTTCCAGCAAATTAATATTGGTGATATATTTGAAAAATTATTACCCATTGATATACTGTATCCACTGTTTCTGGATCCTTTCTATTGATTTAATAGTTTTGAGTGGATTTTCTTAAATTTGCTGGACAGGTATTACCTTCCAAGTCCGAGAGTAGGTTAAGAGAAATAAACAAGACTGAGAAAGAGAAGTAAGATCTGTTTTCTCTCACATGAAGAATAATAAGAATCACACATGAAAATAAGAGGGAACTGTTAGAGAATAGCAGAGGACAGTGGGAAGAAATAAATATGGGAGAATGTGCTCAAAGAACTTTATATACCACAGAGGCCCAAAAATGTGAGCCTATTTCCACCTTGTCTGAAGGTCAGAGTTGTGCAGCAACCACCACAATCAATTTCAGAACATTCTAAGCACCCCAAATAGCACCACACCACCCAGCTCCTACCCTTTAATTTCTTCTTAGCATCCCAAGGCAATGGCTTCTCTCTCTCTATTGATTGTCTGCTCCAAGCATTTTACAGAATGAAATTATGTTTATTATGATCCTTTGTGATTTGTCCTTTTTCAGTTACATGATAAGGTTTATCCATGCCATAACATGTATGGGTATGATGTTATTTTAGGAGTTAACAATATTGCATTGGGTAATGACATGATTTTTGTTTTTTATTTGCAATTTGATGAACATTTGAGCTGTTGAACATTTCTTTTGAACATTTTGTGTAATTTTTCCATGAGTTTCTGTAACATGAGGGCCTGCTTAGGGGTTTCTGTCCCACCCAGTACCCCCCAGCTGGTAAGCCCCCAAAGAAAATCACACAGAGAGTCTGCATTAATGATAAACTGATTGGCCTATTAACTCAGGCTTCTTGCTAACTCTTATAACTTATATCAACCCATTATTCTTATCTATGTTAGCCACATGGCTCGGTACCTTTCTCAGCAGGGCAGGTCACATCCTGCTTCTTCGGTGATCTGGGAAGGAGTGGTGGAGGGAGCTTCCTACTTCCCAGAACACTCCTGTTCTCTTTGTTCCACTTCTACTTCCTGTCTGGTTTTCCTGCCTAAACTTCCTGCCTGGCCAATTAGCATTTATTTAAAACATGATTGACAGAATACAGACAATTCTTCCACACCACGTTTCCATGTAGAAGCTTCTGTGTGCTCACATCTTCATCTTCTTTGAGTAATTCCCCAGGAGAAGATCTTCTTTCTTCTTTGTTAAGGTTTTGAGGAATGCTGGGCTGTTTACCAAAATGGTACAGCATTTAACTCGAGTTTACAACAGCTTCACTTTCTCCACAATATCACCCACACTTCGTTATCTGATCATTTTTTGTTTTAGTGTTCTTACTAGCATATATTAATTATACTTAATAATAGGGTTCATTGTGGTGTTTTCATGAATACACATACATTATCACCTCCCCCATCCTCATCTTCTTCCCACTCCTCCAATTCTCTTCCTCTTTCTAATTAGCTTTCTTTCTGCTTTTATTTCCTTTTGGTGTGTGTGTGTGTGTGTGTGTGTGTGTGTGTGTGTGTGTGTGTGAGAGAGAGAGAGAGAGAGAGAGAGAGAGAGAGATTGAGAGTTTCTGTGTGTAAATTTTATTAGAGTTGTTTACTGTAATCTGGGTGAGGTGTTACTCATAGGAACATGGGCAAATGGACAACTAACCAGGGGCTACACCCCTAAAGAAAATGATTCCCCTTCCCCACCAACCACTAACTGTACATAAACCCTCAGGGAGACACAGGGACCCATGAACCTCACCCCCCTCCCAAGACAGAGTGCTGATGGTTTCAATCTTGAGCAGACTGTCACACTTTTTGTGGGTTTGTGACAGCCATGACATGCCCAGAACTTAGCATTCCACAGTGGCTCCTTCTTCCTCCAGCTTTTTATAGTCTTTCTGCTCCCTGTTCTAAAAGGGTCCCTGAGACTTAGGGGGGCATGCTACAGCTGTCTTGTTTATGGCTGGGCACTCAGTCCCTTATTCTCAGCACATTGACCACTTGTGAGTCTCTGTGGTTAATAGTGACCACTCTAAAAGGACCAAAGCTGGCCACAGCAGCAATCTATAAACAATTGCTTTCTGATTGGCTTTGAGATCTGTGCCACAGGCAAGTGTTCCTGCTTGGTGCCATCAACCTGTTGAAGAACCAATGTCTGGCCCTAATGAAGAACCAGTGACAACTGCTGTTGTCTTCCTAACTGGATGTGATGTGCCCACCACATTGCCTTTAGGTAGCTGCGTTTATCCGCCCCTTTGATGAAGGTCACCTCAGTGGGTGTGTTTCCTCATGGGTCGGATTTGCATTTCCCTCATGAGTGACATTGTTCAACATCTTTTCCTGTGTTTGTTGGCCATTTGGATGGATTTTTGAGAAATGTCTAGATAACTTTTCTGTTTGTTTTCTCCTAAACAAGCCATAAGAATTCCTCCATGTCCTAGCTCCCGCTGTTTACCAGTTGGGTGATTTCCAAGTGGCTTCTGTTCTACAGGTCAGGTCATCTTTCTCCATAATGTTCCTTGAAGCAATGAAGTTCTTGGTTGTTTTTTGCTGTTTGTTTTTGAGCTCTTAACTTTGACGAAACTCAATTCGTCCATTTCTTTAAACATCACTTTTGTTTTTGATGTCATATGGGAGAAAACTTTGCCACATGAATCATCATAAAAATTTATGGTTTATGCCTTACCCCATTAGTTCGGCTATACTGTGAGATCATAGTCTGGGTAGTTTACAAAGAGAAGTTTGTTTTCTCACAGTTACAGAAGCTAGGACGTTCAAGACCAGGGTGTCAGTGTTTTCATATCCTCTCACAGCAGCAGGGGAAGGACAAACAGGGTGACCCTTGGGTCTTTATGTAGTAAATGGCACAATAGCCAATCCACTGAAGCAGCCATTCTCACGGCAAAACCAGTCCACTTTTGTCCTAAATTCATCTTTAGGGCTCATGCCTCCACCTGTTTTAGGGGGACACAATCAGACCATGTCAGTTTCTTCAATGCATTTTACAGTTTCACTCTTATATTTAGATCTTTAGTCTGCTACATCTAATGATATGAGCGAATACTCAGCTAGACTCTTTGTGTCTGGTTCCCTGTTAGTTCCTTCTGCTGAAAAGACTGTTCCTTCCCAAGTGAGTGGCTTTGGCAGTCATGTTGACATCCTACTGACCCCAGATCTGGATCCTCCCTCTTTCCCCATCACTGTGCCTGCCTGCCTGTCTGTCTGTCTCTGTGTGTGTATTTGTGCTAGCCTGTGCTGTCTCCATTGCTCTCACTTTAATTTGAATTTGGAAGGTTGAGTCCTACATTTTACCTTTGTTTTTCAAGATTGTTCCAGCTAGTCTAGATCTGTTGAACACTAAATTTATCTATATTAAATTTTAGAATCAACTTATCAATTTCTATATAAGTGTTTCTGTGGCTGTGCTACAACTCTCGGCCCTAAAACAGTTTAGAGGAAGAAAGGCTTTAGTTGGATCACACTTCTAGGTCACAATCCATTGCTGAGGGAAGTCAGGGTAGGCTCTTGAGCAGAAACGTGAAGCAGGAACCGTGCAGGAACCATCATGCTTAGCTAGCTTTCTTGTGTGGTGGCCCAGGACCACCTGCCTAGGGAAGGTACTGCCCACAGTGGACCCAGCCCTATCAAGACAATCCCACATAGCCTCTCAGTTCCGGGCCATCCTTCAATAGAGACCCTTCTCAGGTGACTCCGGGCTGTGTCAAGCTGGCAGTTGGAATTCACTGAGCCTGTGTTTGAGGACTGTCATGCAAACAATCTAAAATCTCCAGGGCACAGACCCGGGTGTCTTTCTGTTTATTTAACCTTGAAAAGGAGTTTTATAGTGTATATGATGTCAGTTTTGCATTTGTTAAATGTTGAATGCAGCCCTAAATATCTCATTTTCTACACTGATTTCCTTGGAGTTCTCCCTTAATTTCCCCTCTGGTTATTGCCCTGTGGAACTGCAGCTGCGTATAATGAGCTTGCATCTCGAAAGTTTTTTCTGTAGTTACTATTTCCAATAGTTTTGTAGGGGTTTTCCATCACAAAACCATGCCATTAAGCTACTTCACACCTTCAAGTTGGGATAACTCAGTGCTTTCAGACCTGGCATCGTGTGGGAGACGTCCTGAGGAGTTACATGACACACCTGTCACTCACGCCAGATAGCAAACCCTCAACCGACCACAGTAACAATTGTCCTGAAGTTCAGGTTGGTGGACCAAGGATTCTTTCTTAGAGTTACTGACAAGAGTATGGGTGAGGTGTTCCTGACAGGAGGAGAGATGATTCCAAAGCAGCTCCTCTCTGTAAAACCCCTAAGGGATGGGAGTGGGGTGGGGATGACACACAAGAGCTACAGCCTGGAACTCTCCTCACAGCTTGCATGCAGCACAGGTCTAAGAAACTACTCCTCCCACAGACCCTGGTCAGAGTCTCCTCCCCCACAAATCTGGGGAGAGGCCTTCAAGAATCTTGCAAATTTTCACTTTCCCAGACACATGACCTTTTGTTTATCTCTGGGGACTCAGAGTCTGTCCCTCCCTCCTGGAGGGAGGGTTTCAGTTCAGAGGAAACCGCCAGGCAACCCTCTGATGCTCTGGGTTTCATTTTCTTACATAGCTGCCTGCCTCGAAATGCTTGTTATCTGTGTGGAATGGAAGTGGCAAGAGGGGACCTCTGGGTTTCGCTCTGATTTCTCGAGGGAGCGCTGCCAACGTGATGTTAGCTGTTGGTTATTGCAGACACTTTTCATCGGCTGGCAATTTCCATCCATCCCTAAATTCTTTGGCAACTGAAACACACACAAAAAAGGATATTTGATTCTTAAAAATGTTTTTTGTACATCTATTCAGGTTTGGATTTGTGTTTCATTGTATCAACACAATGTATCACATTAATTTTTAGTGTGTTAGATGAATCTTGGCAATTCCAGGACAAACAGCTCCTGATAAAAAGCATGTGACTATCTTTGCATTGCTACATTTGGTTTGCCAAGCGTTTTGTTGAGGATTTTTCTATTTATATTCTTGTGATATAAGAATTCTTATCTTCTTTTCCTGTCAGAATAATAGTGATCTCTTAGAATGAGTTGGAAAGCATCTTCTTCACTTCTATTTCTTTAAGCATTGAATTGAAAATACGTTACTCACAACCCTTGAGAAGTTGCCATTTCTTCAGAGAATTCTTTATGAACAAAAGCCAAGACAAACTATGATGCAATAGACGTTTATCCAAAGCCCAAATATAGACACCTGACAGAAACAGCTTTTAAAAACCATTAACATAGGCAGTGCCTTCCTTACGTATGTATATGATGTGTGTTTCTTATTTTTAATTGAGATTTCACACATGCATATAGTGTGTTTTGATCAAATCCACCCCAATTACCCCCTAAGTCCTTACCATTGTGTCCGTAGATTAGTACATCTCTTATCTTTCAGCAGAGAAACTATTTTTTTTTAAAACAGTAGACAGAAATCTATAAGTGGTGAAGGTGAGGAAAAATAAGAGGTGGCAGAATGCTCTGCTATAAGGGCAACAATTATACTTCTTCCCCCAAAGACTCGGGGACCATCAAAGAAGACGATACAGAGAGACCGTGAGAGCCAGAGGTAGGGAGCATCTGAAGAGAGGTGGTACTCTCTGGACATGGTAGGACCAGAATTCTCTTCTTCCCAAGTGCCTGCGGCTGCATACACAAAACCTGTGCAAGAGTAAGCCAGCTGAAGCTCCAGCATGGCTGGGGAGGGGTGCCTGAAGCTCCTTCTCTAACTAAGAAGCTGTTAGCCGCTGATGGCTGCCCTGAGAGGGATGAGTCGTTTTGTTCAGGGCTGTGATTGCCGAGAGTCCACTTGGTTTCTGGGGCAGAGCCTTTTGTGTCTGCCTTTTTGCCGAGTGCTCTGGCTACTCCGGGAGCTCCCGGGGACTGTCCTTTTCCACCACCCATCTCCACGGGGTTATAGCATTCAGCTCTTTAGGTGGGCTCTGGGTATCTGAACTCAGGTCATCAGACATGCAGGAAAAATACATTTATACCCTCCCAGCCATCTCTCCAGTTCCTCACATATATCTTTAAGAATTGGGTTGGTTTTAAATATTTGATTGATGTGTCCTAGGTGTTCTCTCTCTCTCTCTCTCTCTCTCTCTCTCTCTCTCTCTCTCCTCCCCCCTTCTCCCCATCTCTTTCTTTCTCTTAAGATTAAACTTAGAACTTCGGTCGTATTAGTCAAGTGATCTACTACTTAGCCTTATCCCTGGCCCTTGTATATTATTACTATTATTGTTATTACTATTATTATTATTTTGGCAAGCTCTGTCTGTATAGTGCAGGCTGGGTTCTGACTCACAATCTTCTTCATTCAGCCTCTAAATCTGAGATTACAGAGCCCAACGTGAAATTACACCAGCATTCAGAGTTTATAATCTTGGGTTTCTCCGAGCTGCATGGTAGTCTTTCATAGCATGTGATGTCACCCCCATCTTGTTGTTTTCTGCACCCCAGAGCATCTGCTTTGATTATGTTAAATGTGGTACCCAAAGGAGTGTGGCAGCACATAGCACGTCTGTCATCCAAGGATTCAGGAAACCGAGGCAAGACGATTGCCAGTTGGAAGGCGCTGGGACTACGTAGCGAGAGGCTCTATGCTGAGACCTTGTCTCAGAAGAGGAGAGGAAGAGAGGTGGTGAGGGAGGAGGGAAGAGGGGGAAGGGGAGAGGAGGAAGAAGAGGGGAGAAAATCTGAAGCTTATCTGATGCAGGAGTACCCTCTTCACTCTTTCCAACTCTGCCCCTTAGCCTTCGCATCTGAAGTTCTCCTATGACATGTAGGTTTTTAAACATTCACGCTCTGCATTTCGTTGACCCTTTTGAAAAATATATAAATACTTGGCTCAGAAATACAACCAAGAAATGTCTTCTATAATTTCATTTTTTTCTAATGTTCAAACCTTTTTGTAAGGCTAACTGAAAACATATGTGGTAGTGATAATCAACATGTGGGCGTGTTAAGGAATGTATTGTTCTCAGCTTAATGTCCTGGGGTCCTGGGTACACCGAGATGTGGAAAGTCTTGGCAACAGAGGGCTGGCCTCTTAAGCCGTAGGCACTGGTGCTGGAGGCAAGAACCATCTTTCCTCACTGCCAAACAGTATTTCCTGAGTCAGAGACATCTATCCACATGGTGTGGTGATAGACCAGATGTGGAATTTCTTGATCTTAAACTCATTAAATGCTCTCTCCCCTTGGTGGCATAAGGATGGCGCTAACTCCCCAGCGTTTGCCAAGGAAGTACCCCAGGGAGTTTAATGATTCCCTCCAACTTGTTTTCTAGTAATCCCACATGCTCTTCCTCTGTTCTCACCCTCAACCACGATCCCCTTGCTGGTTGGTCTGTTGCCATTTGTTAAGACCCAAACACGCCAGAACAGACCGCTGCCCTGGAGACTCAAAGGCCGCTTTCAAGAATTAAGTTGAAACTGAGGGACTAGCTTAAACCTAGACACCCCAGGCTTCTCCAGTTTTCTGGGCTGTTCTATCCTTTAGCGTGTAAGAACCCATAGACTGCATCCATTCAACAGAGCCTGAAGTTAAGCCTAGCCTGTTTGCCTAGCCAGTTTGGGGATTCCGAGGTGAAAGCCTAGACATTCTACAAATCCATCCCACTGTTCCCTACTTCTCACCCAATCACCCCTCTCTGTGTCATAGTGTGACTGGTGTCTTTTGGCTGTTTTCCCTCTCCCAGATGTGGTCTGCTTCCTTCCCTAGTTCCTTGGAGCATACTTAAAGCCATCTATCACGTTGAATGCAAACGTACAAAAGATTTTGTGTGTCACAGTCGGCTTGCTTTTCCCAATATCTTCTCTTCCCTTTTCACCTTAATAACAAAACCACGCATTTCACCTGGATGTATGTTAGGGTGTTGAGTCATACTTCCTAGGCTTCTTGCAGTTCCATGCTGGCCAGAGGGATTCAAACATAGTCAAAGAAGCTGTGTAAGCAGCAAGACTGGATGCTTCAAAAAAAAAATATTCTCTTTTAATCTTTACACATTGGCTGCTTTGGCTGTGGCAGCAGCTATTGTTAGATACAAGATGGCAATAGAGCACAGGGGTGGGGTGGGGGAGTGAGGAGGTGAGGTTGGGGCATGGTCAGGAAGACTGAAGGAGCTCAGATCTCCAAAATTCCAGAGCTGTTGATGCTGCCTTGGGTTGCTGATGGTTGAATGGGGGTGGGAGAGAAAGAAATGTTCTTCCCCCAATCTGCTGAGATTTTAGCCTTCTTACAAAAATCAAATGGTGCTCTTTGGAGGTATGAATGGGGATAATGGGAAGAAGGCTAAAGCTAGTTAATGGGTTCTCACCAAAGTGGGAAAGTCAGAAGAACCCTTTGCTCTTGACCAGCCTTGCAAACCAGTGAGGACAGTGTATCCTCATAGAATGTAGTAAGTACTTTAGGTTGAAGAAAGGCTTTTCCCCTCCTTCCAAAACTTCGCCTGCAGGGATCTCTTGTAAGCTATAATGACAGGTAATAAAAGTGAATGTTTAAGTAAACATTTTTAGCATCCAAATTGCTACAATATTGGCATTATTGGAAAGAAAGCTCTCAGAACGGCCTTAAGACCATGTGTATGAGCCATAAAATCTACCTCACTAATTAAAAGTCACACCTCATCTTGCGGTAAATTCAGATCACCCAACTCGATTATTTTTCTAAATCATCATTTTGAACTCTTAACAACCTTTGGTTAGTTCTGAAAATGCAAACGGACAAGGACAGTCTCAAGTCTTGCCTGAGTATCAGCCCACGGTTCTGAGAATATTCAACACAATCTCAGAAATTGATAAAATGGCAACACCCTCTCCCCATGAAGGATGTATATTTTCAAGGGAAAAAAAAAGGTGCGATTGGATCTGAGTTTTACTTGCAGTGACTGTTGAGGCATGGGTGTAAGAGTTTATGGTGACATGTGTGACCCAGGCAGGTCTAGTGAATGTGGACTTTGGGTTTCAGGAGGTGCCCAGTGAGTGCAGAATCTGAAGGGGGGGGCTACTCTTGTCTGAGAAAGCTGCCTGCCTGTAAAGATCTCACTGGCATGAGACCAAAGCTGGGTGGACACAAGTCTGCTTGACACAAAAGCAGATAAATTCCTGCTAGATGTGGATCTGGTGCTTTCCTAATTTCTGGCCAAGTTCAGATTTCTTTGATCGAGTGTTCCCAAGACCTTTGAGGTTCTGTGGCTTCAGGGACATAAATTAAGCTTGGTGTGTATTACAGAGAAGCCATCCCATCTGGGTGTGACCACTCTGAAGGTAAGTGTTAATCCCAATCTGATTTCGTGTGTGTGTGACAGCTGCTGGGAACATTAGCTGCCATCTGTGTCCAATGGAGTGATTTCCTAACCAGCCAGCCTCCTCTGGCCCCAAAGTTAATTTAATGCATATTGGGAAATTCCTGAAACAACATGAGACTTAACACCATTTCCCCCATCAAATCTTTGGCATTTCGGTTGATGCTGAGAGAGCTCACGGAGGTGTGAAATGGTGGAGCTGGGGGACGGAATGGTGAACTCATAAATTCTGGGACCCTTATTGGAGGTTGTTTCTCCTAAGTAGATTCATGTGTTTTTCCAAGAATAAAAACAACACACTCTTTGGAGGGGAGCCTTCCTGGAAGATTGGACTGGAATCCTGAGTGACAGCCATGCTCCGTGTCACCCGGTGATGCAGGTATACCTGGCAGACATATGTAGCCTCATTGTTGGTGGATGAGGCTCTCAGGGACACAGTTGCAGTCAACGATTTTACACATGGAATGAAAACCCGAGCAGTTTGAGGAAACCTTGAATTGGAGTTAGCATCCTCAGGCCTCTCCAGGCCGAAAGATTTCTTCTCCTCTAAAATTATTTCCTTCATGTTCATATTATTCAACACAGAGGAAGTACCTTCTGACGGGCAGGAGGCGCGGCGCAGTGGCAACCTACCTGCCTACAACACGTGCGCGCGCGCACGCGTGCAGGTGTGTGCGTGTGTAAAGCCCTGAGTTGCGCCCACTGACACAAGAAGTGGTGGTCAGGTCCTGGGAGGAGTGGACCGATGCACTGAAGTTGCTTTGTACTCCTGTGTAAAGAGAGCTGGTCTAAGCGAGAAGTCACATTAAAGACACCAATCTGCAGTTTTAAAAGCGATGTTCTGTGCTTTATCTGTG
Source organism: Myodes glareolus (assembly GCF_982192425.1). NCBI lineage: Eukaryota > Metazoa > Chordata > Mammalia > Rodentia > Cricetidae > Myodes > Myodes glareolus. Next base: position 60,512,326 of record NC_142034.1, read on the forward strand.
ATTAGCAGGGTTGACTTGGCTCCGCTGTCCCAGCAGCTGTTGAAATACCTGTTCTCTGAGAAGATTTTTCCAGACAATTAGGACAGGGTATGGCTAGTGACTTCTAATATTTCACTTGAATATCTTGATTTAGTTAACAGCTACATCTATTTGAAATAGAGCTTCAGTTGGAGACCTAACCCTTGAACCATGACTAATCATACAGCCTCCTCAAGTTTGATTTGAAGTCCTTTCAGGAACATGAAAATAAAATGTGTATTTGATCACCTTCCACACAGCGAGGTCTGTGTTTGTCCACATGCTTTGTGCATTGTTTGCAGAGAAGTGCATGACATTCTATGTCTCTTCAGAGATTGCAGTGATGGAAAACACCCACATTTTTTGCTCTGACCGGTCACTCACCTTCAGCGCTTGATCAGACCCTCATCTTCTCATAGACACACAGTCTTGATAACCAGATCCATGAGTCCTTATCCATGGTCACTCTTTGGGTACTTTGCCTCGACACGGTCTCTCAAGATTGCTTTACTCATGGATCAGCCTGACCCATTCAAGTCAGGGGCAGCAGCCTCAGCTCAGAAGAGAGCACTCACATTGTGTTCTTCTTCTCTGCATTCCCAAGTCTTGCGCATCGCCTCGGGTGGACAGCAGGGACCATTCTGGGTCTTGGTTGTGTTTCCTCACATCAGTATCCCCCAAACAGCAGAGCAGGAATTGTTAATGTTGGCATTCCAGGATGGAGATCATGGCACTAGGGTCCTGTTCTGAATCAGAGGATTTCCCCACATGACAAAAATAAACAACTCTGAGAAAGACCAGAACCAGGATGTCTTGGTTCCTGTGTCTCAGTCATCGGCAGAATGAAAGGAAGTGTGGCTTGTATTTTTTTTTTTTGGTCTCCAGAATAAGTACATAAAATATAAAATCAAATGATTCAGGTATTATTTTGATGAAACCTTATTATGGGCTTGGAAACTGACAAGTCTATTGAAAGCAAAGGCTCTTGCTGTGGAGTGGACTGTAATGGAAGACCTTTCATTCATTCATTCATTCATTCACTCATTCACTTACTCTTTCATTCATCTAGTAACTCATTCACATCATACTTACTTAAAGACCATTTTGAAATAGACACTGTGGGTCTTTGGAGTCTTTGAATTTGACTCACAGAGTATCCCTTCTTTCTTTTTTTTTAAAGGAATTTTTAAACATGATTATGATGGATGCCAAATACCTATTGCAATCTAACTACAAGGAAGTATAGTACAGGGCTAATAGGTAAGATCCTGTTTCTGTACTTTGTAAACACACTATCTGGGGTGGACTCCAACCTCAGTGACCTTGTGTGGCAACGAGAGAATGAACACTCACTCCACGGCAGTGTTGCAAGAACCAGCGAACAAAACACTTGAGATATCAGGGAGGCTGCAGACCCTTTACAGATGAGGGTTTGCGTTGTGACGAGGTTACATCCCATAAGCCATCATCAGATGAAAGTGCCTGATCTCTGTCACACAGCACACTCTAGCATGGGAAGTGTCTCCTCAAGAAGATGAGGCCGCCTGAGAACTCACGGCTGCTGCCCAACATCGGTAGACAGGACTGCACCTTATGTTACTAGCCTGGGAAAAGATCTGGATTTTAAACCGGAAGCATCATTTTTTTCTCCCAGATATGCATCGCATAATATCACGATATGCTCTAGAGTTGGAAATCACTCTGGATGAGAGGTTGTGTCTCTCTCTTCCACTGACCATTTATATATACAAACCATATATGTATGTATGTATGTATGTATGTATATATATATATATGCAAACATGCAAATAGTATAATAGTATGCAAATATACACCCCATGTCTATGCATACTTAAGTGTGGATGAGGCTGGGAAGTGAACCAGTTCTAGGGAGCAGTGAACCTGACAAGAACCTGACAAGCCCAAGGGACAGGGCTACTAAGTTGACCAAAAGAAAGATGAGATGAAAAGAAGACTATGAAATGCTAACGAGTCAGACGTGGGCTCACTTGCAGTCTTTGGAAGGAGGGTAACATAGTTGGAGTAGCATCTCAAAGAAGCACAGAGACTTCTGGGACCAACCAAGACCTGGATGGGGCAGACTGTGAGGGCGACTATGGAGACTCTGGTTTTCCCTCAGGGTTGGAAAGACTTTTGAGGATTTTGAGAAACACAATCTCAACCTGGCTGAGTCATTATGTCCCTTCAGTATTCAGGGCTGGTAACTCTCAGAACTCTGCTTACCTGGGTGTGGCCCCATGTTCATAGCTCTAGTTTCAAAGTTTGGGGCTGCAATGGTCAGACCATCTCTTTTCATACCTGTGCCTTCCACATTCCCACCCGTGTTCCGTCTTCTCTGCCGGAATGCCATCTGCCGCAAGGATCATGTGAAATACCATCTGTGTCCTGCAGACAGCTCCTTCTAGCTGGTCCGCAGCGATTTTGTGCATGGGCTCTCATTGATTTACATCTCTACTCCCCAGCAGTGGTTTAATCCACACCCTATAGTATCTTATTGAAATTTTAAGGTTTAATCGACTTTTCAGAAAGAGTCACAGAGACTTTACCTTCCCTCAACGCCTTGTGCATGCAAGCAAAGCAGTTTCATGTTACTTGAAACAATCGCCAGGGCTCTCGGCTTGTCTGGGTTATGTCCCTTATTTCCTAGGGGGTCTTGAAATCTTACAAATGAATGTGTAACTCCACCTCAGAAGTACAGCTCAGGACAATAATCACAGTCCATTAAGTCAAGGCCGTTCAGGGAAAGCAAAGCTCCAGGCGTTGGTTGGTCGAGCAATCAAGGAACTCCAGGCTACGTGAACCAGGTCCAGCAACCTTGCCCTGGCCCGGAGAACAAGCCGTGATTGTCCTCTCTGTGTTAAGTGCACATGTTGCTGGCCTGAGAATGCATGCATTCTTCAGCTGCAGCAAGTGGCACCCAGGGCCCTGTGGTCCCAGGTCCTGTGCAAGGTTAACTAGGCTTCTATAAACATTAACACTCGTGGGAACAGCACGCTGTAATTGTGGAGGAATATGCCCCGTCCTGTAAGTGCTTGTCAGTTTACAGAACTCTTTCTAGAGATCCCGGTGCACGGGTAATTTGCAGGGCAATGTTTATAGGAGTCACAGCTCTGTAAACTGGCCGCCTGGGCTGAGCCTGCTGGCTTGATGTCTTAATGAAGATGCACCTGCGACAATAGGATGTGTAGCAGCTGGGCTGTGCGGCCTCTGAGCTCCTCCAGGCCTTTCTTATCATGACTTTCTCTCTAGGGCTTATTTCAAGTTTACTTTTTGGGGAAAAAATATCATTTTGCCCGGCTGTGTTCTCCAGAGGTTTCCTTGGGAACCACAGCCGAGTCTTTACCAAGCTCTTCCATGACTGATGCTGAGGCCAGAAGTCTGAGGTGAGCTGCACCGTTAGCTAGCTGTGTGACAGTGGCCATGCCAAGCTTTTGCTGTGTGAGCCTTACACAGGGCTTGGGGATTTCTGGCATCTCTGCCTGCTTTAAGATTTCATGACAATGTTCTTCTTCGAGCCCTGGGGACGTGGCTGTCTTGAAAAGGAAGAACTTGAGATTGTAGCTTGTGAATCGAGAAGAGCCTGAAGATAACCTAGTCATGTTTCATCATTGATGTCTTCAGGCCGTGAGTCTTTACAAAGACACACAACTGCCTAGAAGGCAACGGTCTGAGACCCACTCTTTTGGCTTTCAACCCAAAGCCTTTCTATAACACTCAGACTTTCTAAAACAAGCCTTTTATTACTACTGGGGCACATGCTTGTCAGGGCACATGTGTGGTCAGAGAATAAATCTGCAGAGTGGATTCTCTGCCTTCACCTTCACAGGGTACCAGAGATTGAATTCAGGCCACTAGACTTGTGCAGCCAACACTTCACCTGGGGAGCCATCTAGACGTCCTCACACTGAGCCTCCAACAAAGTGACTTACGAGGCTGGTGAGACGGCTTAGTTCAGAGCATTTCCTGCTCTTCCGGAGGACTTGGGTTTTAACTCTCAGCACCCATACCAGTTGTGGGTAGGCAGCTCAGCACCAACTGTGCTTCTGGTTTCTGCCTGCATGTGGCGAATATAAACCTTTGCAGGCATCCATGGTCCCCCCAATAAAGAAAAATAAATAAAAATAGCTTATAGATCTGAGCACACTCCTCAGTAGAGAAGTTGTGACTGGTCACCTAAGACTTGAAAAGACACTCACCACCTCACCAGACAAATATCACTCTCAGCAACACAACCCATGAGACACGGAGTTTGTGGAAGCAGGGACAAGGACAGTGTGTGGCCATTGGAAGAGCTGGAGTTTTTTTGCGTAAGATCAAAGAGAATGTAAAAGTGCTTGTACCACATTAGCTTACAGTTCTTGTGCAATCAGACTTCCACTTAGCATGTGCTTCAGTGGTTTCAGTCCACATAAGACGCTAAACGTTCCTGTGAATACCCATGCAGCTTTATTCCAAATCCATCTCAAGCTAGAAGCAATGCTAGTCCCCAATCACAGTTACAAACTGTGGCATGTCCATGCCATGAATATCTGCTTGGGATGTTTAACGAGGCTAAGCAGTCAGATGAGCAAGGACGAGCAGAGTAGTCCAGACACTAGGATGTGTATAGCATCTTACGCTGTTGACATGGAGGCGCAGCAAGGCTGTGGCTTCTGTAGCAGATAAACTATGTTGGGGGGGGTAGCCTGGGCTCTGAGAAGTCCGGTACATCTTGACTGCCATGGTCACACTGGTGCACATTTGCCAAATCTCATCCAATTGACAATGAGTAGATTTTATTGCAGATAAACACTGAAATTCCGCGTAGCAATGTGAGGTTTTGAGGTTTCTTTTCAGACTGTCTCAGTTTGCTCTTGCAAGGCAGTGTGGTAGGTGCTCCACAGTCCAGCAGGACTTCGCCTCTTTGGTGCCTGCTCACAGGCACATCCCGTCAGACCTGCTTTCAGGCCAGACAGTTGACATGTCCACCGGAGCAGAGCAGGTATGAAGCCAGGTCTGATGCGAACATACCGTTTGGCCAGTTTCATCTCTGATGGAAAATTCCAGGTCTGGGGTTGCTCTACAGATGTTTACAGATCAGTGCCCTGGTATGCTTTAGATTGTAACTCAGAGGAGGGTATAACTCCCTTTAAAGAAAGCAGGCACCTAGGATAGCAGACATCCAATCAGGTTGAAGAGCCCTCTCTGGGGCTTCTGCAGAGAAGGACCCATGGTGTAATTGCAGGACACCAGGAGTCTGAAACATGGTGTTGTTCTAGGAAAGACGTGTGTCAGAGTGGACTGAAGGAGAGGGTGTTAATTGCGCTTGACTGGTGGTGGGTTGTTAACTCCAGAAGAGGCTCTTGATACACTGTAGCTGATAGGCACACTGTGAGTGAGTGGACCACATGCTTGGGGAAGCAGGATGAGCCGAAAGATGGAAGAGGGTTCCTTCTAATCTAAAGAAGGTGCGTACATAAATACAGACTAAGCCTTGACCCGTGTTTACTGCGGGACACCGGAACCTGGAAAGTGATAAAGCCTGGTTTTAGCAGTAGGCAGCACAGCATCTGTCTAAGGCTATCTGTATTGGCTGCCTTAGCTGTGTGCTCTGTCTAGGAGCTGTGTGTGTGTGTGGGTGTGTGCTCAGTCACGTGACACAAGAGCAGCTGTCTCTACAGACACTGACCTTGAGTTCCCTCAGCCCAAAGGCACCTTACCAGACCTCAAACTCCCCTCCTTCACCAAAGGGAAGAGGAGCAGAGGGATTCCAGGTGTGCTAGAAAAGACGTCTCTATTCTCCCAAATGGACTTCTGGAAGACTCTGTGTGGTGAATGGGCCCCATTTTCAAACATAGCCTCAGATCCACATATAGCCAGGGCTCAAAAACTGAGCGTGGGATGAAACTAGGTGATGGGTCAGTGTCTCTGAAATTGACATCAGCTCCATGTGAGTATCAAGGGGCGTGAGGACATTGTGAGTCAGGAAGGCACGCTTCATTGGACTTTGACTCTGATAGCCCAGACTTCCTAGCCCCAGAACTGTGAGCAATATGTGTGAACAACCATGGGCTCTCAATGCTATCACAGTCATCACTCCCTTTCTCATAGATCCGTAGATCCGTCGCAGCTCTCTGTTGCTCATTGGTGCTGATGCAAATATTCGACCAGACTCTGCTTCGTGTAAAAGGGGCTGGGTTCAGTCTGACTCTAAGATTGCTTGATTCGGCTCACTCCCGACCGTGTGTGTAAAGTGGCACAGATTCACAGGGCACCTCACCGGCAAAACCATCAACTTCCTCGGCCATCAGTGAGGTCTCAAGAAACCCTACCTTGCCTGTGTCTCTGCTTCTCCCGCACAGCTGGAAGAGACTGCTTTTGCTCCTGCGTGGCTCCCCTCACTTTTAGAGCTCAAAGGTTGACCCCAGTAGCACTCATTTCTGATCTTTGGCTACTGCTTTTCAAGTTTCTCTAACATCTACCTCCGCCCGGTGACAGTGCATCAATCAAATGTTGCCTGAGTGTGTCCTCCATCCCTTTCCAGGCGGGGTGGCAGACTCTCTTTATCTGGAAATTCTTGGCTCAGCCTCTCCAGAGTGAATTGTATTTCACTTTTATTTTCTGTGAAATGCGTCCCTGCTACTTCACTTGAGCCTAGTTCCTTTATTTTACTTCTGCACAATAGTGTCATGATGTCAGGACACCACAGTTTAATCGCGCAGTCCCTTCCTGAGAGGCGCATGTTCTGTCTGCATACTTTACCACTGCAGACAATGTGGCAATGGGCTTTGTTCTGAATGCCTGTTGCGTAGGTCATATACACGGGATGTTCTCTAGAGTAAAAACTAGAAATAAATTTCTTGTGTCATTGGTTGGGCATCGTTAGCTAGATGTCAAAATTAATTGCTCCAAATTACACTCCTTCCTGCACTATATAAAAGTTGCTATTTTCTCACACTTGATATTATCATATTATTTAATTCTTTCTAATCTGATTGGCAAAACAGAAAAATCTAATTACTGTTTGCAATTGAGTTTCTCTGATTGCTAATGGGCCCTAACGTCTTTTTAATGTGTCAATTAACCCTTGGGATCTTTTGTAGGGAGCTGACTCTTGATGGCTTTTGTCCATTTTCTTTGCTTGTTTATCTTCTGTTCTTGTGAGAAACTGATTTTTAAGTCCTAATACTGGACACTTAGCGAGCCTTTTATTGTCAGCTCTGCCATTTTTTCCAGTTTCATGGGATATGCGAATTAGGTGAATATTGGCATCTTACTTTCTCTTCTAGATGTTCTGACAGCCTCCCCCACCTTCCCTTCCTCTCTCCTTTCTCCCTTTCTGCCCTCTCTTCTTTTCATCTTCTGAGTGATTTATTCAGCTTTATCCTCCACTTCCCACCTTCTCTTCCGCCAGCTTCACATTTCACCTCTCACTTACATCCCCATTCTTCTTGAACATGCGTGTTGACGGCATGTTATGTACCAGGTACTATTTTAAGTGTTAAGGTTTAAGCAATAAATAAAACAGAACAAAAATCAATAAAACAGCAATGATAAAATCTGAACCAACCAAAACAAAACAAAACACAACAACCAGGAATGCCTTATCTCACGGCTGTTATATACCATCAGGTGAAAAGGCTTTCAGCCTTAAATTGTGTCATGTGTATCAGATTTGTACTTGGTTCATTGGAAGTCACCTTTCAACTATTCTTTTCTTTTAGTGTTGAAGATCCACTTGGCTCTGTTTCTTATAGCAATTGAAATGCAAGAATCTAATGTCCTGCTTGAACGCCATGTTCTCTGTTCCTCTCGCCTGCCTATCCTTTAAGGCTTCCGTATATGTTTTGGAGGTTTTGTTTGTTTGTTTTGTTTTGTTTTTTTACTTTACTGTGAACTCATCTTGAGCATAATTCCAGTCAGGAAACTAGATCCTAAAGACACCCGGGTGGTTGATGGATGGTGTTACAAAGTTGCCAGTGCTCAGCCTTGGTCTTCCCATCTTCTGAAGCTTTTTTTCCCATCCAAGAACGGTGTCCTACACGTGGGAGAATTTCAGATTCTGTTTCCTCTGCTTCTACACATGGCATGGGGTATCACATCTGTTTAGGTTTAGACTCTGGGCGAGTGTACAGAGATCTGTCTTTCCTGTCTTGGAGGCTCTGCCTGTGTTCAAGTTGAATACATTGTAAAGAGAAATAACAGCTCCTTTCCCTATGTTATAGGTCAAGCCTGTGACTCTCTAGGGACTGATTGACTAAGTGGTTTGTCACACTTTCTTCCTAGACTTTGAAAATATTCATTTAAAAATGTAAATATGTGTTCTTTAATTAACACATTTTCCAAACAAATACATACCTCTTGAGTGATGAGGCTGAAGGAGAAGACTGAGCTTGCTCGGTCTTGTATCTTGACAGGCATTCCGAAAATGTTCTGCAATAAATATATAGTATTTTTATGATGGAGGAAAAAAAGACTCACAAGAAGTTCAATCATGCCATTGTGGGGAAAAAAGTGTGTTCTAGGGAAGATGATTTAATGAGTAAGAACACTTGATTGAAAAGAAAAATTTAATTTTCAGAGAAAGACAGAGGTCTCCTGAGCAACAGAGGACGAGCTATACCTTAAATTCGAATTCTTATTTTTACATAATGTCTTTGTACTTCTGTACTGTGGTGAAGAGACACCATGACCAAGGAAATCTATAGAAGAAAGACTTTGAGGAAGCTGTGGTTCCAGAGGGTGAGTCTATGACTATCATGGTGGGCAGCAGGCAGGCAGGCATGGCGCTAGAGCAGTAACTGAGAGCTCACATCTGATCCCCAAGCAAGAGGCAGAGGACGAGAGAGAACCAATTGGACTATCCTAGACTTCTGAAACCTCAAAGCCCACCTCCAGTGACACACTTTCCCCTACAAGGCCATACCTCATAATCCTTCCTAAACAGTTCCAACAACTGGGGAAACAGACATTCAAATATGTGAGTCCATGGGGGGCCTTTCACATTTAAAACACCACATATGACATAATGCCATCCATATTCCACATTTGTATGCATAACCTAGACCTTTGAGTTCTAAATGTAACCAAAAGAATATATAAAGGTGGGTGGGTATGGAAGGGTAGATCTGAGAGGAGCTGGGGAAGGGGTGAATGTATTCAAATACACCATATGAGATTCTGAAAGAACTGATCAAAAGTATTTTTTAAAGATTTATTTATTTTTTAGGTATACAACATTCCATGTATGCCTGCACACCAGAAGAAGGCACCAGATCTCATTTCAGATGGTTGCGAGCCACCATGTGGTTGCTGGGAATTGAACTCAGGACCTCTGGAAGAGCAGTCAGGGCTCTTAACCTCTGAGCCATCTCTCTAGCCCCTCAAAAGTCTTTAAAACATGCTTTACATTATTATGCACCAAGTGCATGTTGAGTTTTCAAAAATTTCACTTAATGTGTATAACTAATGTTCAGTTAGCTGAATTACAATAGGCTATTACAAATAAGTTGAATTTTAAAAATACTTTTCTTGTGGATAATTTTCAAAGAATTGTTTCTATGTTTAAATGAAAATGGGCATTTTATCATAATAAATAAACGTAAAATGTCAGTAAATAAATAAAATAAGCTTTAAAAGCCTCTTTTATTTACCAAATACTTCAAGCTCTGTTTATCACAAACAAAACTGTTATAAAAATTTGTCTTTTCCATCAATACTTGCAAGTAGCCTTTCTTCTCTATTACTTAACTAGGTTTCTGTACCAACCAGTTGATTGCCTCCAAACTCGAAAGTCAATGGTTCTGAGTGAAGTGGTTCCTCGGGACTTACAGGGGCTTGGATCTGGGTGCCTCATACACAATCTCTTGGGCACTCAAGCCTCTCATGGACCCTGGTGTTATATTTGCATAATGTGTGATTCTCCTACGGGCGTTACAATGACTCTCGTTACCTACAATAGATAGTAAAGAAAGAATATTATATAGATTGTTGTTAAGATTTATTGCTTAGGGAACAATGATGAGAAAAGAATTCTATTCACATTTGGTAAGCAAGCAAGTTGCCTAAGTCTCTATTCTATTTCTGCAAGGAGACAGCATGACCTCAGCAACTCTTATAAAAGAAAGCAATTAACTGGGGGCTGGCTTACAGTTTCAGAGGCTTCGTCCATTATCATGGCAGAGAGCTTGGTGACAGAGAGGCAGACACCGTGCTGGAGAAGTAGCTGAGAGCTACATCCTGATCCAAAAGGAGAGAGAACTGGACCTAGCATGGGGTTTCGAGACCTCAAAGCCCACCCCCAGTGTCAGACTTCTTCCATCAACGTCACACTTCTAATCCTTCTAGTCTTGGGCTGAGAATCAAATCCTGGTGATGACGAAGTGTCCTTGTTTGCTTTCCTCTTCCATTCTTCCTTCTGTCATGTTGGGATCGTCTTTTTATCATCTGGATGAGAACCACATCCTCTAGGGTTTCCTTCTCTCTGCTCATCTCTAGCTGCAACTCATCCTCCATCCTGCACCCTGAACTTGCCTTCTGAGATGCTAACCTACTCGTGTACCTTCCTTGCCCATGGCAGCAACAGGTCCACAAAGGCCAGTGGTTTTCTTTCACCTTGCTATAAAGCAAGGAAACCTTTTGTATTAGATTAAGTGATTGCTGTCTTCTTCTTCTTCTTATCCTTCTCCTTCTCCTCCTCCTCCTTCTTTTTAACTTTTCTCTCTCTTTCTTTCCTTTACTCTTTCTTTCTTTTCTGTCTGTCTGTCTCTGTCTCAGTCTCTGTCTCTTTGTCTCTTTTTTTTTCAGGGCTAAAGTAGTTGATTACTGGTGTCCTTTTCCAAATAGACTCTTTATCCACAGCAACTTTGAGAGCTATGTGTAAGGACCATGGACTTAAAAAGTCCATGGCATCTGGGACCCTGCATCCTCTGGAGGAAAACACCACGCCAGAGTAGTCACACCCTTGCTAGACTGTCTATGAATAAGAAATCTATTTTTGTTACATTAATCCATTGAATGTTTAGGGATTATTTGGCTCAGCAGCTAAGGTAACCTTAACTAATATTTTGATGAAATCTCAAACGGTCTTTAAAAATAACTCCAAAATGGCTCACAGCAATGCACAGGGTTTTGTGTTCTGGGTTCTGGCTGCTTGAGGCTGAGTCTCACATCTGGCCCTGTTTCCCACTCTCAGGCCAGCTCCCTTCCACCTTGTTGCCACACCTTAACCTGTCTGTATCCTTAGCCTGCGATGTGCATCTGTCCTTGTCCTCCACCATTCTTTGTTCCAAAGCTCAGATCAGACGTTTCCTCTGCAGGAGACTCCCTTACCGTCTCCCCCTGGCACGCCTTCTCTTTCCTGTCCTATCACATCTATCAGACTTATTGTGTAATTTCAAATGAGGGAACCAAGCCTGGTTGAGTAACATTTAAGCATGATATACAATACACCCAGCGATGCAACAACAATACCCAGCCTTATGTTTAATTGATAAGCTACAACTTTTTTTTTTTTTTTTTTTGGTTTGTTTGTTTGCTTGCTTCTTGGCTGAAGACCAGCTAGAATGAAGGGACAGAATAGACTAATTTCTCCCTTGTTCCTCATCTGGCTGCTCTTTGTTTTTTCTTTTCTGACTTCTAAAAGATGTTCCCACTCACACCCATCTCACTCCAGAGGCCACCGTCGTTTAGACAAACTCTTTCAAGCAGACGACTTCTCTAGAACCACATCAAAGCCCGGGCATCACATCCACACCCCTCTCACCTGGCTCACATGTTCCATAGACCCCAGGAGCTTGCTAAAGCCAGCTGAGGCCAAACATACTCTAGCAGCAATTCAACGACAAGTTACGGAATTTCGAGAACTATGGCATAGTTTTATCCATGATATAAAGTATGCTTTTGTGGTTGAAGGCTTTGGTGTGAGGCTGTTTGCTGAAAAGATCCCTAAAAGGGTTAGATAAAAAGGAAGATTTTCAAAAGCGGGAGAGATTATGCCTTCAGATGTTTTGGATCAGGTGGGAAGAGGGCTCTTAGCCAATGGACCCCTTTGTGAGCACAAATGTTTGTGTGGGGTGCGCTGCGCTATGTTCACTAAGATTTATTTAAATCGCCCTGGAGGAAATACTGATGCAGCAGTAGATAACGGACAGAGGGAGATGAGTAGGTAGGTAGAGGCAAGCTTCCCTGAGCAGAAGATGGCCTTCTTACTTGAGCTTGAAGGGGCAGAAAGTAGCTCTTGCTTCTCCGTTGAGTTTTCCCTGTGCCTTCTATTGATTCCAGTGAGCTGGATATTTGCCGAAGTTTCTCTTTTCCTTCCGTGACGGGAGTAGCTCCCCAATGATCCAGGCTAGTTCCCATAATGCTTCTGGAGTGCTCTTGGCTCCCGCCCTGTCACCTGCAGGGTGTGCTGAGGCATCCTCCACACCCAGGCACAACGCACTGGTGAGGACTCTCAGAGATGGTCGAGATAATTTGGAAGTACATCAAAGGAGTAAGAGGCCTGTAGCTGCGTTGTCTCTTTCCCATCTAGAAGAGCCCTTGAACCACGCCCTCCCTCTCACCCCTCTAAAGGGAGTGTAGTCTGCAGGCGCAGTTCTGTTAATAAGGGGCTAAGAACACAGAGTGTCCAATAGGGAGCCTCCGCCCGTCACAGCCCCTCTTGTGCCCTATCCAGACTTGGATAAGCGACTCCCCCACCCCCTGACCCCCCAGCAGATAATAGATTTGTTTCCTGTCACTTTGCTCTTCCATCAACTGAGTTGGGGACTTTGGTCATTTGAGCATTCACAATATACAGGTGACATGCTTATTTTCATTATTCAAATTTCTTTGTTATTTAGGGCTTGGTTTAGTACAGTGGTTCTTAATCTGAGGGTCATAACCTCTTTGGCGTCCAGAGACCCTTTAGCAGGGTTCCCATATCAGATATCCTGCATATTAGATATTTACAGTATGATTCATAACAGTAGCAAAAATACAATAATGAAGTAGCAATGGAAATAATTTTATGGTTGGGGGTCACCACAGCATGAGGAACCATATTAAAGGGTCAACACATTGGGAAGGTTGAGACCTACTGGTTTAGGGCATCAATAGTTCATGAGCACTGTGACTTCTCATTAATAAGACACTCTTAAAAACAGAGATTTTAACATTCCTTTTTGATCTGGCCACTCCCATTTCTTCTCAGTCTCACCGGTTTGCCAAGGAGCTTACTTGCCTCACCTCTTCCTGTTCACATCCACATAGAAATGTTCTAGAAACATGTGGTTTGGCTTAGTGATTTTTTTAAAAAAAATATGCAATTTTTACAATACTTTATAAACTAGTCTTGTATTTTTTAACCTTTTACAAATTTCTCAGAGATGATTCTGCATCCTAAAACATTTCATGTCCTCACTTTGGTAATAGAAGTAAATGTTTGATAGGGCATGGAGTAACACACTTTGTCTAAGCTACCATTTTCCAAGTCCCTAGAAACAACAGCATAGAGAAGGCGCCCCGCATGCAGCCCCGCTGAACTGTGCTCCCCCACCCTTCTGCCAGTCGCTCTGTTTTCTGGCTCATGCCACTGTCACTATGGTTTCCTTCCCTCACGGTGTGGTAAAAGCAGCCATTGGATTCCATGAATTCTCTTACATTTTCTCAGTGTGACTAGTAAAAATCCTAACAGTTTTGTGTTTTCACTTCTAACTCTTGGTGGATGTTTGTTGGCGTTGTCCTCTCTACTCTTCTTTTATTTAAAATTTTTCTCTTTCCATATGCACATTATCAATTATATGTAAAATAATGTATTATATCTTTGTCTTTCTCATTTGCACACACATACAACACATACACACACACACATACACACACACACACAGTCTCTGTGTTTTAAACGGTGCAGGTGTCTTTCCCTATATATTTTTGGTATCTTAACTTTTGTTTGGTACATTGTGGGGTTTAAAATTTAGTGTGAATGGATTATTTTGACCATATTCCTTCCTGTTTTATTTTCAGAGGAAATTCTCTCTTCTCTAGAATCGTAAAGTCCCCATAGGTCCCATGTTTTTGCTCCTCTCCATTGGGCTTTCTTAGTCCCAGTCTGCCCTCAGCCAGCCACTTCCTTCCCATTTATTTGGCAAGTAGTCCATTATAAACTCTAGATTCCCAATGGCATGACTTGATTACAGCAGGCTCACTGACCGATCTGTCTAGCCCCGCATCGGTGCCACAAGCCTCGGTGAGCTGTCAGACAAGCCCAGAGGTATGTTAGAGGTGTTCTCGTGAGCTTGCATGGATCTTAGAACTCCACCACGATGACACAGAATAGGTCACACCCTGGGCAGGTCACTAATACCGTGGTGGGAATATGGATGGTACAAATTCCGGAATGCTAGAGCACCTCCAACAGTCGATCTTCCTGTCTAGATGCGGCACCTTCCTGTGTTTATTCAGGTCTTACATCATGCCTAGCTCCAAGATATGTAGCTGTCTTCCCTGAGATCATGAACATTCCTTCTTCAGTTTGGTCCATGATTGCTTTGACATGTATGCATGTGCATTTAGGGGACCTTATAAGAGGGAAGTCTTCTCAGTTAATATGTAGGAAACTGTTGATATTTATTTGGAATATATAGTAAACAATTTTGACTACTGTAACCAACTCCCAAGTCTTGATTTAAGAAAATAAATTCTGTTCAGATAACCATGGCCCGTGGAATCAGAGCAGACTCTGCTGTTCAGTTCCTCAGGTACCCTCTCATCTCATAGGGACCTAGTGTCTGTTATTCAGTACGCAACAACTGGCCACAAATGTGGTAAACGGGACAAGGATTGTGCATCTAGGAACTGGTTTGATGGGCAAAGCCTAGAAGATGCTCATATTTCTTTCCTTCCACACCAGGACTCCAGACATATCTGTTCTACTCATTCTTCAAATATTTGCCCTAGATGTTTCTACACAGGATAAACCACGGCATATCAAGGATAAACCACGGCATATCAAGGATAAACCACGGCATATCAAGGATAAACCACGGCGTATCAAGGGCTGTAATACTCTCCGTGGCTTCAGGCCTGCCCTGGAGGCTCAGGAACAGAAGCTCCTGGGCCGTATGGTTCTATTCTTCTATTCTACACATATTGTTAGGAGTCTCACAAATTCTCTTTAGCAAATTAAAATACTTAATTCAATTAAAAATGATTAAATGACTGGGTGGTGGTGGCACATACCTTTAGTCCCAGCACTAGGGAGGCAGAAACAGGCAGATGTCTGTGAGTTTGAGGCCAGCCGATCTCTGTGTCTTTGAGGCCAGCCTGGTCTACAGAGTGAGTTCTAGGACAGGCTCCAAAGCTACACAGAGAAACCCTGTCTTGAAACAAACAAACAAACAAACAAAATTAGAGTCTCTTAAAAATAACCACGTGGACTCTAATCTTTGATTTAAGAACGTGTATGAATTGTATTTTTCTATTACAAAATATTCTTGAATTACTAGAAAAATTAAAATCATT
Source organism: Myodes glareolus (assembly GCF_982192425.1). NCBI lineage: Eukaryota > Metazoa > Chordata > Mammalia > Rodentia > Cricetidae > Myodes > Myodes glareolus. Next base: position 60,527,845 of record NC_142034.1, read on the forward strand.
TGTGATCCATTATATTTTAGTTTTCACATTTTTTTTTTTACAGCTTCACTATTGTTGTTGTGCTTTTGAGATAGGGTCTCATGTGACCCAGGCTGGCCTTGAGCTCCTGATTGTCCAGGTTCTACTTCTTCATGCTAGGCTCATAGATAGACATGCATCATCACATCATGTCTCATCATACTGTAAATGCTTAATGATTAAGGGAGTCAGTAATCACAAAATGCATGCCCACATTAAAAGTGATTGGGGTTAATTATTGTTCTGTTTTTATACTGTTACTTGGCACAAACTGGAAATGCAAATACAGAAGTCATGGCTACAAGGAGGACGGCCAAGAATGGCATGTCTCCTGCATGTCACTGCTACAGAGCTCAGCAGGGGGGAACTTGCTGTTCCGTGAAGTAGCTTCATGCCTGCCATTTATCTAAGAAGGTAATAGACGAAGAGAGATTAGCAGGCATGCGAGGAAGGCGTGTCAAAAACCAGGGCCAGGACTGGGGATGTAACCCTGTGCAAAGTGCTTGCCTAGCAAGGACTCCATCCCCAGCACTGTAAAAACAAAACCCTACCCAAGATGCTGACTCTGTGGAAGCAAGCTGGAGACATGGATGGGAGTTAGTGACATTCGCCTTGAACAAGAAGCGCCATGTAGTGTTTTGGAGTCCTGGCTCCATCTCTTGCTACTTCTCTCTCGTTTCCTTTTCTCCCTAAGTAAACTTTTAAAGCAGTGGTTCTCAGCCTTCCTCATGCCATGACCCATTAATACAGCTCCTCATGGTGTGGTGACCCCAACCATAAGGTTATTTTTGTTGCTACTTCATAGCTGTAATTTTGCTACTGTTATGAATGGCAATGTAAATATCTGAGATGCATGCTACCCGATATGCGGATCCTTGTGAAAGGGTCACTGGACCCCAAAGAGGTGACAACAGGCTGAGAGCCATCATTTTAAAGGTTCTTTTGTTTTGTTCTTCTTTTCAAAGAATCGGATTTTAGTTTTATTGAACAACTGTTCTACTTTTATTTTTTTTTTATTTTATTGATGTCTGCCTTTGTCTTTATTAATTCTTCCTTTGAGGGGGATTATTTTGCTGTTTGTTTTCTGCGAGTCGTGTAATTATGTTTAAGAGTGAGCTACAAAGGGTCGTGTGAAGAAAGCACTTGCTTTTAATTTAGACAAGGAACCTCTGAGCAGGTCCAAATAAATTTCTTTTAGAAAATTACTGCTGCCGAAATGTAAGCGATCTTACAGTTTAAATACAAAGCATTATCCTATTAAAGCTCATCCAAAATGGTTGTAGAGAAGCCACGAACACGCCAGGATGCCCAAGAGATGAGATAAATGAGGTGGTCACGCATGCTCTCGCATCTATGCTTACCGAAAACAGAATCAATGGACATGAAAACTCTACGAATATTACATTCAGAATATGTTCCACCACTAATCCGAGAGCTGAACAGGCACATGCCAAGGCAAACATAGAGGTTGCCTAATAGTTACACAGGGTTCCGGTCTCAGGCCTTATACACTTTTATCTTGGAAAGTTTACTTGGAAATAGGAAGCACACGTGGAAATGGGAATTCCCCGAGTCCCCAGAAGTCAATTAAAACTCAAGAGGCATGAATTTATCAGGGTAATGTCTGAAAAAAAATGTAGGGTGGAAATATAGAAAGTTCTGGACGAAAGGTGGGGATTAAAGATCACTATGCCCACTGGCATGTGTTTGCAGAAAGTCCAGTTTCGCATGTGAAGGTCATGTCCTGGGAGATAACGTGGAAATTGACTCTGCTGCGGATTTTAAAGCCATAGCTCAAATCTGCAGACCCAGCTTGCCTGATGCGATAGCTCTACCCTGCCACCAGGATCCTGAGACAGAGAAATGGCTTAATACTGAACATACATTTCAATTACTGTAGAAATGGCTACTGATGGTCTCCCAGTACTTGGTAAAAGCTTGCCTTAGAAGATGAGATGTTCGATTAGCTTATTGTTTCAGATTTTTAGACCTACAAAGGTTTAGTATCGGTTACATATGTATTTGGTTTCTTAAATATTTGAAGAGTTTATTTATTATTTTATATTATATTAATTATTATAATTTGAAATATTTAAGGAAATTAAAATCTATTTTTATTAATTCTTTATATTTACTCCAACTTCTCCCCCGAACTCTTCCAGATCCACCCCACTTCCCTAATTCTTGGGCCTCTAGCTTCATACCTGCTTGTGTGGGGTTGCGTGCATGCAAGCATGTGGGCGTGTGTGTGTGTGTGTGTGTGTGTGTGAGAGAGAGAGAGAGAGAGAGAGAGAGAGAGAGAGAGAGAGGAGAGAGGCCATTGATTCCTATCTGTGCTGCCCACGCCCATGCACTCCTGGATGTGTGGCCAACCACCAAATGTAGTTGCACTACCAGGGACCACCCCCTTAAAGACAACCGACTCTCCCTTCCCCAGAAGACACCAAATGTCCGTAGCTCATGTTTGAGGAAATTTAATTAGTTACAACTTGTATCTGCTATTAAGTATTCAGGGAACTATTGATAAAACTTAGGTTTTTTTCTTAATCTGAAACTGAATGAACATGTGTGTATTGTGCTGTATTAGTGACTGGATTTAGGGGCTGGAGAGCGGTTCTGTGTGCTGTGGGACAATGGTCTGTACCCTGTCAATTGTGTATTTTAAATAAACACTGGTTGGCCAGTAGCCAGGCAGGAAGTATAGGTGGGACAACCAGACAGGAAGTAGAGGCAGGTCAAAGAGAACAGGAGATTTCTGGGAAGAAGGATGTCCTAGTCTGCAGTCGTGACCCAGCCACAGAAGAAGCAAGATGTGACTGCCTCGCTGAATAAGGTACTGAGCCACATGGTTAATATAGACTAAAATAATGAGCTAATATAAGTTATAAGAGTTAATAAGAAGCCTGAGCCGATGGGCCAATCAGTTTATAACTAATGTAGACCTCTGTGTGATTCTTTGGGACTTAACGGCTGCAGGACCAGACAGGACAGAAACCTCTGACAACATCCATGGTTAGGGGCTGGAGAGAGGCTCCGTGGTTAGGGGCTGTTGCTGCACTTGCCTTGCTCCTGAGTCGCATCCTCTCTCAACACCCACGTTGGGCAGGTGACTCACAACAGCCTGATCTCCGGCTGTAGGGGATCTGACCTCCTCTTCTGGCCTCAGCAGGCACCGACACAGATGTGCACAACCCACCCCTCCTCACATGAATACAATCACCAGATTCATAAACAAAATCTAGTTTCTCCCTGAAATGTTTAATGGGGAAACTGTTTCAAAATCTATAAACCTACAAAACATTTAGGCTTTACTAAAGCTTAGCAATGAACAACTCTCAGTATTTCAAACTACGCACAGCTTTCTTTGTTATTTAAACTGTCCGATCAGTCTTTTGAGTTGAACCCTCAGTTTATTGCACCCCAGTCTTTGTTTCTAATAGAATTCATTTGCAGCTCCAGAGCCTCCCCTTGACTACAGCTCTGCCATGTCAGTCTCTCTCATCTCCTTGAAACAAGCAATGTTTCTCTTACCATTTGTTCTAGAATTGCACTCACCATTTAGATTCTGTGGGATCTTGGAGGTGGCCATGCTCTAACCAAGCAGCTTGTGTACGCTCCAGTCTTTTTTTCTGGGAATCTCAGCCCCTTTTTATCCGCACTCCCCTTTAGCTCTTGACTTGAGAAGAACTAATCCTTGAAGAGGTTCCATTCCAGGGCAAAAGACAGAAACAAGATGACTCAAAACACACAAGTCACCAAGAATCAGAATGACAGTCAGTAGGCACTGAACACTGTAACTCCTGCATGATTGACTTTGTGATCGTCTTGCTCTTCAAATGTATGCAGTAGGTGGAGTTTCTCACACCCACCCAGCACACTGATGGAAATGAGGATGTATATGCCTAGAAAATAGAAAGCACCTAGCTGCCACCCCGGAGCCGGTTCCTGTCAGAAGTTAGAATCTACTCACTAGTTAGACAAAAGCTTCAGACTTCATTTAGTGTCCACGCTTCCCCCTCTGAACCTCCCACATGGATCCACCCTTTGGTCCCTGTGCCACATGGCTCTCGGGGCAACTGTACATGCAGCCCAAGTCACTTGCAAGAGGCAACGCCACACGATAACGTTCAAAGTCCAGACATCTGTCAGAGAGGAGACTTTGTCTACCTCCTTCTCTGTCTGGGAGTCACTCCGAGTCCTCACTGAGCCCTTGTCGCCATCCATATACTCTTCCTCTGTGATCACGGCCTAGTTGGTAGGTTAATGGTACACTGTCTTGGTTGAGTTGCACAGCCGGGGTTTCTAATGGCATTACTTTATTATTTGTACATAAGGGTACTTGTATGAGAGGGCTGTTGGCAATCAACTGTCTCCATATCTCTTGTCAACATTTTTCATTGGACTATTTTATCGTTTAAGTTTCTTTTTAAGTTAGTATTTATTTTGAGAACATTTGACTTGTATTAAGCAAGCACATCACTATTTTATCCCAAACAATGTGGCTCACTTTGCAGTCTTAACCTGGTAACTGATGATGCTAAAATTTTCTTTTGAAATTTCACAGAGAAGGATACCCACTGCCTCTGCTCCAAGAAGGGTCACCTCCAGGCCAAGAAGCATGCACTACCCATGTCTTCTCTTGCGTTCATTTTTTTCTTTTTAATTTCCGTCAGATTATTCAGTGGGTTGGAGCTTGTTCAGGGTATAGGCATGGGGAGACACTTAACCTTGTTGTTTCCCCAGTTCTTAGCCGGCTTTCCTTATGTCACTACGAGGCAATCCCACTTGTCTGTGGATTAGCAGGGTCGCATTTTAAGCTGTAAGTGCCAATGCATTTGGGTTCATTTTCAGTTTTGTATTTCTGCTGTCCTCTTGATGCTGGCCTATTGTGCCGCTAACCTCATTCTACTGAAACGGTGTAGACATGTAACTAGTTCTTCACCCTGTCCCCTCTCCACAGTGCTGGGTTAGGCAGGCATTCTGTGCCCTAGTTTATCCTTACCAGTGCTTGGGGCTCTGAACCATGGGTCTGCACACTTCTCTTTCTAATACATGAATGACGACCTCAGCTTTTTCACACACCCTTATGTTTCCATTTATCCATTATATTCGTCTTGTCAAATTTCAAAATAATGAATGGCCCTTTTTAATGAGGTTGTCCACAGCTCGAGAGCTGATGCCATTAAGACTTTCTTTCAGAGGCATGTCTGTACGCCCTTAAAAATAGGTCTCAGTAAACCCATGCCATTTTCTTAAACTCATTTGTGGGCTTTTCATAGAAAAGTATTTTTAAACTGCATTTTTCCAATGGGATGTTATATGTCCCTTGGTTTCCAAAGAGTTTCATCTGCTAGGAAGAAGAGATTTCTTATTGTGTTGACTAATGCTTTAGGGCTTTGGCAAATTGTATGCTTTATGGGAGGGGGGAAAAAGAGAGAGGAAAAGGAAGAGAGAGACAATAGCCAGACATTCCAAGGTGTGATTCGTGTGATTCATGACGGGTATTCCCACAGTGAGAAATGCATGCTAAATTTGATCACAGTTCCCATGATGTGTGGTTTCTTGGTCCTACAGACATCATGGAATCTTAAAGTTTCTCCTATGCCTAATCCACTGGCTAATTAGATCAGATCAGTTGGTCATGATCTTTGAAAGCCGTTGGGAGCCAGCTGGTCATTTCTATGAAACGTGATCACACTGCCATAAGTTACTGTTTATTTTCACGGCCAAGGTCTCTTGAGGTCCTAGAGTATATGATTTATTTCTCACCATTTTGGTGTTTAAAGTTGGGTGACCATAATTGTGAGATTGCAGCCAGATAGTTAGACCAGGGAGAAGGTGGAGGAAAATGACAGGAACGCATAGAGGCTAGCCATTGCACTTGACAGCTTTCTGTTTCTTGAGTTCAGATTGTAGCCCGTTCCATGTGTGTGTATGTGTGTTTTAAACATTTAATATGCTTTTAGGGATTTATTATGATACAACTAGAAAGCTTCCTTCTTGAAATGACCAGAATATTCTCATTGCTGTAATTCCTCAGTGCTTTTTGTGCCCAGATGTTCTGGCTCTACAAGGAACAAAATGAAGCAAAACATCTCAACCTCTCATGTAAGGTGGAGCTAGGAAGCTTCTAGAAGTGGAGGAAGCTTCTTTGACACCCCTATGACAAATGGGTCCTTTTGTATATTTGGTGACAGCACCCAGATGCAGCGTGTTAGGGTTTCTACTGCTGTGGAGAAACCTCTTGTGGAAAGGCCCTTTGTAGAGGAAAGAGCTGAGTTGGTCTAACGGTTCCAGAGGACGAGATCATATGGCGGTGAAGGGAAGGCTGGCAAGATGGCGCCTAGAGGCTGGAGCAGCCGACAGTTCACATCCCAAACAGCAAGTAGGCCGAGATCGCACTGGGAATGGCTCTGGCCTTTTGAAACCTCAAAGCCCTCCCCCAGTGACATTGCCTCCTACAATGTCACACCTAATCCTTTCCAAACGTCTCCATCAACCGAGGGCCAAGTATTTAAAATATGAACCTCTGGGGCTGTTCTCATCCCAAGCACGACAGCTGACCAAGGCAGCGTGCCTCTCTAGAAGCCCATGGTGCCGCGATGCCTTTGCTCTGCGCTCTGAAGGTGGATGTTGACCAGTGAGCGCTGGTGCATCTTGCTGTGGTCAGGACGGGTGACCGGTTCCCCCAGATCTGTCATAGGATTCAGGATTCCTTGCTCCTTGAAGCTCCCGGTTAGCTTCTCAGCCACAGCTGGGCAGCTCATTGTCACCACGTGGTGTTTTAGAAGAACTAGGTCCTGGCTGCCAGAGGCAGAGGCTGCCCTGAGAACAAAGAAAGAAGTCGATGATGCCGATTGGAAAGGGAAACTGACTGCGGCTTATTTACAGAAGCGTGTCTTGGGGTCTGTAAGCATTCTCACACGTCCTTACGCAGCAGGAAGAAATTGTTTATGTGCTTTAGTGAATAAAGGTGAATCATACCCTACTGGGCTGAACCTGGCCTTCCTCAAAATATTGCTATTGTATGTGAGCTAAGAAACAGTCAGGGACAAGGGGATGCCGGGATGGCCCAGCAAACTGAGTTGATTAATGATTTTGTCCCTTAGAATTTTTCCAGGGTCAGCGGCTGGGAAACGCCAAAGTTATACCAATATGGCTGTTGTCACGTCAAGCTTTGTCCCTCCTACATATACTTGAGTTCCTCGGGCTGCAAAAACGAGACATGTGATACTTAGAGGTGAGCCTGTCTTTGACACATGGTTCCTCTGGGCTGCCTGAGCCGAGTATGCCGGTCTCTCTTTCTCTTACCGGTGTAGTAACTTCCTTGCCAGGACAACAGGGTCCTCACAGAGGTAAAGAGGGGGCATCTGGCCTGGAGTTCGGCATTCTCCCAATTTAGTCTACAGTTTTTTAGCAATTGCTCTACAATGCACGCAACTCAAAACTCTCTCCACTGTGAGCACTTATACATAACAACGACTGACTCTGTGGCAGGAGGTATTACATCACAGAGACTGACTCCGTGGCAGGAGGTATTACATCACAGAGACTAACTCCCGTGGCAGTTCATCCAATGCTGTAGCAGGGGCAGAATGTTATTTTTTCCCCCAAGGTTAAGGCTCCATGTGTGAATACATTGAGTTCATTTTCATCCTCTGAACTGTTGATGGAAATTGCCCTGTAGTTTTTTTAAAGAGATAAAATTTGCCTTCATTTCTAGTGTTTACTGTATTAGACTTGAAACCATTTGGAGATTATTTTAGACCAGTGGTTCTCAACCTTAGACATGATCCAGAATGTCCTGGAAGACTCACAGAATGCAAACTGCTGGTCCCTTTGTCCAGTGTTTCTGATTCAACAGCTCCTGCTGGGGTTCGGGACCGGCCACATCTCACCGGACACAGACGTTGCTGCTGCTGCTCTTGCTAGTCCAAACTCACGCTTGGAGAAATGTTGACTGAGCTGCTTTTAGAAAGCAGCTTGTTACAGACTAAAGAGCAGGTCCCTGCCACATGCTCTCCTGTGGGGGTAAGCCACTTACAGTCCCTGGCCAGGTGCTGCCCTAAAGGCTGTTCCTATAATAGCTGGTCACTGACCTCCTAAGCTGAAGGAGGCCAGCCCCTGAGGAATCTGAGTGACCTGGAGGGAGGCGGGATGGTTGACCAGGTCGAGCTGGGGCTGGGATGTCAACTGCAGACTTGGGGATTGAAGAGGAGGAAGTCAGCGACAGAAGAGATAGAGTGGGCACTTCTCCAGAAGGACATACCATCATCACCCACGTTTTGTAAGACACCCCCAAACTTGCTGCTTCCTTCCTGCCTCCTGAGTCCATCCTGCTGTCAGAAAGAATTGGCCCCTGGGCTTGAATTTCAGTGAAGCCATGAAGAGAAAATGCACCATGAAATTATGTGGCTCCTGCGAAGAGGCAGCCATCTGCTTCTTCTTTAGACCTTGCCACGATTGAAGCATCATGTTCTGGGGCTGCCTTCACTTCCGGGTAATACTGTCCGCATTAACAAGTCCTCATTTAAAAAGAGCACAATGCACGATTTTAGGTGCTAGGAGCGTTCCCAAGGCATTTGCGGGTTCTCTGCCATTTTCTAAATATTAGTATTAGTAATCTGTTAGCTTTCCCCTAATTCCCCTCATCTCATACTGGATGGAAGTGAAAAGTCTTCTGTTTCAGCTTCTGTCTGCTTTACTTATAGAGGTTTCTGAACAGCAATTTGAACTGAGGCAGGATTTAAAGAAGCTTGTTCTCGTCTCTCTTGTTCTGTTGTGTGAGGGCACTCATTTTAATTTTTTTTTTTTGATGGATAACACAAAAAATACCCATCAATTAATAACAGACAAAATAACCGAGAACCAACGTTTTCCATGAATTATTCTAAAAATGAACTTTATGTAACGTTGAAGAGATTTTTACCCGACATCTGAGGAAGCCCAGCCACAATGGCCGTGCCAAGAGTAAAGGGGGCGTTTGGTTCCATTTCTGAAGAGGTGCTTGCTCTCAAGATGCACTTTGGAAAAGGGCCATGTGACAGAGTACAGCCCTGTGACAGGGAACTCATCCTGTGTATTGTCTCCAGGTCTCAGGCATGTCTTCTTGAACATGTGTCCTGGTGTCCCTAGGGGACGGGTTCACCGTTGCTAACGTTTCACGGGTGAATGGAAACGTGAGATCGTCTAGGCGAGGATACCTGATAGCCCTCCAAACTCGGCTCTGTCTGTGCTCTGGCCTCCTCCGTATGTGCGCTGGGATCCTTGCCTGCTCCCCCCATTCCAGGAATCCGAAATGTCTGTCTGTCATAGGAGGGGCAGAGGTGTTCATTCCTTGGCTCGCTTCATTTTCCTGAGTGCAACTGTCCCGCTCAGTTACAGCTTTGAATTCTGACGCCCCATCTTAACCGCATGCCAAAGGTACCGAACCGCGAGTGGATAGTTTTTAGCGTGGAAAGTTGCAATTGATCTATTTTGTTACCCATTGTTCTAATATCTTTTTATGCTTAATGATGCAACTTTACAGTAGGTGATATGTATAGGGGAAAGGATATGTGGACACAGGTGTTGCACTGAGGGTTCTGGGATGCCATCCTGGAGGCGAAGGGGAGCTGCTGTACTGACATTATGGAGTCATCCTTTCAGTGACTGGCTAGGCTTCTCTACCTCTGCCTCAGGTTGTGTATGGGAGTGGCTGCATTTCTGCTCAGGACTCAGGACACAGGCCAGCTCGATAGGGGTGTCCCTTGCTGAGCAAACCTCCAAGCTCCCCATGCCACCTGGCAGCTGGGCCTGACTCTCTAGTCCACCCTGGGAAGAAGCAGGTGTTGGTGTTTGGAGAAATTGGTAGGGCTGTGTTTGGCAAAACAACTAGGCCCTTGTAGGTTAGCCAGCTGATATGTGAAATTAGCCGTGGGAACTCTAAACACCAGAGGCCCGAGCCCCGCCCCCGGGGAAATCTGGTTTAATGAGTATTAGATGTGGCATGGGGTGTGGGTTCCCCCAGGAACTCCTAAGGGGATTCTAATGTTCAGCAACACCGAGGAGGTGCGTTTCTAAGCCCCAGGGTTGCAGAAGTAAACCGCCCTTAGCGTGGGAGACCCAGTACCTAACATGTTCTCCCAGACGGTGCTTTGTGCTGAAGGAAGCAAAGATTAATTAGCACACAGGTGTCCTTGGGATGGGTGTCGGGGGGTGTTTCTGAGGTGAGCTCCAGGCCTGAGGGAGGAGCAAGGGTGTACCTGAGATTTGTGCGGCACAGAGACCGATGAATGCTTGCTCTAAGATCTGGGTCTCATCCCAAAGGAAAGCTTCCAGGAATCTGGAGATCTCTTACGTCACATATATGGCACATTTGGAAGGAACACTTACTTCCCGGACACCAGCAGGGGCACACAGAGTGGATGAGGCCAGGAGCTGCCCACAGCCACCCCCAGCCACGGGGGACACACGAGCACATCCCAGATTCCCATAGACTGCAGGGGTTTAGGACTCCTCCGTGTGTCAGCAGCAAAAGTGAAGCCCAAGCCGGCACAGTGCTGTCCCACTGCAGTCGGTCCGTACATACTAGCCCAGCAATGACAAATGGGCTCCCTCCACAGCCGGTGCAAAGAGGTCAGAGAATAAACAAGACTGCGTCTAGTTTATTACACATTGGCAAAGGGTTGATACTCCTTTGGCATTGAGAAGGAATGAGAAATGGCTGCAAGAACTCAAGATTGATCTATCTATCTATCTATCTATCATCTATCTATCTATCTAATCTATCTATCTGTCTATATATCTGCTATTTTCTTCTTATTTTAGTGCCTCTCATTTTTATGACCAACGTTGACACATTATTAACTGAAGTTTTTTCTGGTTTCCTAGGGTTAACTGAACAATCTTCTCCTCATCCAGAGCCCAGTCCATGCGACGGCCCACACAACACCTGTATTTCATTACTGCACCTCCTCTGTCTCATACAGATTTATTATATGAGTACACCTCATCTACACAAATCTGCTACATTAGTAACACATGGTATGCTGGCTTCTAGGCAGAACGTAGATTTAAACCGTCCCTTCATTAAGACTCACAGTTAGGGATGGAGGTGTGGCTGGGTGATACAACACTTGCCTACCATGAATGAGACTCTATGTTCCATCCGCAGTTCAGTGAAAGAAGAAAAAAATATCAAAGCAAAAACCTAGCCAGGTACCAACTGGAGGTGCGGTGGCCCTCAGACAGGTGAGTCCAGATGGCTGTCAGTCTTTCTGGGGTGAAATTTTGCGGGGTTGTGCTTTACTGGACAGGTCTCTTCTTTGCTCAGTGCTTCAACACAGAGGTTGGGACTGGAAGGCCCAGGGGTGAGCAGAATGAAGGACTGATCCCTGGATCTCAGCTCCCTCCTTTGTAAAATAACAACAATACTGCCACCTACCTTATAGATGCTGTGGACAGTTCAGTGGTTCCAACAGTCTTCCGGGCTGAGTCCTGAGGATGCTGTAGGCTCTGTCTATGGCTGACACTTGGAGACGAAAGATGGTCTTAATAGAAAGAAGCTGGACTTGGACGTCTCCTTAGATATCTACCTCTGGGAGATTGTGTTGACTTTCACTGGGGACCTGGGGCCCAGAGGGCATTTCCAGTGAACCTCTGAAGAACATTCAGCTTTTGACAAGGCCTCTGGCCAGATGCCACTGGCAGGACCCATGCTCTCTCCCTCTGTCTGCCTTCCCTTACCTCAAGCTTGTGTGTGTGTGGGGGGGGATGAAATGCTGGAGAGAAAGCCCACTTCATTCTGTCCCCAAAAGGCTACACCAGGCATAGACTTTGGGAAAGAGATGATCATTGAATTAAACTAAGAGTTTTAATTATTGCATAAACTCAGAGACTTAATTACTGCACTGAGCCCTATGATTTATGATCAGAAATAACAAAGGCTTTGTCATAGACTGAAAGTGACCAGGGAAGTCATGGGAACTGCCCTAGTTTCCATTCCTGGGATGAAAAGCACACTTCAGAGCTGCTTGGGCCTTGCTGGGTGGGGAGCGCTCTTATTTTACTGGTGGTTTCTCTCCGGATCCTGAAAGTCTACTTAGTCAGCTTTCAGGCCAGATGACTAGGAAGTCAGAAGTAGAGTCAGGTGGGCAGGGCCAGTGAGAGAGCTGTCTGTGACTGATGGCTAGGATGTGAAGTCATATTTCACATGGTAGCAGGGCATGGGGATTGTCTTCGTTGGAGTTTCTGTTGCTACAACGAAACACCATGATCAAAAAGCAAGTTGGGGTCTATTTAGCTTACACTTTAATATCATGGTTCATTATCGAAAGAAGTCAGGACAGGAACTCAAACAGAAACAGGGTAGGAACCTTGAGGCAGGAGCTGATGCAGAGGCCGTGGAGGAGTTCTGCCTAATGGCTTGCTCATCATGGCTTATTCAGCCTGCTTTCCAATAGAACTCAGGATCACGGCCCAGGGATTACGGTACCACCCACAATGGGCTGAGCCCTCCTTCATCATCACCAATTAAGAAAATGCCCTACAGGCTTGCCCACAGCCCAATCTTAAGAAGGCATTTTCTCAAATGAGGTTCCCTTCTCTCAGATGACTTTAGTTTGTGTCCTGTTGACATAAAACATCAAAGGGATGGAAGAGCTATAGAGACCACAGGCAGGTCTCTAGAGAGAGTTCTCCAAAAGAGAGCAAGGTGTCTGGACAGAGATAAGATACCAAACACATAGCCTGTTGCTAAATGTGCTGGTCCATCACCACTGTTAAGATGTGTGAAATTTGACTCAGCCCTGCCTATGGGATCCCATAGAGGCTCATCTCCTTCTGGTTCTGTGGCATTAATATGGCAGTCTGAATTCATCAATGGTGGGAAAGTTTACACCATAGAAATTGATAAACACTACAAATTATGGATCCCTAAAAGCAAGCAAACATAGAAACCAAGAATGTATTTCTTAGCCCAGTGCTGTATAAACTGGTCCCATGACAGACACTTTGGTGATGCACTTACATCCCAGGGAGGAAAAGCCTGAGCTAAGATACACAACTGCACAACAAAGCCCCCTGTGATTCAAGCATCCCTGCTGTGGGTCCCTCATCTGCCAGCCTTGCTACAGGGGCAGCCGGGGCAGCCAGGGTAGCCAGCCTCACAGGAGGAAGAAGAGGAGATGAAGCTGCAGAATTAAGTCCAGCTGGGTTGAGGGACACAAAAATTTCTGGGGAGCTCAGAAATTTTCGGTTTATGGTAGTGGTTGTAGGGGACTAAAGTTCTCCTCTAGAGTAAGGACAACTTAGCACTGGGGACATTAAGAGGCTAAAGCTTACGCCACTTGACTCCTCTACATGTTGATGAATTGTAAGAATACAGAAATATAGCAATGACCTCTACGGAGTCCCGGAGCCTGAGTTGGGAGCCTAGGAAAGAGTAAAGCTCATGACTTTGAACTTTCTTGTTGACTGTATGAAGTTATTCAGGCTGAGCATCTGAAAACCTGAAGTAATCTGATTAGTAAACCTAATCAGAAAACCTGAAGTAAAACTATGCCTCTCTTTAATATAAAATCTGATGCCCCAAGCAGAAAATTCCACAGCATGATATTTTGTTATAGGCACAAAGTTGCTAAAAAATATTGCATAAGAGAGGCCAAAAAATACACATAGGAAAGAAGACAGCATTGTTCACAAATGGTGCTGGTCAAGTCGGAGAGCTACATGTAGAAGAGTGGAACCGGGTCATTAACTCTCACTCTGCACAAAACACAGCTCCAGGTGGATCAAGGACCTCAACATAAGGCCTGATACCCTGAATCTAGTGGAGGAGAAAGTCGGAAATAGGTATGATTCATTGTCACAGGACAGGACATTTTTGGATAGGACTCTGGTAACACAGGCATTAAGATCAACAATTATTATTAAATGGGACCTCATAAAACTAAAAGCTTCAATACAACAAAGAACATCATCAATCTGGTAAAGAGAATGGGAGCAAAACATTAGCTAGCTATATATCTGACTGAGGGTTAGTATCTAGAATACACATGAATTAAAAAAAAACCCTCAAAATCCAGAAAATAAAAAACCCAATTAAAAATGAAACATGAACATAAACAGTTCTCAGAAGAGGAAAAGCAAGTGGTTGAGAAACATTTCAAACAATGTTCAGCATCTTCAGCCACCAGTAAAATGCAAGTTTAAAGTTCTGTTGGATTTCATTTGACACTAGTCAGGACGGCTTTGCCAAGAAAAAATGCAGGTAAATGCTAGTATAGATGTGGGAAAGGGAAACACTTGTACGTTGCTGGTGGGAGTGCAAACTGGTGCAGACACTGTGGAAATCAAGGTGGAGGTTCCTCACATAATTGTGAATCGATCTACCACATTATGTAGTCACCATTTGTACCCTAAAGGTCTCATGTCCCTCTACAGTGATATCTACTTATCTGTGTGCATTGCTGCTCTATTCATAACAGCCAGGGAGTAGAAACAGTCTAGATGTCCATCAATTAATGAGTGGATAGTGAAAATGTGGTAATTTACACAGTGGATTATGATCCAGCTATTAAGAAAAATGAAATTCAGAAGCAAATGAATGGAATGGAAAACCATCATTGTGAGGGAGGTAACTTAGACCCAGAGGAAAATGTCTTTCTTTGTAGATATTGGTTTTGAATTTTCAGATATGTATGTTTCATTTGGAATACCCACAGAAGTCAATAAATTAGTAACAGGCCACGAATGTGGGGTGAAAGGAGGGAAAATCGAATGCGTTGGTGTGAGGGGTTAGAGGGAATTGTGGGACAGGGAGGAGGAGAGGGCAGAGTAGAGGAGGGAACGGGGGAGGGATAAAATTACACTCAAGACCTTTTGAAAAAGTATTATGGGAACCTACTACTGTAGAAGCATACACACACACACACACACACACACACACACACACACACACACACACACACACACAGAGTTCAGATGGAGTTACAGGTATCAATATCAATGCCCCTACTAGACACCAGATAGTAACAAATAAAAAGTCCAGTTTCACGAATGTGTTGTTTCATTTGGAGTTCCCACAGACTGCTACCACCTCCTCCCAACCCCCCTCCCCACCAAAAAACAAGCAACAACAACAGCAGCAGCATCAACAAAAATCCCCAGCATTACTGGCTGTTGTAAATTCTCCTGCTTCCCCTTCAGGACTTGGCTGTGAGATCCTACTGCTGAACACACCACATACCTGAGTTAAAGAGCACGGAGAAATCAGACTTATCTCAGGGGTCATTGTGGAAGATAGGGAGGGGAGGAAGATTGTGAAAGCCAGAGAAGATGGAAGGCTACAAGAAAGTGGGGTTTTCTGGACACAGCAGGGCGGTTGTACAGAAGAACTTCCACTGGGAATGACAGCATCCGCAAGACCTGTGCAGGCTGAAGCAGACGAAATCCCAGCACGGAAGAGGGAAGCACAAAGTCCCCCTCCTGGTGAGGCACTACGGGCAATTGATCGCCACTGGGAGAGGGAGAGTTAGCTTTCTTTGAGATTGTCACCTCTGGTAGGTTGACCCCCTCTCGAGCTGGAAGGCCACATATCCAAGAATATATGGGAAGTACAAATTGGATGTGATGGGTTAAAAGAGAGAGAGAGAACACAAAGTTGTGTATGTACGGGAGAGGGGGGAGGAGGAGGAGCTGGGGGAGGGATTAATATCAAAACACACTGTATGAAGTTCTTAAAGAGCTAATTTGAAATGTGAGGAGAAAAGCAAAGCAGTATATAAAATGACCTTGAGGATGCATGTGTAAAATGAACTCAACACTTAGGCTTGGATCACACTCCAGTGTGTCTTTGGTATATACAGACATTTCAAAAATCTGTCTGAAATCCTAAAGAAGCACTTCAGGTAGGTAAAACTCCATCCACACCAGCTTTTAAGGCAAACACTGAGAAAAGGGGAGCGAGAATATCACATCTGTCGACCCAGTCATGGATACACTCTTCGTAGTTCTTCCCTGGAAGGGTGGTAGAGCCTTCTCATTGTCACTTCGCCTATTTTAATTTCCTCTCTGTGACTAGGCCCCAGCAAGTGCTCAACAAATGTTTGTTGGGTGGCATTGGTGTATGTTCTGGTGGGGATGACCAATTCTAGAAAGCACCCTAAGGTTGAGTCCTGTTGGGGGAGTCATGGCAACTTCCTAAAGAGACGCTTGTCTACTTTCCCATTCAACTCTCTATCTGCTGCCTCTCCATCCTGCTCCGCCATCTTAGATGTCTCCATCCATTCTTTATCCAGACACCTCTAATGCCGATGCACCATGTGTGAGAGTTCATCCCAGTATTCCTGACATGCAGCCTGAGATGGGCTGAGGCCCAGTGCCGATATCCAGCAGGAAAGATGAAGAACATTCTACCCAAATATGGATCTCAGGGAAAGTCCAGAGGGTGTAAAATGTGAAGAATAGACATTTTATAGGTGATAGACAGATAAGGGATGCTTCCCTGGGAGGGTCAAGGGCAAAGAGCTTTGTAAATCAAGGCAGATAGCTGGACCCAGAAAGTCAGTTGACAGAAAGTAGATCATCACCCAGAGGGAACATGGTAAGACCCACAGTTCTAGAGGAACAAGGGTGATAAGGATGGCTCACTGAGCAAGGGGACTTTGGGGATATATTAGAAATCCAGTCATCAAGCCTGGATCATGGAGGTTTTCTTACGTCTTTGATTTAGTCATGGCTTCCCCCATAAAGCTTTGCATGCTAGCCGTGTATCCCCAGTGGCGGGAAGAGGTGACAGAATTGTGAACAGATTGGACCTTATGAAGACAATCAGATCCTCACCTCATGACCCTAAGTGAATGGAGTAAGGATGCTCTCACAGTAGTGGCTGTGGTTTTAGGGGACTAGGTTTGTTAGCCAAGGACGTGAATAAGCCTGATACCTGCTCCTCCTGATCCAGCCAGGGTGATGTCACCTGCCAATAGGCCCACAGCAGTGCTGAGCAGATGACAGTGTCCAGGTCTTTTGTCTTCAGAACTGTGAGCTCAATCATTCATTTATAAAGTACCCAGAATGGGGTATTGTTTTTATCACTATAGAAAATGTACTATCTGCCTGGGGAGAAAGGACAACCACAAAGCTTAAAACTCACATGCCCCCTAAAGTCAGGAGAGCCCCAGGGACAGGGGCCATTTTCTGAACAGGGCATGCAGCTGAGAAGTGAGGTGGGCCAAAGGTGTAGGCCACCGGGCAAAGATTGTATTCCACACTCCTGACATATTATCAAAGTTAGGAACCTTGGGCAGACATTCTAGAATAGTTCCAGTTGAAGAAATATTCCAAAGAGGCATAACTTATTGTCATTAATGCTAAAATAAGGAAAAGTTTTAAAACTGAAATGATTTCAAGAAACATAGTCTAGTTTAAAATTTTTAGAAAAATGAAGAAATGCTTGGGAAAGAAGTCTTTTGAACATTGAAGAGCTTATGGTTACACATATGAAAGATGACACTTATTCACAGGACGCCTTAGTATGTGTTCACATTGTGCATGTGTGTTGCTTTATACAGTTACCTCCCTTAATTTTTAAGACCCTTTTGAAACAAGAGTGTACACAGGTACATAATATTCCCCATGTGGGTATAGTGGAAGTACTTAATTCTTTTACATGTTCTTTTTGTCACGATTATATTCCTGGGAAGCTGGTACTTTTGATCTGTTTTTGTTCGCTTGTTCCAATAGTGTCTGCAGTTGGAACCGCGAGGTCAAAGACTCTCTTTTGCTGTGAATGTTGCTGTGGACTGTCACACTGGTTTTAAGAAGTGACGCCAGTGAATACCACATCCCTTGTGGCACTGAGCGTGACTGTGAAAATAAGTGGTCCACCAGACAGGGTGGGGAGTTTATTACTGTCTTCTTTAATTTTGTTATTCCCAGGAAGAATGGTTGCTTTTCTTCTCACTGTTTCCATCAGAAATGACAATAGGTAAGAACACTGGTTAGTTTCTCTGTCTACTTGACACAAGCTAGTCACATGGAAGGAGAGACCCTCAACTGAAGGAATTGCCTTCATTGATTGGCCTGTAGGCAAATATTTTGTTGATTAATGGTTGATGGTGAGGTCCCGGCCACGGGAAACAAATCAACAGGCAGCTTTTCTCCATGGATTTTGCTTCAAGCTCCTGACTTGGCATCCCTCAATGAAGGACAGTAATCTTTAAGTCAAATAAACCCTCCCGCTCCCCCACCATGGTTTGGATGGTGTTTTACCATAGCAACGGAGAGTCAAGTAGGTCAGTAAAGGATGACTACTTGGGATATTTTTGTATATATAATGAGATCTCTTAGGACTGAGACTCAAGTATAAACATGAAACTCATGTATGTTTCATATATGCCTTACACATATGACCTAGAGAAATTGTATGTAATACACTTAACAATTTTATTACAGTCACCTAAACATTGTAGTCTGGAGAAATTTCAGTTGTGGCATTTGTCAGGCTTTGAGAACTTTGGGGTTGGGGGCAGTTTAGATCTCAGATATTCAAATCAGGAAGTCACAGCCTACACTTGACCTAGGACAAATATCCGCAGGATATGAACTCAAGTCCATGAGCTGCAAGGAATGGTCATGTCTTTCTCCTGGATTAAGTGCCGTCTGGATTATAACAGAAGTATCGGAGTGGTATTGCAGACAGGATGCTGTTTTCCTAACAAGGCACACTTCTGCTCGACATTGGCACAGGCTTGACAACTGCCTAGACATTTGTTTAGCTCAAGACCCTATCATCTGTTTCTTGCTCCAGGCCTCTAGCCTCAGAATGCATTGTAGATCTTAATCCACTGAATCTTCCAGATGCCAGGGTTGCTCTCCATCAGCCCACACATCTGGTTAGATTAGCGTTTTTGAGACTGGCTTGCACATTACCAGCATCTGTCAACCCTACTTACTCCTTAATTGCTCCTGGGGCATCTGGAGGGAAATCCTGCATTGAGACCTACACATTTGCATGGAAACAGCGTCACAGGCTGAACCACATTCAAAGAGTGGTTAAAGTTGATATTTTTAAAAAATATTTATTACCAAACTGTTGAGTGATCATAAAATAAGCATCTAGCTGATGGCTCTCTTTGGTCTTGTGCAGCCATATGTCCCCCTGGTGGCATGTATGGAGCCTGCTGGGACTCGAACATCTGAAGAAATTGGGGGGAGGGTAAAACAGGAGGGCACCAGGTCCCCTGAGATCACTGATTTACTTAATGACACTGACACCTGTCTGATTTTATGTTGATTGCCTCGTGAATGTTATACCTGAAAACAAAACAGAGTCTGTAACACCTGCAGGTGTGGAAGCATCGTAAGGCTCCAAACAGAGCGCCTGAGAGAGAAGCCCGCAATAAGTCACAAAGATTAGCTTTGATGCTCAGCGTGTGGAAAACAGGGATTCTTCCAGAGCTCCTTATGGGCACTGGTCTTGTATCACTTCTTTTATTTATTTTTTTTTCAAATAAATGATTCAGACAGGCAGGCACCATGAAATCTTTAAATTAGCAGATGGCAGGGAATTAACCCGAAAGTGTTCTGCTTTGTTGATGGGCATAATTTGCAGGAAGAGCCTGGTGGCTGAGTTCATGGGCAGGGACATAGCAGCTGAGTGTGGATGGAAGCAAGAATCCGGTAGTGAGCTAAGGCAGAGTCAGGGCTCTGCGTTCTGGGTCACAGCTCGAGACAGAAGACTGTTTCAGGGGGCTGGACTTTCAGGGGTAAGCTGCTGGGCGCTGGCAAAACTACCCCGAGTATCTCATGCAGCACCAGATGACCGTGGGGAACGAGATGGAGACTTATTCTACCCTCACCTGAGAGATCTGCGAGGCTCCAGGCTCCTTCTCTGTTTCGGTTGATGACCAGAGGCTTCTGGAAATCTTAACCCCTGCTCTCCTGAGTTAGTGAGATGGCAGCTTGCATCTGTGCCTCCGACAGTTTCTGAAGAGTTCTTCAACTGGCAGAATGTGCAAGATTGGGTGGCACCCAGGGCACAGCAGCCGTTTCCTTCTTTGCTCCATAGACCTTCTTAGGCCGCGACTACCTGCCTGCTTTCCCTGCCCTGACTCTGCTTCCTGTGTGATCATCACCTGGTGTGGACTCCACAGTCAGAACTCTCTCCTGTGGGCTGCAACCCCTTTGAGGATCCCGTATCAGATATTTATATTAGGATTCATAACAGTAGCAAAATCACAGCTATGAAGTAGCAATGAAATAACTTTTATGGTTGGGGTCACCACAACATGAGGAACTAAATTAAAGGGTCACAGCATCAGGAAGGTTGAGAACCATTGTGCGAAATGTTCACTTCATTTTGTCCCTGGGCCTCAGGAAACAATCCTGATCACTGAGGCTGTGGTGGGCACCTGTTGGCTGCCCCACACACACACTTTGCCTTGACCCCACTCCTCATTCAGACCCCAAATACTAAAACCTGGGTACAGCTGGGTAAGAGCAAGTCTACCGTGAACACTAGGGTGGTGGATCCTAATTGACTTTTAGTGTCTGGCTGCTGGCTTTGGTTGTACGGCAAGCAGCTCTTTAGAGACCACTACAGGGGTTTCTGGGACATTTGTCCACTTTTCAAAGGTCGTTGTTACAGTTTGTTGTGAGCTGTCCCCTTTGGCTCCAGTGTCTGCACGTGTGTCTCCAGCTGGTGGCGCTGTTTTGAGAGGCTATGGAAACTGGAATGTAGCCTAGCAGGCAGATGTGGGTCATTGCCAAGACCATCAGGGTTCTAGCCTGGCCTGTTCTCTCTGCTTCCTGTTCTGTCAAGATGTGAACGATCCTGCAGCAAGCTCCCATCACCACGGACCACACCGTTTCCTTGGTTACCCTTTCCCCTCCACGAAGGACTGTACCCCTTGTCACGAGTCCACACAAACCCCTCCTTCTTGAGTTGCTTCTGCCGGGTATTTTGGTCACAATGACAAGAAGAGAAGAATTCAAATGGGCAGTATGTGGCTCTCCTCGTGAGAGAGGGGCAAGCTTTGAAGGAAGCCCATGAGGGAATGGACAGAGAGGAAAGGGAGTTAGAAACTGGACTCTTGGGGACGGCATGCCACCTCAAGTCATGCGGGCAGTCAGACTGACTTCTTTATTCGGGTGGACTATATGAAATTGCCAGTGATTTCCAGAAACAATGTCATGTGATTCATCCAAATATATTAGCAAACTCAAATGTCCCCAGGGATGACCTGAGGTGAGGTCCCGACCTCCTGTATGCAGGCAAATTCCTTGCTTTGCTCCTGCGTCACTTCAACAGCTGTGAGGCTAGGTCCCCTGGCCTGAACCTCATCCTCCTTTGACACCTCTGTTTACTTTAGAGAAAACCTAAGCTTGGTGATTTTTGAGTTTGTTTACACTTAGCTCGTTAGGTGGGGTTGGACGCCTGCTCATTGTCCGAGACACTTTGTGGGGGGTCGCAGGAAGTTACCTCACCACTGAGATGTGTGTGGTGAGAGAAATAGACACGGAGCAGCAAAAACATTGTGTCAGACACTTTCTCTCGCAGACCCCACAGACCAGGGAGTCCACCCCATGTGACCAGAGAGATGGAGGGCAGGACTCGAGAAGACAGCCAGGGCTTAGAAAAGCAGCTAGTTCGTCCTAGTCTACGAATGGCAGCTGAAGTCTGGGAAGCAAGGGAGACGGCTAGTTCATTCTATGCACCATTTCCGTATTAATTTTACTTCAACATTGTGAATGTTTTTTATAACGATGCTTAAGAAACAAGGATGGCTAATCCCATAGCCAGTTTAATGACCTCTAGGGTCACCTGGGAGATGGGCTACTAGACCTTGCTGTGGGGTATGAGCTGGATTAGAATAGGAGAGATGGGAAGATTGCCCACTGCGGGTGGCATCATTCCCTGAGCTGGGATTCTAGACTGTATTAAAACGAAAAAGCAAGCAAAATAAACCTTTCCTTCCTCAGGTTGCTTTTGCCAACGTGGTTTGTCTCAGCAACGAGGGGACAAGTGACTAGGTCTCCAGTCTGGCTGCAGCAAGGACAAATTCATCTGAAGTTAGTTAGTCCTTTCTCTATATGGTTTTCTGCTCCGGCGTTCTCCTGTCCCTCAGAATAGGTCCCCTTCTCTCCACTGAACTTAGCCTGGACTTCACTGTAGGCCACTGACTTCACCAAAAACCTTTATTTAGCGCTCAGTCAACGGGCTTTCTTCCTGGATTCCCTTCCCGCCCCCAGTATTTCTCCTTCTCTAAAATCCTTCCCTCCTCATGCACATTCCAGTCTAGGCCACTCTGGAGAATCTCAGGTTTAGCCAGAGTTCCCAGTCTTATGCATCCCTGTCACTCTTGAAGTCTGTACCATGGAAATCACGACAACTTGTATTTGAATTGCCTCACACCTAGGAAGTCTACTTTGTAAGATTCGGTGGATTAAGACAGTATAGTGTTCATAGCAGGAATGAAGGCAGAACTGTAGAACGACAACATTTTTCAGAGCTAAACACATAAACCTAAGTGCAGAATAAAATTATGTAAGGAGTCCGCACAAAGATTTATCCAAGCTGGTGTTAACTCCCCTGTCCTGCATGCACCCCTGCATATTCTGTAGCAAAGCGTCACCATCAGACTGTTTATCTGACCGCAGTTCAATCCCAACGCACTCCGTGTTCAAGGGGGACTTGAGGCTTCCTTCCCGACAAAAGAAAACATTGAGACCCAGGCTCAAACACAATTTACCATACTCCCAGTTCTGAGGATTGGCTGATCGACCCAGCTCTCTTCCTAGGCAATGAGACCTGAGCCCAAAGGCTTTCCTGCTCAGTTTTTGTTTCCTACTCACCTCTCCCATCTCCTCAGGGGAAAGGCAACTTCCTGTGAGCCCCACAGGTGTCTTAGGCAGTGAACAGGTTTCCAACCCCATCTAATGAGCTAAATGTAAATGAACGTGGAAACAGCCCCAGCCTAGGTTTTTCTTAAAATCAACAGGTGCAGACTGGTTAGGGGAGAATGATCTCAGGTGCAAACCCAGTGGAACTTCAGCAGATTTCAAGACCCTCTGCTGCTCTCGAGGCACATGCAAGTTGTCCAGTGCTTTTGTGGGCTCCTGGATCTCAAGGACCCCCAAATAGGTACTTACCCACCTGACACAAATACCCGGCCTGCTCAACAGGCTGGGTGTGTGAAGGCTTGGAACAGTGAGTACGCAGTATTCCTTAATGTGAAGTGGGAATTCTTCAGGAATGAGCCGAGGTCCCAGTCTTCTCATTCAGAAGTGACCTGGAGCCCAGTCCCTTCCTGTCCACATGTGAATTCTCAGAAGAAAGGCTGCTTCACAGTGGCCTGTTCTATTAACCCTAAGCCTTAGGCTCCCAGGTCTTGTTTATCTTTCCTCAGAGCTGGGCGGGCAACGTGACACTTGGACCAACCTTTACCGGGGGAGGAAGCAGTCACAGCTGTTTTCTAACAGTGATATCATTTTTTCCCCAGTTCTTCCCATGTCTGCGTCTCCCCAGGACTCCTACGGGACAGACAACGCTTTTAACCAGGAGCCCCGTTTCCCTCTGAGTTTTAGCTGTAGGGCGATTTCTAGATAATTACCAAGGAAACTGAGTTCACCCTTTCTCTGCAGACCAGTAAAATCCTAAATTAATTTAGTTTCAATTGCCATACTTGCTGTCACTCCGTTAAACCTAATCTTATTAATGGGAACTCCGACAGCTGGTTGAATCTTGGCTTAACCAAGAAAACAGAACAGCTGATATTCTTGTGTTTAAGTTGGTACTTTTTCTATTTCCCAGATCTTAAGAAAACACAGGGAGAGGGCAGCACGAAGGCGTGGCTCTCTGAAGTTGAACGGAAGCAGAGTGTGGCCGAGGCTGGAGTCTTGGAAGGGAGACTAACCCCCATGAGTGGAGAAAAAAAACGAACTCTTACTCTTTGAGCAGAACACAGCAATGGAAACCCCAAAACCCAGGTGCTGAAAATCAGCTATTTTCTGTAATCTACACTAGTCCATACTTTTAAAATGTCATTCTTTCAATTGCAAAATTAACGTATTCACAAAATACGTGGGGCAAAAGTTGGAAAAACGGAAGAATTAAAATGTCCCCTAGTGTTATATGGATAAACATGGCGGCTAGCTTCCCTGAATTTTTAAACCTCCTATTTACCTCGAAAATCTTTCACGTTTCTGCTCTTCTTTCTTCCAAAGACTGGACGTTGAAATCACATGAATGACTTTGTAAAGCTTTCTGGACAGGAACTATTTCCTTGTTGTTTTGAGGCAGGGCCACTATGTCGCCCATGCTAACCTCAAACTCATCACATTCTGCCTTGGCTTCCTAAGAACTAGCACGATAGCAAGTGCCCCCTGCTGGCTGCTGGGAGATTTACTGGGGGTGGGGGGGAGGTTGAAGAGATGGCTCAACGTTGACAACCGCTTGCTGCACTTCCGGAGGACTGGAGTTCAGTACCAGTGCTCACACTGGGAGGCTTAGAAGCCTCCTGTAACTCCAGCTCCAGGAGATCCGAAGCTGTCTTTGGAGAGCACCCCCCCCCACATCTACGTAACTAATATATAAACCAGTCTTTTAAATCAAGAGAGTACTGTTTGATGGCTGGGTGCTATGCTTGCTTTGCTGTAAGAAGCAAATGTTTTCCTAAGTAAACATCCTTGGACCGAAATCTTTTGTCTAGTCAGTTTCTGGCCTTACAGTGCCTTATAGAAATAGAACTCCTAAAATTGTAGGACTTAGATATGTTTTGCCCAGCAGCTCCATCGACGATGAAAGCTCAGATACACAAGCAGCAAAGGCACAACTGTGTCCTCGTACACATTTTGAATATTAATTAGAAATTCAAAGTGGTAGCTATAAAAGAAGTAGTTCAGTGGTTTTGTTTGCTTACAAAGGAGGTTGACTGTTTTCAAATACAAATATTGTCCTATATGCCCGTGGCCCTTGTCTGTTTATTAATAGTAAAGTGTATTTGAAAGATGCATTAGCTATTAATTTACTTTGTATAGGATAAACACAACTGTTACTTAGTTTAGGAGTTGGGGCTATGTCTCAGCAAAGCCACCCTCAGCTGACGACAGGTAAGAGAGAAAACCCACCTCACACGCCTTTTCTACCATCGCTGCTCAGCCTTCAGGAGAAAACTTAGGTTAGGCAGGAGGCACACAAAACCGACACAAGCCTGCTCCGTTTTGGGTAGTTGTGGAGTTA
The DNA here is from genome assembly GCF_982192425.1 of Myodes glareolus. Taxonomy (NCBI): domain Eukaryota; kingdom Metazoa; phylum Chordata; class Mammalia; order Rodentia; family Cricetidae; genus Myodes; species Myodes glareolus. Next base: position 60,553,085 of record NC_142034.1, read on the forward strand.
AAGCATCTCTTGTAAGCTGGGACCACAGGCATAGCCTTTCTCTTCTCCTTTCTCACATGGCAGGACATTCACTTTAATTATCGGCAGGTTTGCATGTTTTGTACAAAACTATGCCATTAAGCTACTGGTAATGTAGTTAAGTACACAGCCATACTGCTTACTACACTGCCAGTGGTTTCTAGGCATGATTAGCAAAATTTTTTTTGTTTGGATAGTACTTTTGATTTCTTTTTAATTTTCCTTCCTTTCTTCTTTCCTTCCTTCCTTCCTTCCTTCCTTCCTTCCTTCCTTCCTTCCTTCCTTCCTTCCTTTTTTCCTTTTGATCCATTTCTGGACTTTGAGAGAAATGGATCCTACACTTTAGGAATAATTTTTCTTGGTTTTTACTCTTTCCCTTGCATGTATCACTTTTTTCTGCCCTCCCTATTTCTTTGTTGACTTCACAATCCTTTCTTGAACCCCTGTTGGAGCTTTCTGGCCTGCAAGGCTTCCAGAGCCATTAATTTGTCTTCCGTCCTTGGTGCAAGTTCTCATCCTTGCTCTTTCTGCTGGTGTTTTCTCCAGGTTCACCTTGCCCCCAGACCTTCCTGCCACTGAACCTAGACACTGAAATGTCATAAACGATCGCATCCCTTTCCCCCTGCTTCTCTAGATCTCTCACCCTGACTAGTACATAATCACTTCTGAGTGTACAACATTATTACATGTTTTCTGCTACTCACATTAGCCCACAAATTCCAGGGCAGCAGAAATTTTAATCTACCTTGTCCGCCATTTTCTTCTGGCACACAAGAGGGGTCGGGTGAAAATATGTCTAGGGTGAGTATGAATGAATGAAAGGATACAGCTGTCTCCTCATCAGGGAAGTGAATGAGAACCTCAAAGCATCAGCTCCATTAATGACTAACTTATCTCTCCATTTTTAGCTCTGTTTCACCTTGTGATGCAATAGCCTTGCGAGTCTTCCAGTGGTTTCCACAGACAGTGAGATAGAAAGATCAGGAGCCATGAGACTGGAGCCTCTCTATGGTGGATGCCCTTCCTCAGAGCATGGGGGATGCCAACTGTCTATCCAAGGTTAAAGCAAAGTCTAGGGGAAAACGAGCTGGAAACATGGCTCACTGGCTACGGGTGCTTGCTGCTCTTGTGTTCCCAGTACCCACCTCAGGGAACTCACAACTGCCTGTAATTCCAGCTCCAAAGGATCTGGCATACTCTTTGTGCCTCTGAGAGTTCCCAAACACACACACACACACACACACACACACAACTGAATCTGCTTTTCTTTAAGTTTAGGAAAAGAAAAAAAATACCACGGCATAGCTGTCATCCATAAAAGAAAAATGCCATTTATTTTCATAGAGCAGCCTTTCCTCAAGGCTCTGTCAAACATATAATAATCCTTATATGTGTGGTTTGCTGACTTGTGTCTGAATAAAACACACAGAGAATTCCTAGGCTCTGGTTGTCAGGTGCTGAGTTTGGGCGTGTTTATCACACGGCGTGGTTTGGACTGTAAGCTGATACATGATAACCATAAGAATGGTTATACATGATAACCATAAGAAAACACAGTCTTGAGCGACTTGCCAGTTGAGGGACTTATCAGGAATCAGGAGAGGATTCGGAGCTCTTTAGGACTCTACACATCTACTCAGGACATTGCTTTCAGCGGGAGCTGACTGTGAGGTTGGAGACTGTGTTTCTAGGGTATAAAGTGAACTGTTTCGTGGGGAGAGGACCGTGGGCAACTGCATTATGGCCCCGATTCTTGGCTCCCACGGCCTCACATGGGCTTTGCTCTGTAACGCTGCAGTTAGTTGCCTTGACCTTCAATGGGACCCGATTTAACTGAAAGGTGGAAGTCTAGGCGATGGTGTGCCGCTGTTGGGTTTGTGCATGAAGAGGGTGTGTTCGCGTGTCTCCTGTTGTATTTCCAGGGGGTCTGATGTTGACATAGGAGCGTGGATTCACATTTGCTCTTAGCTGAGAGAGGTGAAAACGTGGAAACACAGCTGTGTTCTACCAACTCACAGCTCTTTGAAAATAGGCTATTGTTTCCAGTCACCGAATTTCAGGTAATTTGTTACACAGCCTTCCTTTAGCTGCTAACTGCTACAAGAAGGAGGACCCAAAAATGGAGCTTATGTCTGCTATTCTTGGGTTTGCTCTTGAGTAATATTATTGTATGCACTTCTTATTTTCTTTATCACTTAACTTTTAAAATGTAAAGTCCTCTGGGCATTTATTGGAAGAAAAATTCTTATAATTTGTACTAATTGTCAAGGCTATGAAATCAGACACCCTGGGGGTAGAGGCCCAGCTATGTATGTTTTAGCCCATGACTCCAGTGTCCACGAGAGAGGGAGAGCTAGCGGGCTCTCTACAATAGTTATCTCGGGAGCATTCAGGACACAGAGCCAGTTCTTACCACACCCCTCTCAGGTTCTGCTGTTACTGGTCTGAGTTGAGATCCTAGCTTTCAACTTGGTTCAAGCCCTGTTCCAGTGGCTCAAATAACAGCTAGAGTTGAAGACTGTATCTCCAGGGACTTACACTAAAAGTGTAAGATTCCTGAGTTCAGTTCCCAGAAACCACATGGTAACTCACAACTGTCTCTAGAGGGATCTGATGCTATCTATCTTCTGGCATCCAAGCATACATGTAGATAGAGCACTCCACATAAAATAAATAAGTAATCTTTTTTGAAAAGCGTAAGTTTCTGTTGGAAGCTGGGTGTGAGAACATGTTAGCAATAATAAAAAAAAATAGTCTAGATCCTTGAGGCAACTGGAGTGAGTGTTTGGTTCACTGACTCTCCTGTACCCATCCATCAAAGTGTCATCCACGCCTTTAATACAGATTTAGCTTTCTTCTGTGTCTTCCCACCACAGTTCTAGTAGTCTAGAATACTACCCCCCTACTTATTTGCCTTGTCAATCATGATTTAAGCTTCAAAACCATTCTCTGTCTTTCTTACCCTTCAATGTCTTTGTTGTCATACAAGTTCTGATCTATATGAGAGCTGGCACATCAATAATCACAATCGCTTTCTCATATGCAGGTCTCTAACTAAACCAGGAACATTCTGTTAGCCTTCATTTCCTCGTCTCTAGAAGCATCTAGTACCTAGTCCCAAGAGGGAGCTCTTCGGGTGAATAATGAAGGTGATTGATTCACCCCCTGGCTTCTGTTTATGAATGTCTCTGTCATCTTGCTATTGCTGTGGCAGCTTGTAACAGGGACAAGTTTATTTTGGCTCTGGGTTGTACAGTTTTAAAGCCCAGAATTGGTGCTCTGGGGACCTGTGGTGAGGTAATGGTGACTGTGTGGCTAAGTGCAGCTTCTCATTTCGGGGTGGCCAAGAGGGGTGTGCGTGTGTGTGTGTGTGTGTGTGTGTGTATTCCATATCATCTGTAGGGAATTCCCTAAATGACCTAACTTCTATCTACGATGCCTCCTTGTAGTGAGGGGCTGCGGGCAGGCCTGCTTTTCATCCTGCCCAGCTCCCACATGGCTAGCTTAGCCCCAGAAATAATAACACATAAGTTGTATTCATTTAAACACTGCCTGGTCCATTATCTCTAGAGAGTTAGTTACTGACTAACTCTCACATCTTGATTAACCCATTTCTAATAATCTGTATCACACCACGAGGTGTGGCTTACCGGGAAAGATTCAGCATGTCTGACCTGGTGGCAGGCTCCATGGCGTCTGCCTCACAGCCCTCTTCCCAGCATTCTGTTCTGTTTACTCCGCCTACCTAATTTTCTGTCCTATCAAAGGGCCAAGGCAGTCTCTTTATTGACCAATGAAAATAACACAATAGACAGATAACCCTCCTCCATCACCTCCTCTCTTAGAAGTTGCACCATCTCCTAACATTATAGTGGGCTAGGACCCATGGCCTCATAGGCATGCTTTAGATCCAAACTGCAGCAATTGGCCGATAGTTGTTCAACATTTCTATGTATATGTTTTATTATCAGTTTCTCCTACACCCAAATATCCCATTAGAAGCAGCCTGTGTCGAGACTTCCTACTGTTCTTCATCCTGCTTACCTCTTCTCTTTCCCATCCCTTCCGCCTGTGCGGCAGACTGATGGATTCCTGAGCATGCTTCTTTACCCGGTCCTTCCCACCGTGTCTGGAACATGTTTCTAATGGCTGCCTAAAGTAAAGAGACGGTTTGTGGAGATTCTAAAATCAAGAAGCCCCACTGTACCTGCAGCCCTAGCTCTCTACCTTTCTGATTTCCAAGACTTTAGTCAGAAGCAATGCCTCCTGGTCAGTGACACTAGACACGTGGTCCCTAGCAATGGCTCTGTGGTCACCTCCCATGGGCTTGTGCCTAAGCTCTCCCTGGATCCATGCTCCTGACAGCTGGGCACCCAACCTCCTCTGCTCGGTCTTTGGCCTTTTCAACTTCCCCATTGGTAGCATTGCCCTGATGTGGGAAAGAGCGGATCCAGAGGCTTTTGTCCTTAGAACCTCCCAGTCTATGTTAGGTCCTTTTCCTTATGGACTGGTCATGGAAAATGGAGTGACCCTTGCCGTTGGCCAGCTAGGCTCAGTCTGTGTGACAGATGCTGCTTGCCTTTGCTGGACTTGTGGGTTTCATCAGACTCCCAGGCTAGAAGCCCCCGAGCCTTTGGGTACCCACACCTGAGAAAGGTCATCTTTCTGACCTCCTGATTATTCTTTAAGCTCCTTAAGGGCAAAGGTTAACTCTTGCATTTAGCCTCACTTCTCAGCTGCGCTTAGTATAAGGCCAGGTAACAGGAGCGCCTTTGCAGAGCCTTCCAGATGAGTGGGTGTGGGAAAGACAAACAGTGGGATTTCTTGGCCCATCCCTCTGGCTGGGCTGCTCTCAGGCTGCTGAAGGCCTGGGGAAACTCCACAGAAGGGCCTGGCCTGTGGCTGAGACACACAGTTGTGGGCCACTCTGACTTTGAGAAATGTGGGGCTGAAGACTCACCCTGCTCAATGAAGCCAGTCAGTTCCGGTGCCATGCAACATCACGTTTGACTCACTGAATGGTGGGCTTTTTCTCCTATGGGGTCAGGTCTGGGCCAGACTAGGCTGTGCTAGTGGGGAAAACCCCTTAATATGCATGCTCTTGTATTTCCGGCCAGGGGAGCATTCGATTACCAGTCCCCCCACCTTGCTCTTCATTTGTTCATGATTTTCATATGTTTGGGGTCTGTTTTCAAGTCCCCCACCCATAGCCCCTGCTCTGCACAGCTATCAAAAGCGGAGAGCCTTTCATCTTGTCGCCAGCAACAGTCTTGCTCCCTTGATCAGTGGGCTCGCTGGTCTCTGAACTCAGGCCAAACTGTCTGTCTACGGGATCCCTTCTCTCCCCAGCAGCGATCAGTCTCCCAGGTGTGGTGGCTGATTAGCTCAGAGGAAGGAGCCGTGCACACTGTGATTAGCACAGTAATAATGGTGAGGTTAAGAAGAAGAAGAATCCGGTGCTGACAGCACACATGGGCTTGCACAGGCCCAAGGAGAGCTGCCTCAGCCCAGATGCTGAGGTCTCATTTTGTATAGCTGCAACAGTCTATATTTTCGGAGTTAGCGTTCTGTGTGGCACCCCTGGAAGACCAGGGGCACCTAAGGGAGGTCCATTAAATTAACCACAGTTGTGCAAGGCACAGACAAGCACTTCTAATATCTGCCTCCCCCTTCCCTTCAAAGATTTATTTAGGGAGTTGAAGGGATGCCTCATAGCTAAGAGCATATATTGCCCTTGCGGAGGGAGGCTCTGAGTTCAGCATCCATGCTGGATAGTTCACAATGGCCTGTAGCTCAGCTCTAGGAGATGGGACGCCCTTTTCTAGCCATCACTAGTACCTGCACATATACAGCACATACACACACTACAAATATGTGTAATATATGTTTGTTATATATACGCTCAGGCTAACACATCCCTGTCGGCTGGTTTTTGGGTCAGTTTGACACTAACTAGAGTCACATGGGAAGAGCCTCATCATCGTTGCTTGTTGGTATGTCTGTGGGACATTTTCTTTCTTGTTGTTTGAATTTTTCAGGTTATAAGTGCAACTTTTATCCTTCCTCTTTACTTTCTCCAAACTCTCCTCTACTCTACCCCTCCCTGCTATTCTTCAGATGCATAACCTCATTTTTCACTGTTATTGCAAACATATGTGTATATGTATGTATGTATGTGTGCACGTATATGTATCTGTATATACATTGCTAATTGATGTAGGACGGTCCAGCTCACTGTAGACTATGTCATTCTTAGGCAGGTGGGCCTGGGCTATGTAAGAGAATTAGTTCAGCACACCAATAAACAAAAATCTTCCATGGTCTCTGCCTCAGTTCCTTCCCACCTCCAAGTTCCTGTTTGAGTTCTTGCCTCAACTTCCCTGAAGGATGGACTATAAAGTGTAAGATGAAATTAACTCTTTCCTTCTGCTTTTGGTCAGTGTTTTTATCATAACAATAGACATCAAACTAGCCCAATATTTAAATACACTGTCTTTAAATTTCTTTCGTTAAATATATTACATTGTATATAATAATAAAATCTTCAGCTTGGTTATTTAAGTGATTGTGCAAAGTAGCGGGTTTCATGCTTGCATTTTCATACATGCATGTTGTTATATCTTATTCTAATTTGCCCCTTTACGACCTTCCTCCATACCCTCTGCCCCTCTGGTTGGTTCTTCTCCTTTCCCCGGATAGTCCTACCTTCTGCTTTCCCGTCATACATGGTCTCTTCGTCTTTCATACCTGTGTCATCACAAGGGCTTTTCTGCAAGCCTCCAGCCTATGATGTTATGCTGTAAAGAAATGTGTGACCAGTGCTGAACTGTTCTGTTTATTCATGAGTAGGTTTGTGTGCCATAGCTGAGTTTTATCCCCTCATGAAAATGCTGTAGGAATGGAGCAAGGGCCTGGGCGAGGCCAGGTGGCCACAGAGATGACATCTCTTGAGAGCAGAGCTCACAGAAGTGCACTTTGCCACATCCTTGAGTCCAGGTAGAGGGGGACGGGTAAGCAGAGCTTATGGCGCTGGGTATGGTTAAAGGGGAATGAATCGGTCTTCCTGCATCATGACCACAACTCTTTAGCCACATGTAAATGATCTAGATATGGAGCAAGAGAGGACCCAGTCAGAAGAGCTGGCCGGCCTTATCAGTTTCACTCTGGGAAGACAGTGAAGGGACTCAGTGGGCCTCGAAGGTTAAATGGGAATCCACTCCCAGGACAGACAGCCCAAGATCCACAACCCGAGGGATGAACCCAAGTGGTGAGAAAGTTATCCTTACAGGTGCACTAGTGTCTTTAGAGAATGGGGCGAACAGGTCAAAACTCTTTCAGGAGGCTGGCAAGACGGCTCAGTGCGGAAAGGTGCTGAGGACCAAATGTGGTGGCCTGAGTTGGTGACCCACATGGTGAAAGGAGAGAATCAATTCCCAGAAGTTGTTCTCTGACCTCCACACTTTAGTGGCATGTGTGTATCCACGTGCAAATGCACACACACACACACCAAATGCGTGCATACATACATACACTCATTCATTCATACATACATACAAATTAAAAAGAAAGTTCAGAGATAAAATGAGCCACCGCCTTTTTATTTCATTGGCTGCTGGGTTAGAAGGATGCAGTACTTCCTAAGGTGTTGAGATGGGGACTCAATGTAAAGGCATCTGAGGGTCCTAACTGGGGCATTGCAGGGGTCCCAAGATGGATTTGGTGATTGTTAATAAAGCTGCCAGGAATCACTGGGTTATACACTTGAAACAAGTGTTGTCATAGCTAAAATAGCCCCCGATGAACTTAGTTAAAAACAGACCTAAAAAATGTGTAGCTAAAAAGCAGCCCAGTGCTAAAGACAGAAAATGGACCCTTTCAGAGCATTAAGCAGGTGTGGACTGAGAAACCAAGGAAGGACTTGTGTCAGGCAAGAAGGAGGGAGACGAGGCAGGTGTCACCCCATGTGACGTCACTCACCGGAGTCTGTGCCTCCAGTCGAGTGCTAAAGATTGCCCTGAGACATACTTTCATTCTCATGCTATTTTTCTTGGCAAGTCATTTGTCTCCCAGTTTTGCTCAGCAGTCATTTCATCTTTGGGTACCATGCAGAGTTAGGACACGCTTTGACCTATCTTAACTGTGACTTTAGGCAACTTTTTTCACCTTCCTGGGGCTTGGATGCCATGTCCACAGATGAAGAGTACTGATGAACCACAGAGATTTGCTGTGAGGTGTGAATTTGTGTGTACAGTTGAGTATATGAATATGCCCATCTGTGCAGGTACACACGAAGGCCAGCAGTTCATACCAGGACATCTTCCTCAATTGCTTTTCAACCTCACTTTTTGATCCAGGGTGACCCACTGGCCCTGGAGTTCTTGATTTGGCTGGACTGGCTAGCCTCTGAGCCTCTGAGATCTACCTGTCTCCACGATCCCCTCAAGGCTGAGGTTTCCTATAAACAACATACCAACATACCTGGCTTTTACATAGGTGCTGGAGGTCAGAACTCAAGTCGTCATGAGGTTTTAAGCCCCTGCACCGTGTCCCCAGGCTGCAGGATCATTTCCACCATTTCTCTACGCTTTGCATATCATTAACAAATTTTATTAAAATGTTCTCATCTCTCTCGTGCTGCCGGATGGATCTAAGTCATACTATACTGATAAGTATCCTAAGTAACTCGTGTTCCTTGTGAGATTACGTGAAATAATCACTCTGGAAGGGGGTTGGTGCAAAAACAACCTCCAGAATTCCATGGAGATATAAAATGCTACCCTAAGGCATCATCCCGCCTCCCTGCCAACTCAACCTTTGTTGCTCTTCCAAACGCATGCCTCAGCCTTGCAGGAATGATCATCCGCCTCTCTTGCCTGCGGCTGGCTCCTTAATTCATTGGTTTGAGCTGCTCTCTAAAACCAAGATTCTGTACAAATATAGAAATATTAACGATGCCTTAATAGCAAACCAGAAAAGAACAGCAACAGCAGTGAAGCGAGGGGTCTTAACTGAGAACCCACGGTGGCAAAGGGTCCGAGAACGCAAACAAAAGGGTAGGAGAGGCAAGTGGCTCCCGGGCATGTCAGGCCATCCGGCTTTTTATTCAAGAAGACAGAGGGGCCTTAGGCATCTCCTTCCTTGCTCTTTCCCAGGTCCCTTGAATGTGGAATGGGGCTAAGTAGCACTTGGTTCCATAGCTGGTACTTCATCCCATGAAGTCACTATGGAAATGTAGGCAGGTGCAGAGATGGTGATGTTTGGGGCTGGGAGAAAGTCTTACGGTCGAAACAAAGTTCACAGGGGCATCCAGCGGGGCCATACAGATATATGCAAATATACTGGGCTTTAAAGGCTTGCTGAAATATCAGCTTGGCCCTCAAACTCACGCTCTTATCAAGTGGCGCTTGGCTTTGTACCGCCTGGGTAGTGCTTAAGAAATTCCTTTTCCCCCTTTTCTTTTTCAACTCGATGAGTGCTGGCTTGTATTTCTCACTGAGGCTCAACATCTTGCACTAACAGCCTTCCTGGCCGCATTCCCGCAGCCCTTGCTTGGCGGAGTCGGGGCCTGAGAACACACGCGGGAGCTTAAGCTCATGATTTGGACTTAGTTGCAGGTGAGAGGCAGGTGACTTTGGAGGTCGGACGAAGAGGAAGGGCGCACATGAACTACCTGTACCGCTGCTCTTTTCTTCTTCTACTGTTTCCATGGAGCTGGCCAGGTGCAAGAGGCGCGTGCCAATGTCGGCTGCCTAAGCGCAGCTGTGTGTGGGGCTAGCCATCCCCGCCGTCACCCAGTCACCTCGGCATCAACTCTTCCACAAATTCCCGTTTTTGTTTATTGTCCAGCCCTACATTTTCAGAGCTCTGTTGGCCAGGCAAAGGCATACAGAGAAGACTAATTGTTGGCTTCTTCTTCCAAAATACTCATTTAAAAGAGCTGTGGTGATCTAGAGGATCTTGCTAGCTACATTGCTGCCGTTGAACTTACAACCCTCCTGCCTCCACCTCCCAAGTGCTATGATTATAGGCATTTAACACCACACCTGGCTAAAATTTAATTTTTGACCATGAAAGGACATGCTTATTTTCGTGTGTGTGTGTGTGTGTGTGTGTGTGTGTGTGTGTGTGTGTGTGTGGTTGGTCTGCATACACAGAACACCTTTCTGATGGATAAAACCGTTTGACTTAGGAGGAAAACACATCTTTGAAATTATCGTGACCCGTGCAGTGAGGCTTGTGAAGGGACCGAATCTTCCAGTGTCTTTCTCAAGAAGCTCTCCCTCTCTCCCTTGGAGGTTTGCCATTTGCCCAGGTGATTTGGTGACCTGGTGTGGTGGGACAACAGATGACAGGTTCATTTGTGTTCCTAAGAGACAGACAGACAGACACCAAAACGTTGTCTTGCTCACAGCACTGGAATCTACTTCCACACTCAGCTTGGTCTGCCCCTGCAGGCCAGTATGCCCAGTGTTGGGGCAGGAATAAAAGGCCACATGGAGGGTCTGTGGGACTTCCAAGTTGCTTAATTGTCTAGCAGAGATCTCAAGATCTCAACAGAACAATGGTTCCTTTGCTTAACTGATTCCCATTTATCTCATTCATTCTGCTTATCTACCTTTGCTGAGATCCTCATATGGTTACCTCACGCTGACATGTTGGAGCCATCCTAGGTCATGCAGAAAGACAGGTGCCCTGGTGCTCCGACTCCTGCATCCCACTGCCTGCTCCCCTCCCCTGTTTCCCCTGTTGGTTCCCCTGGCATTCTTCCCACCCACTCTGTGTGCACTTGGGCTCACCAAACACTTCCTCGTTGATTGAGTCTCTGCTCTAATTGGATCAATCACTAATCGCTCTGCCTTCAGTGGGTTCCCTGCAGGCCTCTAAATAATGGGGGGACGGAGGCTGCTCTAAAATCAGCTTAGGGGCCTTGCAGCAGGCACTGACTGTGTAGCTGCAGAGCGCTCTGAACTTTGACAAAATATCCGTATTCTCAAGCCTGATTTTCTCTGTCCCTGGAGTAGTTTCCATCCAGGGCAAGGAAAAACAAACAAACAAACAAACAAGAAAATGGGATTTTTTTCCTTCTATTCTGGCACATGAATATAAGCTGGAGAAGACCTCTGGGGCTGTGACACCTGATTCGGGCCATTACTCCTTCCCTGGTGTGCTGGATGTGAGACCTAGGGGCCTTGGAAGGTTCACCTGAGATCCCTGAAGTGAGCTGGGGGAGAGGAGTTGAAGCAGACCTCAGGAACACATCAGATGTGGTCTGTGGGACGTCCTCCCTCGGGCCCTCAAGAGGCTTCTATCCAATTATGAATGACAGGGGTAGCTAAGTCTTATCATCCTCCTGTGTAGCGGTAGGACCGGAACCGCCCTGAAATGCTGCTCCCAGAGGTGAGCTGGGGTTTTCTGGTGGGCCTGAGCCCTGCCATTATCCATTGCCGTCCCTTCCGTATCTATACTATCACTCACTCAAAATGTGAAGTAAATGAATGGGAAGAAATTCCAACGATGTTATCATTTTTCTGTATTTGAAGCCTATTTTGGAAAATCAGACTACTTGAATTGAAAAATGTTTCTGTTTTAGGATCCTTCACTTTGTGGTACCCTAAGCATATTCTTGGGTCACTCGATGGCTGGTGGTAGCTGAACTGTTGTTCTTGCCTGTGGGAGGGCACGGCCGCTACAGGGAAGCACTAAGGCCCAGGTTCTGGCTCTCCTCGCCAAGGGGTGAAGCCTGGCTCCTCTGAGTGCCCACGGGCGACAGACTCTGCAGCTGAGCTCACTAGATCCAATAGCACTCGCCACCAAGAGAGACATCAGAACACACTCACGGGCAGTGGCAGATCATTGTCACAACAACTGGGAAGCAGAGAATGTGTGTGATTGGCACCTTCTGTGCCAGTGGAGAAATCTGGGTACAATAAGAAGGCCTTAAGATCAGAAAGCTACTCACCCAATATGGAGGCAGAACTGCTGAAGTGGGTCCATCAGAGACATCCCTCTGCCCATCGTGTGCTGAAGAGGGCAGTGCCAGCTCAGGCCTCTAGCTTCCCTTTACTTTCAAGACTGAGCAATGATAGTGCTGTTTGGACGTGCCAAGTCAAACACTTATATTCAAAGTGCGAATAGCTAGACGTGATTCTTCTTCCTCTATCTGGTGTTTTATCCGTGATTCAAGCTTCCGCACAGTGCTGTTAAAGCATGGTTTCTCTGTGTGACTCCTTTCTCTGGTCAGTGTTTTAGAGGGTGGAGTCAAGGAAACGAATGGACAATGATAACTTTACTGTAACGCCGATGAGATTCAGTTCCCCTCCTTCAGGCATCGCAGAGCAAGAGATAGTTGTGCTCACATGGCTGTGGCAGAGCTGCTGGTGCAAGCACAACCTAATTGTGTTTATTCATTCAACACGGACTCATTGAGTGTCTATTGTGTAACAGGTTTTGTTGAAGATTGAGGAAGCAGGAGAGCAAGGGTCCTGCCTTTGTGAACTTGCTTTCTAGTATAGGAAACAGATAACACGGAGATAAACAAGCGGATAGAGTCTAATGCCAGAGAAAGATAGAATCCCATTAGAAGGACAGGGCAGAAACAGGCTTTGGGTGGTGTGACTTCAAGAACATACACTTTGAGAATGTGACATCTGAATTGGGACTTGGGCGATGAGAAGGAACTAACTCTTCAAATAGCCTAGAAAAGAACATTCCAGAGAAAGTGGAAGCAGCTGGCTGAAGATGCTACAATATTCAAATAGCAAAAGGGGGCTGGGAGGAAGAGTTCAGATTTTAAGAGTGTGAGAAAGCCCTTCAGGGCTCTGAGTGTGCAGATGATATGCCCGGTTTATGACTGAATGCGAATATTCTCACTGCAGTGTGCAGCGTGGCTTGCAGGCATTCCAGAGTGGAAGCAGATTCCAACCTGAGCTTGACCCTTGTGCCTTCTCCCTCTGCATGATGCGGTCCTGATCGCTTAACAGTTCCATTCCGGGGTTGAGGGTGGGTGTCAGGTTGACATTTGAAGGAATGAATGCTTGCTGGATGAACTGTTTTAACATCATGGCTATCCAGCCTGACTCTAACGTGTATCAGAATGACTTATATTTATAGGGAAAGTGGACCGAGTTAAGATGTCTTCATCAACTAAGCCCACTAGAGGTGAGTTTTCAACTTTAGAAGTTAAGTATCACCAGTCAATGATTCCCACTCGGTCTTGAAAATGCCTGCTGCAGTTCTTCTTCCTATTTCTAGTTAGCACTGTTTCCAAAATAATGGCTGCTCATGTTGGTCTCCTATGTCACCCTAGAAGCTCTGGGGCCCATAGATTTTTCGAACAAATTTGAGGCACTTGCCTCAAGAGTCCCTAAAGTGGCCCGAAGTCAGATGCCAGGCTCCTTTGTGTCTGAAATCAGAAGCCGGGGATTCCACTTAGTTCTGTGAGTTTCCCACCCCAGCTCACAGAGTCCAGGAAGAAGTCATACATGCTCCCCCCAGCGTCCACTACTCAGCTCAGAATTTCCCTAAACATGAGTGAAGAAGTTTCACGATCTTACCTCCTTTTGGAGTTCCAGGATTCAGAAAGAATCCTTATGAATACTTTTCCCTACAAGCTTTGTTTATGATGATGGAACTCTTCAATCTCTGTCCGCTTGAGGTCACGGCTGATGAAGAATTCTCCTAGACGAGTGACCAGTTCAGGATAATGCTCCCCTCACCCTGGATGCGCTCCCTCTTTTCTCCGCCAGTTGGGTGGCAACCGAGCCTCTTCCGGAGCACTTGAAACACACCCCTTTGAAGGTCTGCAGATAGGTCAGGGGATAAGAGCTGCTGTAAGCGAATCTGCCACGGGGAAGAATAAATTGCCACTCTGTAGTATGCATGACCTTCACCCCAGTTATATGTTTGAAATAATTACTGGAGCATGTGTCAGCGATATCTGCGTGAGAGCTAAAACAGAACTCACAATCGAGGGCTCTGTTCACTCCTGGGTGTAGTTCAGCGTCTGGAGATAAATTTGCAGTTCGAATGAGACACTCTAAAGTTCATCCAAAGCAGCCATTTCCTTCAGAACAATGTCAAATGACATTTGAACTTGAATAGCACGCACATGGAGCTGGGCTGTTCATCTGCGTTTTCATACACTGACTAATTATGTTGATTTGATTCTGCATCTAGCCTGGGTCTTTCACTGATGGATCCTTTCAGCTCACTGGTAGATGCCATAGCTTGTGTCAATTTGTGTCAGATAGAGACACGCAGTTCGTCATCCATTGATCAAATGTGACCCCAGTCTTTGCTTATCGCCACTTTGGGCTAACGGTTGATGGGCAGCTTCCAACTAAGAATTGCTGCTGTATGAAAATAAATCCTGCGTATGTTGTTGTTATTTTTATTTTATTTTATCTTATTTTTATTTATAAAATGTTCTTCCGCATATTCGTGTGTGTGTGTGTGTGTGTGTGCAGTATTTATGTCTGGTACCCATGGAGGCCAGAAGAGATCAATGGATAGCCTGGAACTGGAGTTACAGATGGTTGTTAGCCACTCCATGGATGCTGGGAACTGAGCCTAGGTCCTTAGGAAGAGCAGCAAGGACTTTTAACCACTGAATAATCTTTCTAGTCAATTTGATGATTTTGAAAGGTTCTATTTATTTCTCTGAAAAGCGTTCCCTTGATGATGCACAACTACAGACCCAATTTTATGCTGCTTACAGGAGACACACACCTTAATTGTCTCTGCAACCACTAATTATAAGGAAACATAAGTGATTAAATTAGTGCCAGAAAAAATAGACATCAAGATAAGGACTGTTATCAAGATAATTTCAAATTACATGAATAAAATCTGACAGGATTTAAATGGAGCAAAAGGCACACAAGGATAATTGGCAATGTTGGCAACTTTCTTGCAACAACTGGCAGAAGTGGATGATGCCCAATGAGAAACGGTGCATGTTTGGAGGGTGTGCAATGATTCCCCTTAGCCTTTTCGAACCAGACTGAACAGATGGAGACACGTTGTTTTCTAGTGGACGCAGATCATTCAAGATGACAGCATGTGTGGCCACAAAGCAACTCGTCATGGTGGAAATGTACAATGTGTTTGAACACTTGGTCCTCAGAGGTTCTTGTTATTATTTTTTTTTACTATTTAAAAAACACTATTATTTACATTTATTTAAATATTATCATTTTTAAAAGGCACGAAAATAAAAAACTCATAAATCAAAATTTGCAGGACCCAAAGACAATACAGCTCAATGAATTTCTACAGAGTTATATTAGCCATTCAGAATGGAAGCTGTGGAGTTTCACATTGGATTTTACTCTTTCAGTATTGAATATGTTTTAATGCTTTGTCTGCCACCCAAACCGAATAAATCAGTGACCAAATTAGAACTAGAAAAATACTAGCCTTGTATTCTCTTTCTTTTCTTTTTTAAAAAGATTTTATTTATTTATTGTATATACAATATTCTGCCTTCATGTCTGCCTGCAAACCAGAAGAGGGCACCAGATCTCATTACAGATGGTTGTGTGTCACCATGTGGATGCTGGGAATTGAACTCAGGACCTCTGGAAGAGCATCCAGTGCTCTTAACTGCTGAGTCATCTCTCCAGTTCCTGTTCTGTTTTATAACTTGTGCCTGTCACCTGCATTCAGTCTTTCCTTATTCCCTAGTATTTAGCCTTTTTTCTTCTCTTTTCTGCATCCTGTACCACTTACCCACATGCCCATATGTTTTCACACATATGTGTTTTATTGACTAGGTTTCATATAAAGGAGAAAATGTCTTTTTTTCCTTCTATGATTGTGTGACTGCACTTAATACTATACATACTAAGTCCATCCATTTTCCTGAAAATTTTATTTTTTCATTTTTCTTTAGAACTGAGTAATAATCATGTATTGATATATGCATACATACACACACCAAATTTTCATTATTAATTTTTCTGTTAAGGGACAACGAGGTTGAGTCCAATTTTTTTGTATAGTGAACAAAGCAGCAATAAACATGGGGGTGCAGATATCTCTGTAGTAGGTTATGTGGTTCTCTGGATGTATGGATAGAAGTGAAATAGCTGGGTCACATTCAGGTTGTATTTTAAGTGTTTGAGAATCTCCAAATCGACTTCCATGATGGCTGCATTAGTCTGCACCCCACCCACAGTGAGTAAGGAATCCTTTCTCTCCACGTCCTCTACGACGTTTGTTGTATGACTTACTGATGGCAGCCATTCTGACTGGGGTGAGGTGAGATCTCAAAGGAGTTTTAATTTGCGTTTCCCTGATGTCTAGGAGTATTAAACAGTTATTGACCCCCCCCCCCCCGTGTGTGTGTCTTTCTTTTTCTTGAACAGTGCCTATTTAATTTATCTGCCCATTTGTTGATTGACAATTTTATCTTTTTAGTATTTAATTTCTGCATTTCTTTGTAAATTCTGGGTATTGAGCTCTTGTCTAAAGCGTGGTTGATTATCTTCCTTGCTGTGGGATGTCCTTTGTTGTACAGAAACCTTAATTTTCATGTAGTTCATCTCTTGATACTTGGGTTAGTTCCCATGCTGTTGGTGTTCCACTGAAAAAGTTCTGGCTTATGCCATTAGCTTGAAGGGTGTTCATACTCTGTGTGTTTTTCTCAGATGTTACAATGTTTCATTTTGAATTAAAATCTTTGAGCTATTTTGAACTGAATTTTGTACAAGGAAGGTAAGGGTCTAACTTCATTCTTCAGGTAAAAAATCCATCCTTTCCAGCACAGTTTGTTGAATGGCTTCTTTCCAGCGGATACTTATACTCCAACCTTTTTTATCAAAATGAAGTGGACATGGTTTTGTTTTATTTCTGAGCCTTCAATTCTGTTCCATTGATCTCTGCTTCTATAGTAACACCAATACCAGGCTTGCAAAAGTAGCAAAATCAGAATTACTCAGACTTTACACCAGCAGGCATGAAAACCAGAAGAGCATGGAATAAAATATTTCAAGTTGTTTTTCTTGTGCTGATTTTAGGATTTTATCTCTTTACTTTGCATTTGTATTATTTGCTTAGCTTTGTTCTCCATTTCTGAATTTCGTGGTTCTGTATGGTCTCATCTATTAATGATGGTGTCTGTTTTTAATTTGAATAACTTTCTCCTTCTTTTTAAGTATTTCTGTCTGATTGTTTTCAATGCTTCGATCCCATTGCTAAATTTCTCCTCCATATTTTGGTGTTTCACCTCCAGTTTACTAATGGTTGAGTTCACTTCTGAGTCTGTCTGTAAAGGTTTTGGATCGATTTCATTAATTTACACATCTATTTATATAATCACCAATTCTTTTGAACAAGTAAGTCTCTTAAATTCTTTCTGGGACTTTTCAGTTATTTCTTTAGTTTTGGATTCCCCTGTGGATGAATTGGTCAGCAGGTTATGGGTCATGGGTGGGGGCTGTGTCATATTCCTTGATTGCCTTGCCAGTTTACTCACCTGCTGAATTGTGGTTGTTTTGACTTTGTCTTCTCCCAAGCCTATAGGGGTAATCTGTTTTTTGTGCCTCTTAGTGTAGTATCTACCTGCCGTTCCATTACAAGAACCGCTGAAACGTGGTGTTGACTATAGAATGAGTGGCTGATGCAATCCTGTCTTGGCTGTGTGCCAAGAGGACCAAGGGTGGGGCTGCGCACTAGATACCAAGTGTGGGCAGATCTCCTACAGCCTTCCTCCATGACCCCATCCCTTTGTCTCAACGGCCCATTTCTGTAGAGACTCCCTGGAAGCCAGGATGACCAGGAAATCCAGCAGCCAATCTTCCCTTTCCCTCCTCCCCTTCAGTTCCAGTTCACCAGTCTTGTTCCCCAGCTTTGCACCAGACCCTCTGCTTTGTCCCCTCCTTCTTCTCTGCCTCCGTTCCAGGGGTCTGCGCAGATCCTGGTGACACATCCATCTTTCCTGCCTCCTGTGGACCCTCTCACCCCACTCCCTTCTATCCCATTTCATGTCCTTAGTGCCAGCTCTCAATGCCTAGAAACATGTTCTACCCAGGACCCCCAGGGACCACACCCAGCAAGAGCTCAGAAGCATTTCCTACTAGGAAGCTCACATTCTCTAAGAAAAAGACGCCGAGGAACAGAACGCCCATGCAACAAACACAAGGGCAGATATCTGCACCAGTTCTCAACCAGTTCTATCTGAAAATGTGAGGCCAGAATCCCTCTGATTGCAAACCAAAGACATTATAAAACAAAGCAAAATAAAAGACCCATGGAACAGCATCTATCATGAATGTGGATTCCAGTATCCTTCATAAGATATTAGCTAATTGAATCGGCAATATATAAAAATGATGCTGCATCATGAACCAGGGCAGACTTTCCTAGTATGACAATGACTAACTTAACATCCAAAAACAACTGAGTGTATTAAATAAAGGAAAATATTTTGCGATAACCCCATGTATAAAAGGCAGTTGATAACAATTTTTTTTTGAATCACAAAATTCTTGGCAAGCTTAGAAACTTGGCCTAATAAAGAGGAACTAAGGAAAAGCTACATTTATCATCATAACAAATGGTAAAATTAAATAAATAATTGGATACTTTCCCATTACAACTAAAGACAATCAGGAGTAGCTCTTACCTTAAAATTGACTATTTTAAAGTTGACTACTCCTGTGTTTTATCTTCCGGTCTGTAAAGAAATGTGTAATACCTAAGTATGTTTGTGTACTTTAAATTTTCCTAATCACTTGTGTTTGGTTTGCTTATTTTTGAGCTTTATAAAATTTGAATGGTACCGTGTCTGATTCTGGGTTTTGCTTTCTTGGTTTAAATTAAATATCACGTTTCTAAGATGTGAATGTGTTATTATGACTTTATTCACTTCTCTCCGAGAGCTATATTCCACTGTGGAAACCTTGACGATCTATCTAGTATCAACTAGATGCTTTATTTGAATCACATTGGTTTGGAAGCAAAATATGGAATGCATTGGTGCAGACTTACAACTATATTTATAAAGACACAAGCATATGGATCGTCAATGCTGAATTCAAGTGTCACGGGTTTCCCAGTGATTTTCTCTCTCTGGCCTTAGGGCTTGAGCATCCAAAATGAACGTGTTTCATTCCCTCCTAAGTGTGTTGCCAGCTTAGATGGCCTCTGCTAATAACTCATGTCATGTTTGAACTCCCCGTCACAGCCTGAGACCAAGGTCTTAATGAGGCTCTGCAGAGAGTCCTGAGTGCAAGGCAATACGGTTGTGATACCTTCGGGCCCTGCCAGGAAGGAGGCACCAGAAACAACACACTCTGTTCAAGGGCAGAGTCAAGATGTGAGCAGAATCTTCAGCACAATGCATTTCTCTCTGTCTCTGTCTGTCTCTGTCTCTCTGTCTCCCTCCCTCTCCCTCCTTTTCTTTTTCTCTCTCTTTCTCCCTCAACTCCTCTCTCTCTCTCTCTCTCTCTCTCTCTCTCTCTCTCTCTCTCTCTCTCTCACACACACACACACACACACCCCAGTGAAGAAATTGAATCCTGGAGGGAGGGAATTAAAGTCATCAAGCTTTCCAGAGGCACAGCAAGGCCCCTGAGTCTCAGGATGAGAGAGTCTCTAAATCACTAGTTAAGATGTGAATTAGTTACATTGTGGAGAAAATTGGGGAACCTGCTGGGATCATTAACACATTAACAGAGTTACCTTTATTGGTTTGGCTCCTGCTACCTAGCAGAGAGCAGGCCCTAGGGAAGGGGTCCTGGAAAGGGTCAGAAGCTTCTGCATCCGGTGGCCTGGGAGTGACAGAGGACAGAGGAGAGGCCCTGGTGGGCTCTGGGGTGGGGGGAGTAAATCAAGCCTGTGGTCTTTGGAGGTTGGGGTTGGAGTAGGAGCTTAGGGTAGGTTTAGAACTGGAGGGGGAAAGGAGGATATGGCAGCTGTGTGTGCCTGTGCTTAAGTGAATGTTTCTGCACCACAGGAGGCCAACAGCTCCTCCATCCTCACAAACACCCAGAGAGACTCGGCAATCTCTCTTGTCACCGTCCCTTTATTGTCCCACGTGCTCTGGGGACACGTCTGTCCTCTTAACATCCTCACAATTTCTATATTGAATTTTTCCAAATTGTAACTCTTCTACCTGCTTTATCCATCATCTCACCTGCTTTATCTGTCATCTCATGCATAAAAGCTGCCCTGTCCAGCAAATTCACCTTCCCCTTCCCCACTGTATAAAATCCTATACGGAATTTTATAGGTTCCAAAGTCAGAAACCTCTCCAGCAGAAGGCATCACCGGGCAACATCAGTCACAGAAGCCGTATCGCCCACTCCTGGCCTGACTGTAAAGCGAGTTCCTACCAGGCTCCCTGGAACCTGTAAGTCCATTTCTAATCACCCACACCTGTAGCTGCGACCAGATGGCTTCCCTTGCAGTAGGATCTCCAGCTTTGCCCTGTGGGGACAAGCCCATGGCCTCAGCCACACTGCACCTCCTAGCCGCTGCTCGAGCTCCGCGCCTGCAGACAGAGCAAGGGCATCCTTCCTACCCCAGCAGAAGACAGGCTCTGTTTGGTCAGCTGGGTCTCAGTTGAAGTTTCCAGAGTACCTCCAGCCCTGCCTCATTAAAGACCAATAAAGAGAAAGCTAAATAAAACAATAATAGTTTCTATTTATTGAGTGTCGTGGAATGCAGGCGCAATTCTAAGTGTGCTTTTTACACCTTATCTCATTTGAACCTCCTGGCAAACTGCTGACGTGGGCTCCTTATTGGCCCCATTTAACAGAGTAGGGAACTAGCTGGCAGAGGTGGCTTTCCAGGCAATGGCTAGCTCCGCTCTGAGTACACTGTTCTGCCCCCTCCCCTGCCCAGTGGTATTTACAGGACAGAGCACTTGGTTGCCAGATGTTGCTTCGTGTGGCCTGCAGCTATGCATCAGCAACTGCTCACCCGGAGGTAATAGTGCCATTTCTGTTGGCCTTTGAATTTCTTTGGTGCAGCACTCTTTATTAAAGGGGATGGAGTGCAGACAGTAAGATGTGTTCCCGGGAAGGAATTGCAAGGGATTTTAATAGAGGCATAAGGAGGTCATTTGTATGTGTTTACTTTTTAGACATTCTTCTCTGTGGCTTTGGAGGGTGGGCTGGAATGGGACAGGTTGCACCTGGAGCGGCAGTTATTGTGACCCAGTTAGTTCTTAACAAACTAAGAAAATGTATATGAACCTCTACACCTGTGTGTACAGATCTATAGACAGAGATTCACGCTATATCAGCTCTCCGTTGTGAACATCTATGCCCATGTGTATGAACCTCCAGACACAGACACGCTATATCAGCTCTCCATTGTGAATGTCTATACCCGTGTGTATGAATCTATAGACACAGATACACGCTATATCAGCTCTCCAGAGTCTATACCCGTGTGTATGAATCTATAGACACAGATACACGCTATATCAGCTCTTCAGAGTCTATACCCATGTATACGGATCTATAGACAGAGATACACGCTATATCAGCTCTCCAGAGTCTACACCTGTGTGTATGAATCTATAGACACAGATACATGCTGTATCAGCTCTTCAGAGTCTATACCGGTGTGTATAGATCTATAGACAGAGATACACACTATATCAGCTCTCCAGAGTCTATACCCATGTATATGGATCTATAGACAGAGATACATGCTATATCAGCTCTCCATTGTGTGACAACACACCCGACAGAATTAGTTACCAGGACAGAAGACTTCCTTTGGCTCCTGGTTTCAGAGGTCTTGGCCAATGAGGAGCTGGCGCTGCTGCTTAGAATCTGTAGCCATGTGGTATATCTGCAGCATGTGACAGAGGAGAAACAAAAGGAGAGGGGAAGAGACTGGGGGCCAGATCTGTGTATCTCCTTCAAGGCAAACTCCTGGTGATCTAGTTTTCCTTCCTCCCATTCGGTCCATCTCCTAAAGGTTCCACAAATTCCCAATAGCGCTGCAAGTTGGAGATGTCTAGTCCTCAGCATATGGACCACTGGGGGATATTCCAGACCTAAACAACAGCACATATTGTTGTGTGAACCTTCCTCAGGGAGAGAACTGCTCCCCTAGATAGGACCCTACCAACAGACGTTAAAGTACTTACACTTAAATCCCATTTGTTTATTGGGCTTACCTACAGAGTATGGGTAAGGTTACCACACCCTTACAGGTGACCCCACCGATGACATCCCTGCAGCATGGATGAGGGCATCCCCACAGTTGCAGAGATCTCCTCTCCCCAGTTAACCCTCCACGCTCTATGGATGGGAGCACCTTTAGAAAGCACAGGGATCGAGGCGGTACTGCTTATGGGAAGGGGTGGTCAGACCTCCAGGTAACAGGCTAATGACCCTCGCTGTCTCTGACTGTGAGGGAAGGAAGACTAATAGGACTGATCATGAGTCTACTATATGAGTAGCAATAGTTTGCCTGGTGACTATGGTAATTTAGGTTCTTTTGCTCAAGGGGACAACAGTTCACATTATCTGAATATGAACTTTATACAATCAGTAAATATAGATTTTTTTTAATAAATAGCATTTTTTTTCTACAAAAGTAAGCACTTTAATTAGCAAGTGTGGGCACAGATAATGCTGCTGCAATGAATAAAGCCTACACCTCACAGAGTAATAGAGGAAATGTATTTCTTTGCCACAAAATCCAGCGTGGGTCTGGAAGTGCTCAAGCATTCTTTCTACACCTTCTGGCCCCCTTCCCCACCTCTCACCCCAGAGGGTACCGAGGTGGACAGAGACTTCTGAATGTCTCAGCTCAGAAGTGAAATATGGCACTTCTGCTCTGGGGAGAAACATGTCACCTTTCTTCCTAGGGGGAAAAGGGCTGTGCTCTTCACGGTCTTAGGAGGTTAGAAGGAGGTCTCAGCAGGAAAAGAGGACACGCCACGTGCTGCTGGTGTGGTCTTCAGCTCTCCCTAGCGAGCCTGGTGAATGAGTGAATTTTACTACGAGGAAATACAGAGCCCCTTGGCACTGAGATAAAGATAGATACTAAAAATTAGTCATTCGTGAGCATCACTGCAGACGACCCCTTTCCCTGGGAAAATTCTCTGGAATGGCAAATGCAGCCTTTCCCATTTCTTCTCCTTCCGTACGAGTACCACTCCTGTGCCTCCTGTTCGTGTCTTTCACTTCTTAGACATTAAGTGTTCTTGGATGAGCAGAACCCAGAAAATCCCCAGGGAGTGGCGGTTGCTAGGCCTGAGCCAGGCTGCTGCTAACTCACTACCCTAGTTGCTCTGCCTCTCAGCCTGCGTGATTCCAGTTCGCGGCTTAGAGCAACCATGGTGGTTCCATGCAGTCATCCTCAAAGCTGCTCTCAAGTCATCTGAGCTGCGAGAATAAAACCTTCAGCGTTCTCTGCTGTGGACCAGTCATTTGAATAGGGGCTTCTTTGAGCATCTTCCATGGTGCCTGAAGGGGTTAGCATGGCGTACAAAGAGACACAACATCGTCAAACTTGAGTGATTTCTTTTCCCCCTATTATTCCTGAAATAATGAAAGATTTTTCGGCAGGAATGGCTCTCTCTGCGGATAGAGGCGCTGCTGTAGTGTAGAACAGATTTCAGAAAGGGTTAGGGGTCTCTGTGCGGCGAGAAACTAGTGAACTAGCAGGCAGATTCATTGTCACGTGGCAAAAGGGGCTAAACCCTGCCACACGGGCTTAACGTAGCCATCCAACTGACTGCTTGCTACCAAAGGGGTAATTGTCGTTCCTACCTTGAAAGGAATGGAAAAGAGCCCACAAGTTAGTAGGAATAGCCTTTGGTATCATTGCTTTGTTTCCAGTTTCCATTCTAAAAACCAGGAAAGGTACCAATCTAGAACTGAATGACTCTGAAGCCACAAAACAAAGCTGAAGTGGTCATGTGTGTGGCCCATGTGGGAGTGTGTGTGTGTGTGTGTGTGTGTGTGTGTATATGTGTGTGTGTGTGTGTGTGTGCTATTGTTCTCTGATTCTGATGAGAAAATACTGTCAACAAAAACAGCAGCTGGCGGCCTGAACCTTGCATGGAAAACATTTAAAGGGGGTCTGTTTAAGGTGACTTAAAGAGAGAAAGGTATGACATAAGCGGAAACCATTTTTCCCTCGTTGCCAGGGTCATTGGCTCGGTACTAATTGGCTTGACTTGGCACCATTTTATGCGCATTATGTCTGTCTTCATCTTCAAAGCGTCCTGGCAACAATAGGGCTGATTTTTCCAGGGTTTTACTAGGCTTTGAACAGCCAGCCTGGAAGCTGCACTCACCCGTATGGGCTGAAGTTTGTGGCTTGGGTGGGGCATGGAACTGAGGACCAGCTCTGGAGATCTGAGTGTGCGCTCCACCCACAGCAGCGTGGTCACCCAGGGAGTTACATCCCCCTCGGAACGGGGAAGAACACAGAACACGAGGGGCTCCGAGAAAGGACTGGGAGAGAGGGTCTTCCATCTCCTGCGGGAATCTGACGAAGGTGTCTGCCTCAGGCTTTTCTTTTGTGGTACCTAAAACTGTCAAGCACAGAGTCAGGGCCCTGCTTTAAAGGGAAGATGAAAAGTGTCCCCCTCCAGTGCGCGCGTGCACGCACGCGCGCAAACACACACACACACACACACACACACACACACACACACACACACACACACTGGAGAGTATCACTCAGCATTAGGAGAGAAGGGGATTCCAAAGCATGTTACGGCATGGGTAAGGACATTATGCTGGATGAAACAAGACAAATGCAGTCATGTTCCATGATGACACAATATGCTCTAGGAAATGTGTCACCTGTCAAAGGCTACAGAGTCGCTAGGCAATGCACTCCTATGGCCCCGCCTTCCTCAGTCTAATGAGTTGTCCATGTAAGCGGTAACCACCCTATTAGGATTGCTTCTCAGGGGTACCCAGGTTAGTAGACAGGTTGCCAGGGTTGGTGAAGGGGACTGGGGGAGTTGGCACTGATTAGACACAGAGTTTCCATGGGGGATGATGAAAACGTGCTAGAGATGGGTGGTGAGGTGGTTGCAAAGTGGGGAAGTGTGGTGTGCGTGCCTGGAACACACACTGAGGAGGGTCACCTAAGTGCTATGTTGTTTTTCTCCAGTGTTAAAGAATGCCTCTCCAGGTACCCGGACACCCTAGAGGGCACAGCCACACTTACACAGGAGGAAAAGATAGAGGAAGAACACACAAAGATTCTAGGAAGAGAGGATCTGTTAGGGAGAGATCTCCTTGGTGGCAAGGGGGAGGTGCTGGGTGGAGATGCTCCTAGCGGGGACAGAGACCCTGAGGCCGAGCTAGAGTTCCTGCATCAGCTTGGAACTTGAGCTCTGATCCTCCTTTTCTGAGGGAAGGAGCCTTTCTATTATTGGCCTTTTTGAATGTGTGTTTTGTCTTTCATGCCAAATGAACTCAGGGTGTTTGCCCACACTTGAATTGCCACATGGACGGTTCTCAGTATAGCCATTCTTCAGTAGCTCATAAGTTCAGGTTAGTTCATTTGTTTAACTCCTCCATCAAACTGCACACAAAAGTCTGTCTGTGTTGGGTGTGACTCCAGAAGCTTCAAAGACCCCAGACTGGGGAAAGGGGTGATAGAGTAAGGGACAGAAAGAGTGTGAGGCTTGTGACTGACCGCCATTAGCATATTGGAGACTCTTACCAACCATAGGAGACCCTTACCTCCTCAGGGTTGTCATAGATCTTTCTTGGTGGACCACGCTGCCACCTCTGTGTCCCAAGTGACTCCACCCACCCTTTGTCCCTCTGGATGAGTCTTCATTCTTTGCTCCTGCATTTACATTCTGTCTGCCTTATCTTCTCCTTAGCGCTCTGTGTGACTCACTCCTTGGCATCAGGGGTGTCTTCTGGCCATCAGTGACTCCACTTTTCATTTTTCATGCTGTCTCAACCCCTCCTGAATTGCCTCTTGGCATGGCAGAGTGAGGTGGTTCCAGTGCTCCGTGGGCCACACTCACTGGTGATGTTCTTTAATCCCTCTGCCGAGCGTAGATACCCAGGCCCCCCTGGAGCAGCTGTGACACTCCTTATGTGTCTTCAATGGGCATGTTTGGGGGGTCATTTCCAGGAGGATTAAGTGGAGGTGAGAAGACTCATCCTCAGTGTGGACAGCACTGTTCCATGGACTAAGGTCCTGACTGAAGAAGCCAGAAGGCATCAGCAGTCATGTCTTCTGGCTGCAAACTCAGTATGACCAGCTGCCTCTTGCTCCTGCTGCCATTCCTCCCCAGCCCTGATGGACTGGACCTCCAAATTGTGAAAAACAATAAGCGGCTTGTGTCTGGTTGTATCACAGCAAGGGAAGAGCAACAGGGGTTGCCAGGTACCTTGCACTGAGATACAGTCTTGTGGAAAGAAGTCAGCAGGTTTCACACGAACAGCGTTTTGCTAACAGAGATTTCAAAAGAGGTGTCTGGGTTGTTGTTGCGCCAGTCGAAGCCTGGCAAGGAGGGAGGAGCAGGAAGGGAGGGTTTATGATCAAGTGTTGACAAATCCCCATAGGAGATGGCACAAGAAGCCCAGACTCTCTCTATAAATCATCACCAAAGAAACCAGCAGTCCACAGTTCTCTCTGTAATCAAGAGTAAGTCATTTTAAATGGGGTTTGGAAGCACAGCCTAGTATTCCCAATTACTCAGAAGACTGAGGTAGTAGGATGTGAATTCAAGTTGGCAGCAGGACTTGGCCGTCACGTGGTACTGGATTTCCAGGCCTGGTAAAATGTAAAGGGTTTGTAGAGGATCACACCAGGGGCCCAGAAAGGTGAGTCTTAATCCAGCCAAGGCGGCAATGAAGATTAACCCATAGAACTCCACCCCTTTTTTAGTCAATGTTCTACTTCTGAGAAAAGATACCTTGGTCGTGGTAACTCTTATACATAAAAGCATTTTATTGGGAATTGCGTGTATTCTGAAGTTTCACCCATTTTCAATATAGCAAAAAGCATGGTGGGAAGCAGGGCAACAGATGGGCAGACACTGTGCTGGGGAGGTAGCTGAGAGCTACCTCCTGATCCTCGGATAGAATAGAGAGAGGGAGAGAGAGAGAGAGAGAGAGAGAGAGAGAGAGAGAGAGAGAGAGAGAGAGAGAGAAAGTGGGCCTGGCTTGATCATTTGAAGCCCCACGGTCCACACCTAGTCACACACTTCCTCCAGCAAGGCCACACCTCCTAACAGCCCCACTCCCTAATGACAAAGCATTCAAGTATGTGAGCCCATGGGGCCATTCTTATTTAACCCAGCGCACCTTGTCAACTTGTCACCCAGATACTTTAAAATATAACATTTTATCCATGGCCCCTATACTCCCCTTTTCATCTCATAACTCAAAATGCATTAGTATATCTCTTAATAGGCCCATAGTCTTTACTAGTCCCAACACTGTCCGAAAATTCAAAGTCTGGCATGTGCTTTTATTCCCAGCAATAAGGAAGCAGAGGCAGGTAGTTCTATATAGTGAGTTTCAGGACAGCCAGGGGTACACAGTGAGACCCCACCAACCAATCAACCAAACGAAGAACCCAAAACCCAAAGTCTCTTTTAAGACGTAAGACAAACTTTTAACTTTAAGCCTCTACAAAATCAAAATGAAATCAAAACCAAGTTACACACATTCAAAGCACAGAATAAACATGATCCCACAGCCAGGAAAGAGCAGATCAAAGCAAGACCACACCCAGACTGGCAAATACCAAACCTTAAAGCACCGTATACAGCATTTTGAGACTCATGATAGAATTTTCTGGGCACCACAGGGTGTGGCTAATGACCTCTTGTTAACTCTTTGAAAGGAATCTCTGTCAAATAGTACCTGACCTCAGTGGTTTCCTGGAACCCCGGGGCAAGCTTTTCTGCCCCCTCACCGCTGCATTTTACCAGGGCTGCAAAAACAGTACTATGTGACCGACACTGCCACCTTCTGCTGCCAGCTTGACATCTCTCGATGAACTATGGTTTCCTGAACCATAGTTATAGCAACCTCCATGAATCTTCCATAATGACCCTTGGAAATACACACACAGGTGGCCGCTTGGATGGAGAGAATGATTTTTTTTCTAGATCAGAGAAATTTGCATTCTAAGTTAGGCTCTGTTCTTTAAACGAATTCAGGTTTTCAAAAATTGGAGTCATTAACCAATGCATGGAGTCTAACTCGCAGGATACCCTGCATAATGTCCCAGCTCACAGTGTGAAATGTCCCAGCACACAGTGTGAAATGTCCTAGCACACAGTGTGAAATATCTCAGTTACACAATGTGAACTTTTCCTTAAGTGGCGATCCCCTAGTCACAATTATAGCTGCTTTTGTACCTGCCCTTGCCTGTAGCTTTAAATTCTCATGCATCCTCCTTTTCTTTCCAGCCTGGACATTTTCCATGCTTGTCCGCTGTCTCTCCCTGCCGCTCCACTGCACCAAGCAATAACCATGCCACAGCGTGGATGTTATGACCACTTGAAATCTCATCCACAGTGTCACCTACATTTGAATTCAGCTTCACTCAGGTTTTTGGAACACAGGCAGAAGGCAGCCAGATATTTATATATCTGTTTATTTACTTATTTATTCAAAATGTAATACAAGAGGTCTCTAGCCCAGTTCCTAGCACAGCCTTGGCTCTCCCGCCATTGAACTCCTCTGTGACCTCAGTTCTCTATCAGCTCTTCACCCGGGAGACCCACTTTTCATTCCTTCTCCATACAGCAAGCAAGAGGTGCATTTGGGAAGTGATTCCTGGGCTGGGAAGACAGCTTAGTGGCTAAAGGGGTTGGGAACCCAGACTGAAGATCAGAGCTTGATCCCCAGAACCCACATGGTTGGAAGGAGAGAACCAACTCCTGCAAACTCTCTTCTTACCATATGTGCTCTGTGACATTCATATGCCCACACTCACACACACACACAGGGGCACACGCTAAGTAAATAAAAGCAATAAGTCCAAGGTGATTCTTCTATATTAAAAATAATGATATTCTCACTGTTCTTTGGACCCTAAAAAGAACATAAATCAAAGCATCCTAAGCACTGCACCCCCACCTTTTCACCCCTCCGAGGTCATTAATGCTATCTGCTGGCTATGTAGCTCTCCACGTCTCTTTTCCAACACCTGTTTGCACATATCACAGGTCGTATCCTGTAGCTTTAACCAAAGTGAAGTGAGACCTAGACAGTGAATGGGACTTTCTGAGATCTAACACATGCTTCTTGGACATCAACCATGTCTGTGTCCTGGTCAGACAACGAGTTGTCTCTCCCTTACCTCCCAAAGACCTGGTTTGTCTCCATCTGCTTCCTGCATGTTCCCCGAGTTCAGGCTGATCCCTCTTGCCCTTGCTCTGGTAATATCAACCAGTTCTGTACTTCACCAACATTCCCTCCTTGCCCCTGTGCTTTTGAATGGAAGACACATTGTCTGACTCACTTACACGACAGGGATGTTGCTTCTCTTCCTACCTCATATAATTTGATGTTGCTATATTTTTTTTTTCCTGAGTCTGAAAGCCATACAAGAAAGGATGCTTATTTTGTTCACGGTTCTAGCTCTTGCAATCCCGGCTAGGGCAGAGTCCTCTGCTCGGTCTCCAAAGAGGTCTCTTGGCTGCATCATTGTGTAGTCAAAGGACAGAACAGTAAACATTCAGACGTAGAGCCAACCAACCAAGTGGTGGCCTTACAAAACCTACTTCGAGGGAGCCAACTGACTGCCTGAGACCAGCATCGTTGCCTTTCAAAGGCCCCTAATTACCTCCCACCAGAGGTAATTAATGCTGCCACCCTGAAGACTAAACCGTGGCTTGCAAATCTTAGGGAACAAGTGGAATCTGACCCACAGAACTCCAACAAGCCAGGTCGGTGACCATCCTTCCTCCTAAGAGCCTGTTGTATCAGAACCCACTGTGTTCCTCACCAGCCTGTAAGCACTAGGGAGGCGCACTATGTCTGCCGGAGGGTTGCACAGAGTCTATAGGCACACAGTAGGTGTTCAGTTAGAATTTGAATACACAGGTTAAGTTGATGAATAGTAAAGACATCACCAAGTACCAATACTTAGGAGCTGCTCTTGATGAATAAAACAAACAAACAAGCAAAACAAACAAACAAACAAAAAAACAAAGGCAAAAAGCCCCCCAAATCAGCTATGGCAGTTAGCTCTGCTGCCCAAAGGAATTCAAAGTCATTCTGCATCTCCCCACCCCCACGGCTTTCACTCTGGCCCAAGTTCACACCCTTCGTTGGGTCACTGGTGCTCCCTCTTAACTGACCTGCATGCTCCCCATCTTGTTTCAGCAGTCTGTTCCATTCCTCATGGCAACCCAATGAATCTTTAAGAATTGCTAATCCGATATTAATTCCTGTCTCAAACCCCTTGCTGGTTTTCCCCAGCGCTTGGCCGAAGCCCCCCCCCCCCCCCAGCCCCCGCCGCCTCTTCCGATACTCAGTCTGTCAACCTTGAGTACTTTTTGAGCTTCCTTAAAAATGCAGCAACCCACATCCCCTGTGTTCTCATGCCCCAATTACACTGTCCATTTTATTGTCCTGGGAACCTGTTAGGCTTGTTCT
Source organism: Myodes glareolus (assembly GCF_982192425.1). Taxonomy (NCBI): domain Eukaryota; kingdom Metazoa; phylum Chordata; class Mammalia; order Rodentia; family Cricetidae; genus Myodes; species Myodes glareolus. Next base: position 60,583,678 of record NC_142034.1, read on the forward strand.
GCCCCAGGGCCTTTTCATTTGCTGGCTCCTCAGCCTGGAATAATCCTTGTTGACCTCCTCACATGGTTGGTTGCAGCTTGTCATCTGGGAGCAGGGCATAAAAGTCACTCCTTAGCTACTTTTGAGTTTCTGAAGACACTCACTGAAGTGGCTGTGCTTTGTTTAGTGACATGCCATCTAACGCCGCATCCCCTGCAACTACTTGTTCGTGTAAGAGAATATACTGTGCAGAAATTACAAAATTGTTACTATTACAGAGAATATATTGTACAGAATTACAGAAAATATAGAAAGCCAACTCACTTGAGGACAAACATTTTGAATTCTTTCTCTGTCTCTGGAATTCTCTCTGAGCTTTTGATGAAAATGACGTGGGGCTGGAGCGGTGTCTCAGAGGTTAAAGCGCTTGCGGTTCTTGCAAAGGGTCCTGGCTTGATTCCTAGTACCCACACAGTGCTAACAAGTCTGGGGAATACCAGTCCAGGGGATCTGATGCCCTCTTCTGACCTAAATGGGCACTGCATGCACGTGCAAAGCCACACATGTAGGCAAAACACCCACCCACATTAATAAAAACAACTGAACATTTAAAACCAAAGAAAGCAAGAACGCACTTTGCTGTTTACAGTCCTGGTCCCCGTGGGATTTAGACAGGCTAATGGATATGAAAATCTTCATTAAGCAGAATGGCGCTGTGCATTATCACCTCCAGTGTAGGAGACTGATTTCACTGACCTATACCACAGTCTCTCTACTGTAAAACAAAGCAAATCTTTGTCCTGTCGCTGCAGTTCTACCCAGGGAATCCTTCAGGAGTTCCCGGGAAGTTGTCAGGACTTAAGAGTGGAAAAGTCCTCTGAGCAACAGAGGATGAAACACACAAAGGATGGTGCTAATTTATGAACATCAAGTGCACAAGGATAATTTCCACTGAGAAGCAACAGCATCTGTGGAAGAAAGCCTCCCAGGAAGGCCCGGCACTGAGCATGGCCTCTCAGAAGCCTCCAGCTCAGCAGCCCGAATAGCACATGTCTGCGGGAGGTTGGAAGCGCCTGCAACAGAAGCGGACGGCTGTGGGCCTTGCTCGCTGAGGGCTCTGGATCCCAGTTAATGAAAGAGCAACACGCTCTCATTATTTATTCATCAATTTTTTCATGGCGTCAGACTGGCTGAAACTGGGTCTAGTCCCTTCTATTTATACGTTGCAAACCACTAACCATTCTTAACCAGTGAGCCCATCAAACATTTGTGGCTGGTTGGGTCTCGGGTTCCTACTAGAAAATAACTACATTGAGATGTTACAGAAGTGGAAACTGAAGGGGGGAAACAAACAAACAAACCCGAGCGAATGGAGGGGCTATTCATATAGGATAATAAACAGATGCTGGATCCCATTGCAACTCCGAAGCAACCCTGAGTCCTAATTTAAGAACTTTGAAGGATCGTGGATCTCTGTGTTCCTTGTGTCGGTCCACAGAAAGTCTCCAGCACGCGGGACATGTAATGGCATTTCAATAAGCAAGCTGAAACACACGGCTTCATCACACATCCTTTACGACTTCCTGAGTCACTGTGTGTAAAGGCGGTGTTTGCTTGAACACCCTTCCCAAAGATCCAGTTGCCTTGATTTAATTTGCATTTCTTTCAATGTAAGATTTCTGAAGGTAAGCTGTGTTTGTGAATATTCTCTTAGATGTCCCGAAAATTTAAGTTCTCGTGGCTTACTAAATACTATTTTACTATACATTGGAAAACTCCGGAAGAAAATTTCTGGTTTTAATTTTATGGCTTAATATTTTTCTGTTATCTCTTTATTTAGCGATTTGGATTTTACAAAGAACTTTTGCTGATTTTTGACTTTTATTCTCATTTTCATTCAGTGTACACAGGAAAATTAAGATGTATTATCTTTAAGCTTTTATACATTTTAAAATCATAATGTAAAGCAGATTTTCCCTTTGTTTTTAGTTTGGAGCATTTCTCTTCGTGTTTCTTTCTGGGTGTGTCTTCACATCCACATTCCTCAAGATTTCATCTCGGCTGGAGATGCGCTCCCGTTTGTCTAGATGTGACTGACGATTTAACCATCTCACAGCCAGGCCTCTTACAGCACTTAGCTATTGAATATGACACATTCATAGTTTCTCATATGTTTTGGAGCCACCGTTTCACAGGGTCCTTAGGATAAATTTCTAGAAGAAAACAGTGCAGTGTGAGCACAAAATATCTTTAAGGTTCTTCTTACACAGTTCCAAGTGTGTCTCAATGAAAAACAATCTAGCTGAGTTTATGCTTAGACTTGCCTGTTTGTCCTTAATACTTATCAAATAGTCGATGTTAATTTTTCTTCTTTATTTTGAATGGTCTTTAAAATTTATATTTTTATGTGGGGCATGATACAAAAATTGGTTAATCTCTTCAATTATTCACTTTATTCTGGAAAGGAATAGTGAATAATTAGACTGCTGTAAATTGTTTATGTATTTTCTTCATCATTAACAGTTTCAGGATTGTGGATCTGTGCCTTGATTTTATTTCTTCCGTTCACTATTGGCCTGTTACTTCCTCTTCTTTCACAGGTCTGTTTTAGGGCCACCATTGCTGTGATAAAACACTACGACCAAAAGTAAATTGGGGTGAAAAGGGTTTATCTGCCTCATGCTTCGACATCACGGCTCGTCATTGAAGGAAGTCAAAGCAGGAACTCAAAAATCGGAAACGGAACCTGGAGGCAGGAGCTGATGCGGAGGCCATGGAGGGGTGCTGATTACTGGCTTGCCCTCATGGTTTGCTTGGTCTGCCTTCTACCCAGGACCACCAGTCCACCCACACAGGGCTTGGCCCTCCCACATGAATCAGTCGCTCATTAAGAGAATGTCCCACAGGCTTGCCTACAGCCCAGATCTTCTGGAGGCATTTTCTTAATTGAAGCGCCCTCCATTCTGATGACTCTAACTTGTGTCACATTGGTTGACTTAAAACTAGCCAGGACGGTCCTGTTACTGATATAACAGTGCCAACGTTAGTGCTGCAAGGAGTCAAATTTCCTGCAGAGCAGCTGCCCACACCTTGTCCTGCACTAAAGACAGTTCATGACCATAGACCTTGATGGTGTGAGTCTTACAGCACAACCCAGGGAAGAAGGCCTCAGCTACATCAGTGTAGGTCTCCCTGTAACTGCTGTGTGCTTGACCAGAGGACTCCATGGTCAGGAACACTGCAGACAAGCTCCACTCAGGGAGCTCTAAGAGAATTCTTTTGCTCTCCCGGCTTTCTCTTGTTTTGCTTTGCTTTTGATGTGTTGTCTTATTGGAACCACTGTGGCTGCTGAATGAAGATACATTGGGAGGCAGTTAAGTGGGAAAGCATTGTATAGTTTTGGCTTCTTTGTCAAAAAATCAAGTATCTATGGTGTGTGGATTTATGCCTGGATCTTTGATACCGTTCCATTGATCAATGTATCTGTAATCTTTTCTTTGTTTTGTTGTTTTTGTTGTTGTTGTGTATGTGTGTGAGTGTTTGTGAGTCAGGGTTTCTCTGTGAAACAGTCTTGGCTATTATAGAACTCACCCTGTAGACCAGGCTGGCATTGAACTCATAGAGATCTCCCTGCCTCTGTCTCCTGAGTGTTGGGATTAAAAGTATGGACCACTACCACCTGGTCAATGTGTCTGTTTTTATGCCAATACCACACTGTTTTTATTACTATAGCTTTATAGTTGAACTTGACATCATAGAACTTGACAGTTCTTTTGTTGTACAGGAGTGTTTTAGTTATTATTGGTGTTTTGTTTTTCCATGTGAAGTTGAGCATTCTTCTTTCAAGGTCTGTAAGGAATTGTGTTGGAATTTTGATGAGGATTGCATTGAATCTGTAGATTGCTTTTGGTAAAAATGTCATTTTTGTTATGCTAATTCTACCAATCCATGAGTATAGGAGATCTTTATATCTTCTGTTAGCTTCTCTAATTTCTTTCTTCAAAGACATGAAGTTCTTGTCTTAAGAGTCTTTCATTTGCTTGGTTAAAGCTACCCTAAGACATTTTATATTGTTGGTGGAATATTGTGAAGGGTGTTGTTTTCCTGATTTCTTTCTTGGATTAAAGAAAGCATCTTCAACAAGTGGTGTATGCATAACTGAATGTTAGCATGTAGAAGAATGCAAATATATCCATATTTATCACTCTGCACAAAACTCAGAGTGAATCAAAATGGTCCAAGTAGATCAAAGACATCAATATATAAACAAAAGTTTCTGTCTCACCTGGTTCCACAGCTATTCTTTCCCAAAGAAACACACAGAGACTTATATTAATTATAATTTTTGTCTTATTAGCTCAGGTTTATTAATTACTAGCTCTTACAACTTAAATTAACCCATAATTTTTATCTATGTTTAGCCACATGGCTTGGTATGTTTTCTCAGTAAGGCATTCTCATCTTGTTTCGTCTGCATCTGGCTGGTGACTGCATCTCTGCCTTTCCTCTTTTCAAAATTCTCCTAGTTTGGTTGCTCTGCCTATACTTCTTGCTTGGCTACTGGCCAATCAGCATTTTATTAAACCAATATGAGTGACAAATCTTTATGGTGTGCAAGAACATTATCCCACAGTATCAACATAAATCCAGTTACAGTTATTCTGATAGAAAAGAAAGTGAAAAATAGCATTGAACACATTGGCACAGGAGAAAACTCCTATAGCACAGACACTAAGATTGACAACTAACAGATGGGATCTCATGAAACTGAAAAGCTTCTGTACGGCAAAAGTCATCTTCACGAGGACAAAATGGCAGCCTACAGAATGGGAAAAAATCTTCACCAATCCCATATCTGACAGAGGGCTGATTTCCAAAATAGATAAAGAGCTCAAGAAACTAGATATCAAAAAACTAAATAATCCAATTTTAAAATGGTGTATAGACCTAAACAGAGAATTTTCAACAGAAGGATCTCAAATGACAGAGAAACACTTAACGAAATGTTTGCTGACCTTAGCCATCAGGGAACAACCCTGAGATTCCATCTCACATCTCACATTTGTCAGAATGGCTAAGATCAAATGGCAGCTTATGCAAGGGGACCACTCTTACATTGTTAGTAGGAGTGCAAATTTATACAGTCACTTTGGAAATCAATATGGGAGTTTCACAGAAAATTGGGAATCATTCTACCAAAACCCAGAGATACCAGTCCTGGGCAGATACCCAAAGGATCCTCAACCATACCACAAGGACCTGTGATGAGGTTGGTGACTACCTCGATTGTCATTAGAGAGCCTTCATCTAGTAACTGATAAAAACAGGTACAAAGATGCATAGCCAAACATTAGGAATCCTGCTGAAGAGAGGGAGTAAGGATTGTAGGAGCCAGAGGGGTCAAGGACATCACAAGAAAACCCAGAGACAACTAAGCTGGCTCATAGGAACTCAGAGTCTGAACCAACAACCAGGAAACCTGCATAGAACCGATCTAAGCTTTCAACATATATGTGACAGTTATATAGTTCAGTCTATTTGTGGGACTCCTAACAATTGGAGCAGGGACCATCCATAATGCTCTGGCCGACTCTTGGGAACCTATTCCTCATACTGGATTGCCCTGCCCAGCCTAAACACAAGGCGAAGGGCTTAGTATTTTGACAACTTGATATGCTATGCTCTGCTAACACCCATGAGAGATCTGTCCCTTTTTGAACAGAAACAGTGGAAGAGTGGATTACCGTGGCGGATAGGGGAGGTGGGAGAAAGGAATGGGAGGAGAAGAGGGAGGAGAAACTGCAGTCAGGATATAAGATGAATAAACAAATTAAAATAAAAGAGCAAAAGCAATAGCCAGAGTTCAGGGGATTTCTCACAGGTGACATGAAGTTAGTAGAAGAGGTGATGGTCAGTAGGTTTATGCACATCTCAGAGGATGGGACTCGAGATGCTGTGGTATTGACATATGGAATAAGACATAGATAAAAGATACGAACTGATAGCGGTATGGGGCCAACAGCTCTGCCTTAAACCAGACTCATTGGAATGAAATGGAGATGTCTGTGAACATTTTGAAGAAGGTGTTGGTCAAACTTGGCAGAAGGCCTGGGCTGGAAACACTGCTGGACTCTAAAGCTCACTGCAGTAAGGTAATGAGACCCCCACGGAAAGGCTGGTGAGATGAAGAGCCACCACAGAAGAAAGCCTGGTCAAACGCCTGCAGCGTGGAGATTCGAACTCAAGACCTCAGAAGAGCGTGGGGCGCAGAGGCAAGAAGAGGGAGGACACAGCAGAAGGTGAAGCCGCCAGAGCAAACTAAGAGGAGTCCTTCTGTTGGCTAGAATGATGCAGGCATGCCCGACAGATAGTGATGGAAAGACTCCATGGGCATAAACCTAGGTCAGGTGGCAAGGGCGCCGGAGACTTTGGTGGTGTGTCGCTTGTGGCAGTCACACTGGGATAAAGGTCAGGTCTAGTTTTGCAGGAAAATAACGTCCTCTGAGAGAATTTTAGGCCCAAGAGGGAACAGATGGTATTTTAGGATATAGCTACAGGCTTGTTTTATAAATTGTCCTTTGTTGGGGTGGGGCACCAAAAATATTTCTAAAGTGCCTGGAATTATGCAGTGAGAAGAAAAACAGAAAATCTTTGAGAAATAAAATATAATGGGATTATGACCATGGTTTCCTCTATAGTAACACAAAAATACAATGGAAAGCGGGCACGGAGGCTTCTGTCCTTGGGTTCCTCTTCCTCTCTCTTTTAGAAGAAATGTAAGTCTCGGGTGGAGTGGAGTGTGTGGAGGAAGTGGGGTTGAGAAGCAGAGCTGAGATGGTTCTCCTGCCTGGGATGCCGAGGGCAGCGCAGAACCATCTGTCCGTCCATCTTTTGTGGACTATCACCTTGTTTTCTCACTCATCTGTTCTTCCGCAAAAACTTGAGAACGATTTTGTCAAATTCCAATGTCTAAGAGGAGGCTGCTGACGGAATTCACACCGAGAGCCAGCCGGCGCTCAGGAACCCCTCCTCAAGTGCATTTTTGAGGGAGAAATTGGTGTCTTAGGTACTGGTTCCTCTACTCCAGAAGTCTGGCCTTTAAGCGTTCGGGCAGAGTCTTTCTAACCATTGGAAGAGTTTTATGCTCATCCCATGAAGGAGGCACCTCTCTGCCGTTTTACTGTGGATGTGTTGTCCTGGTTAGCATTTCCACTCAAATCCGCTTCCTCTGGTACCGGACTGGGTCACCCCGTTCTTTCTGCGTACTCCACGGTTTCAGCTGCTTTGTTTAGTTCTGAATCCTTTGGTCTGTATGCAATTGCATTTTTTTAAAAGATTGACTTATTTTTATTTTATGCATACATGTGTTTTGCCTCATCTATGTCTGTTCACCACGTGTGTGCCTGGTGCCCATGGAAGGCAGAGAGGGACATTAGATCCCCTAGCATTAGAGTTACAGGCAGCTGTGAAACCCCAGTGTCCTCTGTAAGAGCAGTCAGGGCTCTTAATGGCTGAATCCATTTTCCCCATCGCCTCAGCACCAATTGTGATTTTTGGATAAGGGGAATTAGCCCATGTCTACTTGTACCAAGCCATGTTTGATTTCATTCTTTCTGCTTTTCTTTCTTGCCTTCTCTGGTGTGCTTTTTAAAAAATGGTCATTTATTCCCATGTTTCTGTTTCCGCTTCAGGAGAATTTCTGCTCTGATTCCCTCTGAACTCCTGTACTGTCGTGATGGGCGTTGTGCACCGCAGTTAATGTCTCCCGGGATGAAAAGGGCCTTGCAGAATGTTTTCACTTCACTTTATCTTCCCTACAAATCTTCCCTGATTTTTATAATTATATTCTTTGATATTCAACACAGATAAGTATTATTAAATCACTGTGTAGCTTTATATGAGCCTTATGCTCTTATTTCAAAAGTATTTACATTTGTAGTCTATTTTTAATTTATTTTACTGGTTTCAACATTATTCTGCTGCCCCTGACACTGAGTCAGGAGAAAGACACAGGACATTCACTCCAGAGCCTGGCTGAAGTTCCTTGCCAGCTAACAGGAAAGAATTCCAGCATAATTGACATTTGGTGTGAAGGTTGCCGTAGAGATATTTTCAAATATGACTCTAACAAAAGCAATGAATCATGCTTAAAGCCTGCGCATATATGAACTTGGGTCTGGTCCCACTCCTTTCCCAGATGTGCATTTTCTGGGCATCCCACAAAACAAGACTATTAAGTTCTGTTTACAATGAGACCTTCTTAACTCTCCACACAGACACTGTATCTATGATCTAGGGCATTATCTTATCTGTCATAATCTTATCCAGGACACTCTGGGAACCACCCTGTGGTCATTTACATTTCTCAGTAACTTTTTGAAGATGGAAGTTCCCAAATTGTGTGTGTGTGTGTGTGTGTGTGTGTGTGTGTGTGTGTGTGTATTAATATGTGACTGCTGTCAAGATAACTAAGCAGGGCCCTGCTCTGAGAAGCCCATGCACTTATTCTCTCCCTGAGCAGGTTTCTAGTAACTGCTGTGTTTAAACATATGCTAGAATCTCTTTTTAATAAACTGCAGCTCTGCTCTATATTGGCTGCCCTGAAATTCTTTCCCGTAGTGAAGTCAGGAGTTCTGAGGGAGGGTCTCTGGAAAGAACTGCTCAGACTACTGTATAGACAGTTGGGAGCTGTGCCACCCCCACTCCATGACCCATGACCACTGGCAGCACCCCGAGGTTTGGTTATTAATGTATATCTTGAGAGTTTTAATAAAGCATTCAAAGGGTAACATTTTCATTGTTCTTCAATGTATTTTTGCCATCACATTCCATGACAATGAATTAATAAATTACTTTGCATCACAAACATTGCATCTTATAAATCTGAGAACTCAACCCTCATTTTCTAGTGATCAATGTGACAGAGAGAAAACCTTAAATAACATATGCTAGAAAATTATTTTAGGAGAAAATATGGCATACTTCACCTCTTTGGGTTTACTCAAGAAGATAGACATCTCTTTGCTTTATCTCTAAAATGCACCAATTTTATAATAAGATCCTTCACTTTGAGATTATTTTTTAAAATAGATCTGTTTATTTATTCCGTTAAGATGGGGTCTTACTTACCATGGAGCCCTAGCCGGCCTAGCCCTCATTCTCAGGAATGCTGGTTTTAATATGGTCTGATGCCGACATTCCAGTTTAAAGCCCAGCCTTTTTATCCCATGCCTCTTGGAAGGAAGACGACTATCTGGTTCATCTTTACAAGGCAGAGGCTGGAGAGCAGCAGAGTCCCTCGGAAATGTTGGGACACATTGGATTCATTAAGCATAGTCACCCAGAAGGCTGTAGGAGGGAAGCCCGCTGTGATTAAAGAGGCCCAGACTCGTAACTGCTGTTGAACAGCAAACATCAGGATTTAAAACCTGTTCTCAGTATTAATTTCCAATCTGCAGAACCCAGATCTGCGGCTCTCTATGGCCTCTAACTCATATGCAACTCCAGGGTTAAACGCCCAGTTTGACCCGGTAGAGATTCTCCCAGATCGGCCATGCCAACTATCACCCCCAGACGCTCAAGCACCGGTTACCCTCTCCACCCACTAGACTTTCTGCCACGTAGGCATCATTATGTTCCTTAGATCTCTTCTTCTAAGTTCACCACCACTGTTCTTTTGTTGCTTCTGGTAGAGCATCATTTGAAGTCCCTTTTCTGAGTCTCTGAAACGAGATGTGGTCTTTTCATCAGGTCCCTCATCCAATGTGCCCTACATACTGGCGTCTCAGGCTGAGATCTCCATGAGACTCATCATTGGATGATGCTGGATGCCAACTGAGATGGAAATAGACATCTGGGTGGTGGTCTGGGGATGCATTAGCAGGAGTGGAGAACTGAGACAGGAAAGGGAGTAATACAGTAATACAGGCTGTGTTTGTGAGCACATCACTGCTTTTAGCAAGTGCAAGTCACTCGGGCTTTGGATTCCCCGAACACTGTGGAACTTGCTCTTAGAGTCGTCCAGCTTTTGTGTGTGGAAGCCAGGTCACTCATCCAGTCTCCTATCCATCATTAGTATAGCCTGTGACTTCGTGAATGCAGCCACCATCAACATTGCTGACTTGGCTAATATAGGTGGTCCCTGACGTATGACGGCTCCTGTACGTGATTTGTACCTAATAGGAAGACATTTGACCTCTTCTGTGTTAATGATACCCGACTTGATATTAAGCAGAGATCCATAACTCCCAGAGAGCTCCAGGTCATCAAGAGAAGCAATCAAGACACAGAGTGCTGTATTGATAAGTTTGGTATATATGATGTATTTTGACTTACAATATTTTTCATTTAGGATGACTTTGTTGAGGGATATAATCCCATTGAACAGGTGAAAGAAACTTGCCTAAAATTCTTCAGGTTGTTTCTTTCCCCCACCAGTCCAGTGCTGGGAACTGAATTTGTCTGCTAGCTAAGCCTCTCACTGAGTCATTGCTCCAGACCTTTTTAATTTTTATTTTGAGGCAGAATTTCACTAATGTATCCAAGTGGGCTTTCAAGTCACTTTGTAGCGCAGGCAGGCTTTGATCTTGCAATCCTCCACCTTCAGCCTTTACTTTGTGTCTTAAGCACCTGAGTCTTTTTCAGTGACTTCTTTTGAATATGTTACCAATGAAAACCAAAGGCTTTTGTGCTTACAGCGAAAACCACCCACTTGTATCTGAGCAGTTTGTTAATCGGCTTTTTTGAAGCATTGCCCATGTCTGAATGAAGTTCACCATGCCTGCTGCTGTTCTCTTTTCTGTGATTCATCTGGTCTGGGAGTCCAACCTGCTGCCTTCACTCTTTGCCTGAAATTGCCCGGCTCTAGATGTCCCTTATCCTCCCTTTCCTTTGGCATGAGGTAGACCTCTGCAGGACACTCTTTCCTGTTCAGTGACTTCCTCATCAACTTTAAGCCCCCAGATATACTGTGGATCACACACTGAGCAGTACACATTCTTCCCCAATACAGCTGAATACATTAAAAAAAATCTCACAATGTAGGAGTCAGGAATAAACCCCAGGAAAAGCTAGCGGTTTGTCTTCTAGTGAAAGATTCCAAGAAACGAATCTATCTAAATGTTTGTGACAAAAGCTAGCGCTTCCATGGACACTAATTAAATTCCTTCATGTTGTAAGGGTGCAAAGTTTAGTTATGTTATGTTTAGATGTGGTCAGAAACATAACTTCTAGTCTTTTCTGCGACATACCAAATGCCTTCACTGTGCCAAAAGAAGAGTGTAGACAGTTTTAAGTGACTGTGTGCTGCCATAGCTCCTGTCTGCTGACTCAGTGTCTTGTGAGAAACCACTAGATTTTTTAGATCCCCCTTTGCCTTCTCCCTGATTCACTTTTCCCTGGCTGATCTCTCTAGGGATGGAGAGAGTTGTATGGACCTACTGCTAGGATGCATGTGGACCTACTGCCGGGATGCATGTGAACCTACTGCCGGGATGCAGGTGGACCTACTGCCGGGATGCAGGTGGACCTACTGCCGGGATGCAGGTGGACCTACTGCCGGGATGCAGGTGGACCTACTGCCGGGATGCAGGTGGACAGGCTACTGCTGGAATGCTTGTGGACTACTGCTGGGATGTGTGTGGACTACTGCCAGGATGCAGGTGGACTACTGCCAGGATGCAGGTAAACCTACTGCTAGAATGCTGTGGACCTACTGCTAGGATGTGTGTGGACCTATTGCCTGGAGGCAGGTAGACATACGGCTGGGATGTGGGCTGTGCAACTTGGAGACCCTGATGCACTAGTTACTTGTCTCAGGTAGACATACTGCTGGGATGTGGGCTGTGCAACTTGGAGACCCTGATGCACTAGTTACTTGTCTCCTTGCTTTGAGAGTGTCACCTGCCAGAATGCAGGTAGTCCTACTGCCAGGATGCAGCTGGACCTACTGTCTGGATGCATGTGGTCCTACTGCCGGGATGCGTGTGGACCTACTGCCCCGATACAGATGGACCTACTGCCCGGATGCAGGTGGACTACTGCCAGGATGCAGGTAAATCTACTACCGGGATGCAGGTGGACCTACTGCCAGGTTGCAGGTGGACCTACTGCTAGGATGTGTGTCTACCTGGAGGCAGGTAGACACACTGCTGGGATGTGGTCTGTGCAACTTGGAGACCCTGATGCACTAGTTACTTGTCTCCTTGCTTTGAGAGTGTCACCAACAAGCAAATCTCGGGGAGAAAGGGATGATTTTGGCTCACAGTTCAAAGGCAGAGTCCAGTGAGGGGAAGGCATGGCAGCAGAGGCCTGGGGTGACTGGTCACATTGCATCTGCAGGCTGGAAGCAGAGAACAGTGAAAGCCAGCGCTCAGTTTTTAATGCACTCCAGGTCCAGAGCCTGTGGAATGGTCCCACCTACAGCTTAGCATCTTCCTACCTCAATCTAATCTAGATAGTCCCTTGTGGGATTTTCCTGGTGCCGCGTTTCCCAAGAGATCCTGGATCTCAAAAAGCTGATACCATTACTAACTACCACATTTGGTGTTGCACCTGCTGTAACCTTGGTAATCTGTGGGCTAGATGTTGGCTTCTGGTTGCTTCCAATCTGCGCTGCAGCCTTCTGTCTTGATTCTGAATTTCTGCTAGTTCACCAACTCTCTGCCACTCTGTCATGTTTGTTTTCCTTCATCGGGCACATAAGAAAGGCAGAGGATTCCTCCTAGCATCAGCGGAGTGCAGGAAGCCAGGGCTGAGCTTAGTTTTAGCTACTTTGTTCTGGTAAGGCTGTCCTCACATGTAGTGCCCTGCCAGACGTGCAGACTGTGGGCAGTTCTCACTGCGGCATCTCTAGGCTGTGTCCAGGATCTCCTGATGTTCCTGGACTTTCTAACACCTGTGCAGATGTTTTATCTCACTCATTTGAGTAAAGAAAGAAAGAAAGTCAAACAATACGCATATCTGTCTCTCTTTCTTTCATATACGAGATCTTAGTGTTAGCTCAGACTCCATCTCGCTCTTTTGCGACTTGGTTAAACGATGTGATTTTTGGTGTAGCTGTCACCGTCAAGTTCATTTGCCTAGGAGTTGTTGTTTCTCTACCATCTTTCTCTTCCTGTCATGATAAGTTAGCAGAAACCACAGAGTTAAATATGATCGTGTCTGTCCCGTGTCAGATAATAAAGACAAGAATCAACCTTTCCTCACGCTAACCCCCTGAGATAGCAGATGTAGTTTGTTACTGCAAGGCAGCCCTCACAGCTAGTACGTCCTGTCCCATGCATTGACAGTCTAGGCCCTAGGTTCTAGGGGGTTGTTTCCCCCTGTTTTTCTCTCTAACTGGAAAAGGCCTGTATCCTTCCTGAGGGGTGTGATGCATTGGAGCAAGCTTCTTTGCTAACTCTTCACGGTGCGAAACCAAGACTAGTGGGGCCTGGTACGGGTTTGACGTGGTATTTGGTACCATAATTCGCACTGCCATGTGTGGCTATGTGTATTCCATAGCATGCTGTCCTTATGGGGCTTGCTGAGTAGACACAAGGACCTACTCTGAATCTGAATGTGGAAGCCAGAGTGACAGCAAGATCATCCATATGGACAAACATGATCACATCAAGGACAAAGACACGTACAGGGTATACACTGAGCTGGGCTGTGAACCCCCACCCCCACTCCAAAGGTGTTGAAGTTCTAGCCCCAGGACCTCTGAATGTGACCTTATTTAAGAACAAGGTCTTTGCAGATGACCCTGTGAGGACGAGGTTGTCAGCATGACACTTAATTCACATGAATATGTCCTTTTAAGACTGGAAACGCACATGTAGACAGGTAGGTACAGATGGAAGGCAACATGCAGAGGCAGGAGAGTGCCATGTAGAGACAAAGGATTGGAACAGTCCACTTACAAACCTATATAGAAAGTTATGACAGAGGCCTGGAACAGAGTCTCACCTAAAGTCACTGAAAGGAATCGATGCTACTGATGCTCTTGACCTCAAACATCCATCTTGCCCCAGAACCTCAAGACAGCAACATCCTGTTTTCAGTCCTCTGACTTTCAGTAAACAGTGAGGAGTGGAGAGAAAGAGTGTTATGGCTTGGATATGAAATACCCCATTGGCTTGTGTGCTTGAACTCTTGGTCCCTGACTGGTAGGAATTTATGGAGCCTTGAACCTTGGGCTTGGCTGGCACTGGCAGACACGGGGCTGTAGCAATGGGGATAGAGACTTGTTGTTCAGCATTCCTGGACTTAGTGCTCTGCTTCTTGACCTTCTGAGGTGGAAGTAAGCAATTGCCCCAAGTGCTTGCTATCCCACAGAGCCTAGTCCTGCCATGGTTGATATGTTCTCCCTTCCACACTGTGATGGTCAGAATCCTCTCTGGTCCATCGTTCTTTCCTTAAATTGTTTCTTGACAGAGGATTTATAACAAACACCAGAGGCTGCCATTACACCAGTCAATCACATTCTTTCCTAGGGGAAAAGATCAGGCTCAACATGATGAAGCATCAGTTACACGGTGGTGGGCAAGTGGCTCCATCTTGCTTTCTTCCCTGTGTTGTCTGCCTGAAATACAAAGACAGCGCATGGCAGCAGGATGTAAATGGCCCACCATGCAGAGCCCTCCCTGCTGCAGCGCCTTGCATTTCCTGATCCTGCTTCTTAAAACTCTGAACTATGGGGCCCCTCTGCATCCTAGTGAAAGACCCTAATTTCTAGCGTCCAGGGAAGGATCCCCCAGACTCAATAAGCCACGCCAATGGATGCAAACAACAAGAGGATTCTTTATTGTCGAAGGCGTCAACGGGCAACTCAGTACTCCAGTGAGACTGAGCCCCCCTTGTATTTTTCCAGCCAGTATTTATAAGATCTCAGGGTTACATAATGGGGAAGCATAGCAACAGCAATGCTATTGGTCAACTCAAATAAAATTAACGTATGGGGTGGATCAACATCAGGACAAAAACAAGTCTACAAAAACAAGTCTAAATTAAGCTAGTTTCAGCCAGTTTCTGCTCCCTTGGGTTTCGATACACAAAGGACTGGGTGTTTTTCTCAAGACTGCTTCTGCTGCCCACAGATACCCTGTTTTCATCCTCTAGGCAGGTGCAGCCGGTCTTAAGACTGCTTCTGCCGCCCACAGATATCCTGTTTTGCCCTGGCCTGTTTGATCAAAACATCTTAAGATGGAGACTAGGGTTGGGGTCTTTCAATCTTAAAATGGAGACTAAGGTTGGGGTCTTTCACTAGGTTACTCACCGCTGCAGAGTCTCACTATTTACTGCGGTATACAACGTCCTTTCAAATATATCTGCACTTGAGAACAAAAACCCAGCAAGAAGAGCCTCAGTAGACATGGCTTCTCCATCTGCAGGATGTCGGAAGCCTGGTGTCTTAGGTAGGGTTTTTATTGTTGTTTTTTTCTATTTCTAAGACTCTATGACCATGATAACTCTTTTTTTA
Source organism: Myodes glareolus (assembly GCF_982192425.1). Lineage (NCBI taxonomy): Eukaryota > Metazoa > Chordata > Mammalia > Rodentia > Cricetidae > Myodes > Myodes glareolus. Next base: position 60,599,120 of record NC_142034.1, read on the forward strand.
AAAAAAAGAAAGAAAGAAAGAAAGAAAGAAAGAGTTCAATTGGGTGGCTTATCATTTTAGAGGTTTAGTCCGTTATCACCATGGTGGGACATGGTGGCATGCAGGCAGATGCAGTTCTGGAGGAGTTGAGAATTCTATATCTTGAACTACAGGTAACAGGAAGCAAGCTACTGAGGCAGGGCAAGAGCACAAGCAAGCACATGCAAACTCACAATGAGTAAGCAAAATTGGCCAAGTCAACCTGTCAGCGGAGCAAAGAGTACCATAACTAATGACATGGGCCCCTAGCCAAACACAGCACACCAGCAGTGATCGCCAGTTTCAAAAGGACCAACCAGAAATATTCCTGCGGCAGCTTAATTTCCCGGACCCCATAAAACCCCCCAACCTGCTTACAAGAAAGAGTTTCTGTATTGGAATTTCCCTGAGTCTGTGCCCTTGCCTTAACATCTTCTCATCCTTGCCCCCCCTTCCCCCCCTGCAAAACAGGGGCTGCACAACAGGCAGCAGCAACAAGCCCACGAAAACTACAAACTATGTCACTGGGTATAGCTTGAGCATAGGCGACCTCAAAGCTCACCCCCACAGTGCCACACTTCCTTCTACAAGGCCACACCTCCTAATAGTGCCACTCCCTTTGGGAGTCATTTTCTTCCAAACCACCACACCTGGCTTGTTCAGATCAGGAGGCAGAGGGTGAGATTGGAAACAAACCAGGCTATAATTTTCAAGCCATGTCTCTGGTGGCCTATATCCGCCAGCTTGGCTTGACATCCCAAAGGTTCCACAATCACCCCAAATAGTATCACACCACCAACTAGGGCCCGGGTGTTCAAACACAGAAGCCTGTGGGGAACATTTCACATCAAGCCATAGCCACCTTCAATTGCTGCATTAACCGTGTTAATTCTATATCCAATGTTAATATGTAAGTATACACAGGCAGGCGAAAACTGCGCCAGTACCTTTATAACACATGACCACCCACGTGCATCAGAAAGAACTGGCCTGCAGGACTTCACAGGCTGTGATTCGAGCTACGGCCAGCCCACGTGTGCTTCCATGACTCAGAGCCGTTCCCTATGGCATCGTCTTAGCGATAAGCCGCACACCCCCATCCCAGGGAGGGGGATTCTGGGCAACTGAGAAGAGCTGGACTTTCACAGGGCCAAACCGTCTTTACAAATGTCCAGATGTTCAGATTAAAAAGACAAAAAAAAAGAGAAAGATCTGGAGAAAACCCTCTCTCCAACAGGCAGAGCTGACGGCCATATAAATAGTGGCAATGCTGCTAAATCTATCTGCGTTTCACACCCAATAATTTCAAGCGCCCTTCCCGGAACCTCAACCTTAATTTGGAGTGTGATCCTTAGCACCGTCGGTTTCTGCTGGCTGAGGGCAGGTGTGAGCAGCGGAGAGCTGGGACTGCACTTCCAGTACCTTCCTCTCCTCTCTTCTGATAACTGCTCAAGGCCACCCGGGGTTCTGAATCTTCTATGTTCCACGCACTTGCTGCTGGCCCTGGAGGTTGGACAAGTGGCACAAGGCCAGGACCTTTCCAAACTCAATGTCAGTCACCATGCTTTCAGAACACAGCTTGCAAACGTCCCCCAAGGACTGAGCCCGGGTGCTCTTTGGTACCTGACCCTGGCCTCGCCATCTTGCAGAGCAATGAGTTACTTTGTCCTACTGAAGACCTCCGTGAGTTTGGAATGGTAGACTCGTAAAATGTTGATTTATAATTAAATTAAACCCCCAGACAAGTGTTGCCCGGTTCTTTCTTTGCCTTTTGTTTATTTTTTTGAAGGCCCCACAAACAAACTAAGTGGAAATTTCACTTAAGGAATGGTTGTTGTAAAATTTTATGGGGCCATCTCAGTGGGGGGGGGGCTGTTAAAACATCCCTGCAGGGGGGAAAGCAAGCACAATTAGATACACTGAGGTCCTCTGTTTGGACAGAGGAAACCAAAGTCACATCCACAGGCCCATGGAAGTCTAGTGATCAGAGCTGGATTTTTCTGATGTAAGATTAGGTTTAAACCACTTCTGGATTCTGAATTTCGATTTGTTCTTTTTTTTTTCTTCTAAAACAACAGCAACAAACAAAGCATTACTTCTTTTTCCTGAATTTCATTTCTCCTTTCAAACCAATTTTTACTGTTACAGAGAAAACGTGACATGTGTCATCATGACTGTTATAATGTGTGTTTTGAGACAGGGCCTCACTGTGTAGCTCAGGCCGAATTTGGACTTACAGTCTCCTGAACCGAGATCCCAGCATGCTCTTGCACACCTGGTGACATTCATGGTTTGTGCAACCTTTGCACCCATCTATGCATCTCCAAAACTCCTCTTTGCTCACAAAACCGAAACGTCAGCCCCTTAAGCACTTAACCCTCTGCCTTGCCTTCCCCAGTCCCTGACAAGCCCTACAGTACCCGTGTCCCTGAGGTTCTGACTCCACCGGGTTTCTCGTAAGGGTGGCATCGCAACATGTGTCCTGGCTGGCTTATTTCACTCAGCGCAGTGTTAGAGCTGCCTCCATTTTTCAGGCTGGACCAGGATTTCCCTCCTTTCTAAGAGTGAACAGTCCACTGTATATGCCACAGTTGTCTTGTACCCATGTCCCTTCAGATGCTTAGGCTCCTGTCCTTCCTGTTTACAAGCAGTGCCTTGAACCTGGGGAGCTTGGGCGTGTGTGCATGGGAGGAACATGGCAGGGAGCATGGGGCGGTAGGGGGCAAGGGAGGCTGTCTGTGGCCCTGCAGACATCTGGTGCCGAAACTTGCTCCCCTCGCAGCAATTCTAGGTTCAACCGAACTGGGAAATCACTCACTCCCTTCCTTCTTCAGAGCCTCTGCCTGTGAATCGCTTGCAGTCCAGACTTCTAGAAGATACAAAAATTGAAGACATGTATAAGAATAAGAAATTCTCTCTTACATTTTTTTGGAAATTAAGAAGAAATTTTATAAATTAAACTTGTTCCTTGATGATTTCATGCACGCATCTATGTTTACACTCACCTTCCACCCTCTTTTTTTTATTATTGTGTTTTCTACTTTTGAGGCTTTCACATGCATCCTAAATGTGTAACTGTAAGTGCTCAGTCTGTATGGTCACACCCGTAGGCATGTTTTCACGGCTGATCATTTGCTATAGGATAACCAGTCGATGTGCGCTTCCCTGAGGAAGACGATTTCCCCCACTCTGCATTTCCTAGTTGTCCATGGTTCTCTGTGCAGGGCGGAAGCCTTGTGGTCTCTCGCTCCTCCACTCTGGCATGTCTCCTGTTGCCCTTAGTCAGCTCGTGTTCAGGCAGTCATGTTGGTGTAGCTTCTGACTGAGCAAGGAGACAAAAACTCACAGCAAACGAATGCCCTGATCCTCTCTGGCTTTTACAAATTTCCTGTCCCTTCTTCTTCAGTGATGCCTGTGCCTTACATTGTGTTGTAGATGTGTCCCCTGGGACTGGGCTCCACATTTTTGTATTTTGATCCATTGTGGTTCTCTATAGCGGTCTCCTGTTGCAAAGAAAAATTTCCTTGATGAAAGGTGGGGACTACACAGTTGTGGATACAAGGACAAAATGTTTGCAATGTAGTTAGGAATTGTGCTAGTTTATTAAAGTATCAGTTGTAGGTTCTCTTCCAAGATTCATGACTCTACTAACCCTGGGTAGCTGGCTAAGTTTCCAGCACCAGGCATAGTTTCCTTCTTGTTGATCAGGTCTTATGCCTGATTAGAGAGCTGTTGGTTACTGCTAAGGTATGTGTGCCACTACTGCAGCCTGAAGGTCATCACACCATGCTTGTTATTGTTGTAGATCATAGGTAGCATAGCTAGTCATTAGGGAGGAGGCTTTCAGGTCAGCTCCAGCTCAGGGACCTCTGGGCCCTGGGTCTGATGTTCATGGTATCTTCAGAAATAGGGATTCATCTTTCACCTTTAGGGACAACCAATGACAAGAGTAATAACCTATAATTACTTGAGAGTCTCTCGGAGAACGCTGATCAACAACTCAAAAAAGAAATTTTCATGCCTAGGGTGGTTTTTTATTTATTTATTTATTTTTTATTTTTGGTTTTTCAAGACATGGTTTCTCTGTGACTTTGGAGCCTGTTCTGGAACTAGATCTTGTTGACCAGGCTGGCCTGAATTCACAGAGGTCTGCCTGCTTCTGCCTCCCAAGTGTTGAGATTAAAGGTGTATGCCACTACCACCCAGCTATAGGGTGGGCTTTTTGTTAAATGGTCTTTGGCTTTGGGGGGAAACAGAATAGAGAATTCTTAAAACAAAACCACAAGCTCCTGCCTATGTTTGACTTTCAGACTAAGCACTTCGATTGTACAGTCAACAAACACTGCAAAATCCAGCTTCTACTCAGTAAGCAGAGATGAATGAGACACTTTCCTGTCTCGTTCTCCTTGATCGTTGTCTCTGTCTTGGGTGTATACAAATGAAGGTTTTCTTCTGTTCCCTCTGGGATGGTGTGACCGTCAATCCATTCTCACTGGGGGAAGCCCCACCTCCTCTCAGTGCTTCCGATTGCTGGGCTGACTTCGTTCTTTTCTCATATTGGAAAATTTCTCATTTCTCCTGAGCAGTCAGTCAATCCCGGTCACAACTCACCTCTTGCCAGCTCTATAAAAATCTCTGCTAACGGCACACATGGAGATACAGAGTGGCACACTTCATCTCTCTGGACCTCTGAGGGGCCCTTGTACACACCATGTCCTTATGTTAAAAATGCCCTGTTCTACTTACGTGTGCAGGCATGACCTGAGGTACAGTGGTGACATCCTGTGGCTTGGCCAGGGCCACTGAGTAAGGTGGAGGTGGAACATGGCCTCAACTCGGGCCTGTAGGACTTCAAGGCAGGACTTCTCAATCTGAGTCACTTCCTTAAATCTCTGTTATGTTCAAGAAACAATTTGGCTTAACCCTACTCTTGTGCAATAATGAAATATTTAGATATTATGTATGTCTGGCGATTAATCCACAATCCACGAATGTCAAATCTTTGGTATAATCTGCATAATATTTTCATAGACATATGTGCATCCTCAAACCCTATTTAAATAATCCCTAGGTGATTCGTAAAACTGAATGCAGTTTAAGCTTTGTAAATGGTTGATATTTGCATTGTTTAGACAATCATAAACATGGACACACTGTCTTTGCCCATAAATGTTTTCAATCCGCAGTTGGTTGAGTTTGCAGACACACGTGTGCCATCTGTTGCTTCTCTTATAACAGCAACAGATTCTTTGACTGGAGCTAATAGAGTTTTGTAGTTGTCGCCATGAGACCATGAGCAGATGTGGGTACAGAGGTGTCTGGCTGAGTTGACCAAGCTGGTATGGAGAAGCCCCCAGGAAAAGATCCTAGCATAAACAAGTGTAGAGAATTGGGAAGTGGCGGGATGTGTCCCTGGGAGATGACTGAGTTGTGAGGATTAGGCCTTAAGAATCTGCCTTTCCAGTGGTTTTACACCTGCGAAGACATGGGAAGAGAAAGTGGGAGCCCATGGAAGGAAAACTCTGAGCATGGTGCATAATGAAGGGTGATTCTGGGCACAGGGCTCAGGGAAGTGTGATTCTAGGCAAGGGGCACAGGGAAGAGTGGTTCTCGGCACAGGGCACAGGGCACAGGGAAGGGTGATTCCAGGCACAGGGCACAGGGCACAGGGAAGGGTGATTCCAGGCACAGGGCACAGCGAAGGGTAATTCTAGTCACAGGGTACAGGGAAGGGAGATTTTTTGCCAAGACTTATTTTTGTGCCTGCTAAAATCCCCAAATCATTTAACACTACCATCTAGGTTACTGTTGTCAACCTTTCTCCATAACAGCTCACAAGTCCCTACTGGGGTTGAGGTCAGGGATGGATGGGTGTGACTTCATCTTTTTCCCCCTGTGTTTCTGTTTGTCGTTCTGTTCTTTCCTTCCTTCATCTTTTTTTTATTATTATTAAAGCATCATCTTGTTTTTTTAAAGCTCTCAGTGTGTGGAAAGCTCCAAGTGACTGTTGGTTGAAGTGACATACAGTCCCCAGATATCTATAAAAGTTAGTGATGGAGATACAGTCTTGGAAGCTGAGGCTTCCCATGTCAAGAATTGAACTACTTAAGACCATATTTTGTTGACCGAGGTTTCTGTCCCACCCGATCCTGTAGTCATTTAGTCCCAAAGTAACACACAGAGGTCTACTGATTGGCCTATTATCTCAGGCTCCGTATTAACTCTTATAACTCATATTAGCCCATAATTCCTGTCTGTGTTAGTCGCATGGCTTGGTACCTTTCTCAGCGAGGCAGTCACATCTTGCTTGCTCTGTGTCTGGCTTTCTCTGTGCCTGGATGACAACTGCACACTGAAACTTACCTCTTCCCAGAATTCTCGTTGCCCCGCCTATACTTCCTGCCTGGCTACTGACTAAACAGCGTTTATTTAAAATACAAGTGATAGAGTACAGACCATTGTCCCACAGCAATGTTTCATGACCACCAGAAGATTCAGGCTCTGGTCAACATGGAGGTTGTAACTTTTCCAAACCCAACACAGATAAAGGGCCATGGCCAGTTGGGAGAAACCAGACAGGGTTTATAGAGAAAAACAAAGGCTGGCAGGAACCCCAAAAGGAGTCAATGCCTGCTTTACCACTGGGTTAAACCTCAAGGGATATAACAAGCAAACCATTAGGGAGCCACAGGAGTTTGTCCCTTGCTGTTAGGTAGAATGAAAGCAAGCTATGACACCCCAATGTGTCCCCGTCTCTCACTTACACAACAGAGTCTCATGAAACAGATGAAATGATGCAGTCTGGCTTATGTAGGAAGTCAGTGACAAACAATGACTTCATATGTATTTTATGTTGACCAAAAGATTTCCATGTCCTTAACGAACCATAGCCTAATTAATATGTAAACCTATACTGAAAGTAACTCTTATAACAGGTAGAGGTCTCAGCCATAACCTAACTAATATGTAAACCTATACTGGAAGTATCTCTTAAAACAGGTAGAGATCTCAGCCTGTCACAGCAACTGAACAGCCAGCCTCCGGAAGAGTGGCTGAAAGTTGAGAAAACATGACTACACAGGCTACATACCAACTGCAGCGAATCAGATTACCTTTGCATGTCATTTCCTGTGTTCTGGTATGAATGCAGCCTATGCATGTGTAAGGCAGAGTATTTGGAACCATTGCTGTTTAGGTTAGTTAGTAACTTCTTTTCTTGGTCAGATAAGCTCTGCTAAATTAAATCTGTCTATTTTTTTGGTCTAACATTATGAGATTTTTCAGGTGAATAGATTCTTTACTGTTTTTTAACACTTGAGTTTATGTATGTATATTTACATGTGTGCTATGTGTGTATCTATGTGTTCATGTTAGGCATTTGAAAAATTTGGTAATTGCATTTGTGCACACAACAGGAGAGTATATATATATATATATATATACACACACATATATACATATACATGTATGTGTTAATATGTGTGCTTAAGCAAGAGAGTGTATGTGTTCACACACACACATTTATCAGGGGTCTCAAGTTTTATGCCAAGCAAATAGTTTTCATATCCCAAATTTTCCAGCCACCTCACTTTGAAAATTTTCAAAAGCCTTTGAAAGCTAGCCTTGAGCATGCTCACAAGGTGATTCCTGTCCTTAGGAATATTTTTTGAACACTTAAAATGTATCTTAGAAATGAAGACAACAGTAACTTTTTATTCTGTCTTGTCAGATTTTATTTGACAAGCACAGTAGTTTGCTTATTTCTCAAGCCATAGAACAAGGTAACCAGGGCCTGGCTGCCATCCTACAGGACTGGTAAGACTCATGTGTGGTTTGTGATGCTGCAGTGGTAGGTGATGTGGAGAAAGCAACACAGATGAAGCGGCATGCATCTGAAAGTGTGACATCCGAAGTGCTCAAAGCCAGAACTCATTTGTGAGAACTTACGCAAAGCTACCACAAGCCCTATGGCATAACACACAAAAACTTGGTTTTCCATCTTCGAAAAATCATATAAAATTACTTCTGCGCTATGTGGAGCTACATTTGAGCACACGTGGGGTCTACACTTAGATTTTTGTCTCATACCTATGTCTCAATATGCCAATGCAAACATCCCAAATGTGAAACAGTCTGTGCCTCTGCTGGCCTAAGACAGCTCAGATACAGGCTATTCAAGCCTTGCTTTATTCCCAGCCACCCAGGGAAAGGACCAGTCAGGAAGACTAGCAGAGCAGTTTCTGAGGGAGAAGAAAGCAAGTCAGGCTTGGCTCTTAAACCAAAAACAGTAGAACCAAACAGGACAACTTGCTACATACAGAACTACGGGAGTGCCTCCCATCACCCAGACATGAAGCACAAGGTGCATTCCTTGGGATCAGGCTGCCAGAGACTTATCCTAAGGGGCTGTTAGGGCACCATGGGGAAGCCTGACTGGGGCTCCCTGGTTCCTTTCATCACTGCTGTGCTGGGGTTTGATGAATTTTCCATGCCGTGTAAATTTAAACAGGACTATGACCCACTTTTTCCCTTCTTTTACATTTTTTCCTGGCCTGTTAACAAAGATTTAATGACCTACTAATGCTGGAGGCGCTCTTTAAAAACCACTGTCGGATTAACACTTGGTTTCTAAAAAAATTAATCTTTCTTTGCTTTGTTGCCTTTTCCCTCCGGTAAGATGCGTGGCTGTGTTCATCTCTATACCTTGGTTTTGCGAGCTCAGCCTCGGTGATGGAAGATTTGTGTGTCTCTGGGGCCCACTGAGACAGGCAAGCAAGTGAAGGCTGCTGTCTCTTTTGCACTTTGGAAGGAGCTTGTTCCTCTACTGCCCCAACAACACACTCCCTGCCCTCTCCTAAGAGGTGGGGCTAGCTGCAGCCAGGGAGCTGCTATGCCTTGTGAGATTTTCTCCCTTGGTGGTTGTATGTTGAAGGAGATGTAGGGGCAACCAGGAGGGAGAACCTAGAAAGAGCCTGTGGTTCTGATTTGCTGAAACATTCCAATAGCCCTCCTCTACATGGTGGCTGTGATTCATGGCCTTTTGTGTGCTAGGTATAGGCTCGACCACAAAGAGATAGCCACAGCCCAACTACAGATTACTTTTCAATCCAGTCACCTGTATTTCAGTGATCTTCAGACACAGGGTAGGGTGAGGGAGAAAACAGGAGAGTTCATGCCATGGTATGAACCATGATTTTTCTAGCCTTGGCAAACTCTTCAAAGACGGGAGCCTGCAAAATCCTTCCCATCTTTTCCAAACATCCAAATATCATTCACGTCCAAACAGTCCCCAGCGCCTTTCTGCCCTCCAAGTTGGAGGCTGCCTTGTCTCTCTGAGTTTCTACAGCTGCCGCTGGTGCCCGCCTGTTGAGTGGAAAGGTCTCTGGGCTGTTCCCTCCATCACTGCTCTCCACAAGGCTGCACCCTTCCCAGTGGTGTCTTCACCCTTATGGTCCTCCCATAGGCCTCGGTGAGAGTGTTTGTTAATTGGCGGATGATGGGCGGTTTGTGGAGTGAACAGATTCACAAATCTCTCTCGATTCTGTCACTTACCGTGTTCTTCTTCTAATCAGAGTGAGGCAGGCTGCAGACCAGGTCCCTGATCGGGAGGAGGATGCGTAAACACCCTAGGCTCCAAAACAGATTTCCTTGTTAGCTAAGAGGAACAGACTTCACTGTTAGGCAGTCTTTGTTCTTAGAATGTTTTGGGGGGTGGTATTCTTTTTCTCATTAGAAGGACCAATATCTGCTTTAAGATCAGGCTGAAAGTGGACCGTCTAGATTGCTGCTGCCAGCTCCTGCAGAACTCAGTGGGTCTCATGGTTGTAAATCCAGAAGCACTTGGCCTTACCCCAGCCATTGTTAGTGTTCTGTAAACAGTTGATGAATTTCGAAAAAAAGAGTAAAGTTAGAGTAAATTCAATCATATTTTAGCCCATCAATGAGTAAAAATTTCAGGGCAAGCCTGTTTCTGTAAATTCAACCTTGAGAACAAAGGACATGACAACGAACAGTGGGCAAAGCCATGGGGCCACTTCTGACTAGTGGGTTAGAGTTATGACAGAGGCGGTAACAAAAGCCAATAAACTAACAGAAGTGCGGTTTGTTCTGTGGCCCATGGATAGACCCAGCTAAGTAGAATTGTTCTACTGAATTATAAATGTGGGTGACGGCCATCAACTGCTTGATGGGTTCCAAAGTAATGTTTAAAGGGAAATGAGTGGTTTTATGCCTGAATCCAAATTATATAGTTCTCAGCCAAAGTGCAACTGGCTGTTGACCTTGGATTGGAGATGGGAACATATTAACAAGAAGGCCAGGAGATAATCCCATGCCTGTGGTCACACAAGGTTTATACAGAATACCGTCTGGCAAAACGGCAGGAGTTATAGTGTCTGTGGATAGTGGAAAAGACTTTGCATTTGGTGTCTGGAGTACTGGGTAGTTTTTCTGACTTTGTAAGCCTCTAGCTCCCTCCTCTAAGAAGCCTTGATCACCTCTCCATTGCGGAGTTTGCGACCATCGCGCAGTTAGTGGTATAAGCATGTGTGTTCCGTTCACTTCTTCTGGGTCGGAGCTGTCTTGTTTGTCTTTGGCTTCCCAGTGCTTGGACGAGTGACAGGCAGTGGACAGCTCAGTATGCATCCAGTGCATGCTTTGAAATGAAGGGGTTAGAGAAGATCTGGGTGATGCTTAGGCTTTAGTGATCAGCTTGACGTAATCTAGAATTGCCAGAAAAGAGTCTCTATTAGGGGCTGGGTACACTGGGCATGCCTGTGGAGATTTGTCTTCATTAATTTAATTGACATGGAAAGACCTAGCCCACTGTGGGTGACACCATGTCCTAGGCAGAGAGTTCTGAATTGTAGCAGAGGAGTAGGCACGCATGCATCTGTTTTCCCTCTGCCCTTGAACATGATGTGGCTGCCGCCATCTGTTTCTACCTTTACTTCCCCACAATCGTGAACTTTAAACCAGGGAAACACTTTCTTCTCTAAGCAACTGGTCAGGATAATTTATCTCTGCAACAGAAATGAGGTAGAGTTATTTGCCGACTTTTGCAATTGAAAGATTCTCCAAACCAGAAATTTCAAGGAGAAACCACGGCGGCCATGTAGGAGATTCCTGTTCCCCCTCCCCCACCACCTCTGCCCCCATCAACCCCATGCCACTTACATAAGGAGAGCAGTAATTTAGTCTTTATACTTGGCATACACAATAACCAAAGGACCATGAATCCTCACTGTCCCTCTCTTTGCCACCACAGTTAGCTGCCACCCTATCTGAAGAGGCTGTCATTTCTCCAGCGTCAAAATCATTAATATTTAGAGTGATTACGAAAGGATGTGTTTGATTTCAATCACTTTTATCTGTGGAGTTTTGTGTTTTGCTATTATTTCTTTACTTAGCAATTATCCTAGCATGATTTGTTCTTTCCCATGGCCGTTATTCTTCCCTCCCAATGTCTGCCACACACTGGGCAGTCCTTTGTGAGGTCACATCATAGATCTCGGTCCCCACAGTGTGTGGTCCTTCCCAGCTCCGGTCACTGGTTCTCCAGGAGCCCTGATAAGAATGCTGGCACGCTCCCAGGTGGCTCCTCCCAATGCTTGGCATCTCTGTCCCCTGTAGACTCTGGTTCTGAACGGGCTTCCACCCCAGTGAGCACCATGTGAGACTTTGCTTCAAAATTTCTTCCACTCTATCTGGAGGAATCCTGCTGCCCAGCATGCTGCCTGCTCGGTGTCTCCTGAGAGGAGTTCATGGAGGCCAGGGGCCTCTGACTCAACAGCGGGTCTCCTGAAGGCACTGGCTAGCTGCTGCTCTGTTGGGTGTCAGGGGAGAGAGCTTTCCAGTGTCCCTCCTGTTGCTGCATACAACTTTGCCTCCATGATTTAAAATGACCACTACTGAGAAGACGTTAGAAGAAGGTACAGTTCTTTGTCTTTTAGGCCAGTTGAAGTGGTGAGTGGCGGTTGAGTCAGTCAGAGGTGGAAGCGGCCTGGGTTCTGTGAGTTTTAGTTTGAACAGATGATGAGTGTTCTTACACAGGCCAGTAATCGACAGCCTTTTTTTTATAATTTGTTTTTCATTCTTTGTGCAGGGACAAAATATCTATTCCTCATAAACTTTTGATAAACCGAAATATGCATGCAAAAGCCATAGCACAATAAATTCTTTTGTTTACTTTATTTCTATTACTAGTTTTCAGGGATAACCGCATCCTTGCTTTGCAGCTTGCATAGAAAGAGTTACACTATTAACTGTCCACAAAGAAGACATCAAGTGCATCATTTCAGACCATTCTCTGCTTGAGTCTGTTTGAAGTATGTAGACGTGTGCGTGTGACTTATCGGGCTAATGTCTGTAGATCAGATTCGGGAGGATTCGGTTTCCCGTTAAACTCAGATGGCGGGAACACCTGTGAAATGAAAGGGTGTGCAAATGCGGTTATTGCGAGGAGTCGTTTATAGGAGCGAAGATCTTTCTCCTACAAGAAACTCAGATACTTTTCTGGACTTAAAACGAATCTTTTGGGATAATGTTTTGATAAGTTGAGTGGTTGTGAATTAGGACCATGTGGGAAATATCTTTTCTGTAAAAGGGACTCGGCTGCTTAAATATAATGGAAAAAAGATGCTCGGGACAGATGCATCTCAAGCTTTGTCTGACTCACAACTTGTAGCATCGCATAAACATAAGCCCTGCTGCCGCTCACCTTATCCCGGTGATTAAAATGTGCTCTCTCTCTCTCTCTCTCTCTCTCTCTCTCTCTCTCTCTCTCTTTCTCTCTCTTTCCCACATGCCACTTTGCTCAGGGACACACAAGAAAAACACACCTTTTGTGTTGTTAGAAGAACTGAGTGTGACATGTCACCCCTTAGGTGACAGAGCATTTGCTCCCGTCACTGTATCCATTCACAGTCTTGCTGAATGTCTAATGCTTTCCATGTGATTTTTATTTCAGCAAGGTGTCTGTGGCAGGCAGGTTAGTAGATGCTGTGTGTTGTGCTCCACTGTGTCACAGTTCACACACGAGATGTAAAGCCGTGTCTCCCCCATGGACCAGCACACCGAGAGCACTGTAATGAGTACACCGCACCTTAACCTGATTTTTTTTCACTAACTATAAAATAATTTCCATCAAGTCGTTCACTTCAGCTGGTTCTGTCTTCTGTGTACCTGTTGTTGGCAAACCTTTCCTCAGTAATAGTGATACTGAATTTCTTCCGGGGTCTTTGAAGGGAAGGGTTCAGGCTTGAGCAGATAGTCAGCAGGCCTGCAACAGAGTGATAGTTGGCCTGGGTTAAGCCCCAGCCACTCTGAGACTGCAGAGATGGCTCGGCAGTTAAGAGCACTTGCTGCTCTTGCAGAAGGACCCACATGGGTTCCCAGCAGTAACACCAGGAGGCTCATAACCTCCTATAACTTCAGTTCAGTTCTGGGGGATCCGGTGCCCTTTTCCAGCCTTTACACGCATGTGCGTACACATGATGCACACACAGACACACCCAGATCCCCTACACTCACACACAGACACACACACTCTAGCCTCTCGCTACTGCCCTCGCTCTTTATGAACTCGCCCGGTACTATACAAGCAGTAGACAGCCTTTGGATCCAGTTACTTTGCTTAAAAAATATATACTTTACACACACGATCTATCTATTTCATAGTTTATTGCAAAGATAAACTGGAAAACAATTGTAACATTTTGACAACCAGAATGCCTTCTGTAAGCTTGAATGATGCTTAGCATCTAGTCACAAGTCTCTGCTGGCCAGGAGGGATCGCAGAGAATAAAGTTGTGATACAAAATTACTTTTTCTTATTATCCAAAGCCCAAACTGGGTAGAGTGACATTTGTTACCTTTTGATTATGAAAGGGGTGTGAGATTGAGTTCATTTGCTTAAATTATGCAAGAAAATCTGCAGAACATGGCAGGGCAGTGACTTTCTCTCTGGACGGCCTGATCCACCTCTGGGACGATTTATCGGAACATAACGTAACTAGGCTATAGTATATCTCCTAGGCCATGCACATCTCATTATTTTTCAGTGCCCCAGGAAGGCTTTCTGGGAAATGAGGTTGAGTTACGGCTGGTGGTGCGGGCACACTCATTTTCCTCTGCTGTCAGTGAGTGCTGGAGAGCGAGGAGTCACAGGGGCGCTGTATTTTGTGTCATAGGAGATTGGCCCGTGATAAATGATCCCTGCATAGGGATCAGAGACTAAACTAATCAGTTGCTGGAGGATGATATTGATGTGCACCCATCGCTCTCCCAGCAGGGGGACAGGGAAGGAGCCTGAGGGACAGCCCCTCCGACTTTGAAGAGCAGACTATTACCTAGTTAGATGGGGGGGGGGGGAGAGCAGCCTCTGCCACCTTTGAACCTTTGATGAGTGACCCAACGTCCGGGAATGTTTCCTAGACTATTCGTGCAGCCCAGATGCCAGTAGTATCTGCGAGGATCTTAAATAGATTAGAAATAGAATAGAGACCATCTGGATGCACTGCGGAGCCGAGGAGATGGGTTTATCAGAGAACCCAGGGGTGCTGGACGGCATCTTTAGAGTCTATCTAAAACTTGCTTTCTCAAAATCATTGGAAGGCACTCCCGGGAGATGACAGCTGTTTCAGGCAGCTGGTGCCAAAGGGCTAGAGTCACCTTTGTCTTTGACCAGCAACGTCACCATCCTTCCTTGGACACCAGAGGTACAAATTCTTTCACGGGGGACTAATTTCTTTGCACACATAATCTCCCTGTCCTTGCTTCAAAACGTAGTTGCTTGTTCTTTACATCCCATCTCTTGCAATGGAAAGCAAGCATTTGGGGTCTTGGGTGCAGTGTACACAAACGGAAAGAAAGGGCTGGTGTGGGGGCAAGGGGAAAGAGCTGTGCCCCAGACTTGGCTCTCTGCCCTGCCTTCCAGCTGGGCCTGCCCAGATTCCTTCTGTGTGGTAGGCTGATGGATCAGTCAGCGGGACCTTTTTGGAGTGGGAGGACAATTGGGGGTAGATCTAGGCAATTCTCATATTCCCAGCCACACCTTGGAAAGGACAGCAGGTGAGGGCAAGCTGGCCTCACCCTCTCCCATGGTCCCCTTCCAGATACACCCAGGCAAAGAAACTGGCACCCAAGGATCACAGGGGCCCGCCCTGCTTGTTTTTCTTCTGAGGTAGCAGGGCAGAGCCTGTGTCCCGAGTCTCTCATTCATCCCGCAGTTTGAGGAACAACCCACACAACCCTCCTTCAAGCCTGGACAGCCCTAGATGAAAGACTAAGCCCTGCTCAGAGTGACCACTGTAATCACGGTGCCCCCCACACCAGAGTGTTTATTATGTCACGTGACCTCCGAAACGGGCATTCATTTTCCACAAATTGGAAACAAAAAGCACACTATAGTCACAAAAAATATCATCACTCTCTGGAGAAAAATATACTTGACATTTGAAGTGGCATCATTAAGCCTTTCTCTCATGATAGCTACCCATCACTTTTTCAAGAACAGAATGCTTCATTTCGTTCTTATTTGCATTCCTGTTCTACTAATGTGCGTGCGTGCGTGTGTGTGTGTGTGTGTGTGTGTGTGTGTGTGTGTGTGTGTGTGTGTAACTGACCCAAACTCTGGTCTTCTGGGAGGAGGAAACCGCTATTGAGAAAATGCCTCCATTAGATTTGTCTGGAGCAAGTCTGTGGGGGAATTTTCTTAACTGACAATTGCTATGGGAGAGCCCAACCCAGCCACCCCTGGGCAGGTTGTCCTGGGTTGTGTAAGACGTAGGCTGAGTGAGCTCCAGAGAGCAAGCCAGCGAGCAGCATTCCTCCGTGGGTCCCACCGCTGCTCCTCATTGAGTGTCTGCTCTGACGTCACACAGCGATGGGTTGTGATCAGGCCAAACAACCCCCTTCCCTCCCAAGGGTTTTGTTCGTTCATTTGTTTTGGGTCAGCATCTTATCACGGCAACACAAACACAATCTAAACGAACACAGAAGCTGGCACCAGAAAGGGAGCTGCTGAGATGGACCTGACCGTGTTGGTTTTGGAAAGGATCATGGAAGGACGTCCAGTCTCGGAGGTGGAAAAGGTGCTGAGCGCTTAGGACTCAATGGGCTGTTCTGTTGGGAACTTGGAAGATAAGAACTCTGGGAGAAATGCCGACGGTGGAGGCCTGGCTTGTGACGTTTCAGAGGAAAATTAGAGTTTCTCATCCGTGAAAATGAAACCTTCTGTTCTTTGCTGGAACAGTGGACGCTGGTCAGCTGGGGCTGAGGGATCGGCTGTGGTTAGTAAGAGGCCGGCATCATACTGGAGTCTTCTGGGAAGTGTTTCCTCAGGGTCAGCACACAGAAACTGTGGTTCGGGGAGGCCAAGGCCGCATCTCACGCGGGAAGTTGAAGCTAACAAGGGAGAAGAGTCTCCCACGTGGTCCTTATTCTGGAGGCATTAAGGGCCCATGGAGAGCAGCTGCAGCTTGGCACTGTGGATCCAGGAGAGCCCACTGGTGAAAGGGCAGCCACAGTAGCACTGGAAACCTCAGAATTTTGGGGGGCCTCATGGAGAGAAGATGAAAATGTGGTAGGGTTGGAGTCCCTCAAGAGACACCAAGGAGGCCGTTAGAGAAGGTGTACCTTGGATATGGTGGCGATTCATGGATTTTCCATATTTCATTTGGTACTTAGCACAGACTTGATTTTGGTTTCTAGTGTTGAAAAATTAAACCCAAGTCCTGTTGTATGCTATGCCAGGGGTCTGTCGTGGAGTTACACCTTGAACCCTCTCCTACCCACCCTTTGAGCCCTTTACTGTGAGTCAGGTGTCTCACGCTGAGGTCTACCCTGACCTGGGACCCGCTGTGTCTCTCAGGCTGGCCTGGCACTTGCAGCCACGCCTCGTGTCTCAGCCTCAGAGTGGGATTATAGGTGTGAGCCACCATGTCCAGCTTCTAGTCTTCCATAATCGTTTACTTTTTGAGAACAGGTCTCACCCTCTAACCCAGGCTAGCCTGGAACTGGCTATGTAGCCCAGTCTCAGTACCTGGACTAGCTGGGATTACAGGTGTGTGCCATGAGTCCAGGTTGCTGCCGATATTACAGGTGTGTGACGCCACACCCAGGTAACTGTCGGGATTACAGATGTGTGCCGCCACACCCAGGCTGCTGTCAGGACTACAGGTATGAGCTGCTACACCCAGGTTGCTGCTGTTTTTATAACCAACTTTTAAAAACTTTTTTCCCTTGAAATGAAACATGTATTTTAAGTCTACAGCTTGTTGAATAAGACTCATGTATGTACTCACTTCACTATCAGCCCATCCCAGAGAAGGACAGTTTTGATCACCTGGAGAATTCCCCAGACCCCTGCCCAGCCAGCTGCTGCTGTGCTTTCTGTCACCCTAGTTGAATTTGCCTTTTCTATGGTCTCTTGTAAATGAAGGAACCATGTTGTATGTGGGGAGTAGATTGTCTGAGCTCCTATTCTATATGATATTTATTTTTTGTCCGTGGTGTGAACATCGTACTGGATTGTTAAGATGACCTATCATCTCTCTACCTACATCCCATCCATGTTGGACACCTCTCCATAGCAGCCTTTGTACCTCACTGGGCACAGAGGAGCATGTATTGGTTAATCGTGTCTTGGATGGATGAAGGAAGCAACATACTGTGGGGACATCACCTATCCCTCTCTTGGTGGGATTTACATCTCCCTGCTGAGATGCAGACAGCAGCCAGACCTGGGAAACATCAGCACACGCTGATGTGGGGTTGTATATAAATGGTTGTTGTTTTTCTAGGGTTTCCTTCAGACGCTGGGCAGAGCCGGGGAAAGGAAGGGAGAGTGAATGCTTCTGAGAGTGAGATCGGAAAAAGAGAACCCTGTGGTGAAGCAAAGCATCCCAAGCCTTGGGCTCCAGTTTTGCTATCCTGGTCACTTTGGATAAGCAATTTTAGACCCTCAAACCCTATCATAAATGGAAAAAAATGGGGATCCTAGCTCTCAGATACTGCAAACCTATTTTCTACCAATAACCAAGAGAGGTAAACGGTTGACACCCTTTCAACTCTACCTCCACGGCCTGCCGTGTTCATTTGGAAGAATTGGGATGTGCCAGTGTGGTGGTTTGAGGGTAAACGGCTCCCATAGGCCTACAGGGAGTGACACTAATAGGAGGTCAGGCTTTGTCGGAGTAGATGTGGCTTTGTAGGAGGAAGTGTCTCATGGGGGTGGGCTTTGAGGTCGCAGATGCTCAAATCAGGCCCAGGATCTCTCTCTCATCCTGCTGCCTGCAGATCTGGATGCAGAACTCTCTGCCACCTCTCCAACACTGTGTCTGCCTGTGTGCCACCACACTCCTACCATTGTGACAATGGATTAAACCTCTGAAATGTAAGCCAGCCCCAGTTTGACGTTTCTTTATTAGAGCTTCTAGGATCATGGTGTCTCTTCACAGCAATAATACACTGACTAAGACAGCCAGGGAAATGCCCAGGATGTGCCTCTTCTCCAATTCAGAGCTACTCACTGAGCTGGTGAGCAGGCTGTCACTGTTGGACAATGCTGGTCCCTGAGAGTAGGCCAGCGCCCAGAGATCACCCACAGGGAGGTTGGGCTGGTTAAATAGGCCCTTGGATCAGCAGAGGCCATCCTTCCCTGGGAATTTGATGGAGGAGGGTTATCTGTCTATTGTGTTATTTTCATTGGTCAATAAAGAGACTGCCTTGGCCCCTTGATAGGACAGAAAGTTAGGTAGGCGGAGTAAACAGAACAGAATGCTGGGAAGAGGGAATTGAGGCAGACGCCATGGAGCCAGCCACCAGGTCAGACATGTTGAATCTTTCCCGGTAAGCCACACCTCGTGATGCTACCACGAGATTATTAAAAATGGGTTAATATCAAGATATGAGAGTTAGTCAGTAACTAACTCTCTAGAGATAATGGGCCAGGCAGTGCTTAAATGAATACAATTTGTGTGTTGTTATTTCTGGGACTAAGCTAGCCTTGCGGGAGCCGGGTGAGGCGAAAAGCAGGCCTGCCCGCAGCTCCTCACTACAGGAATTCAACAGTAGCTGCAGAAAGGGGGCTATCAAGCAGGGCCCAGGAGTCCAGGGACAGACATCTTGAGACTTCCTTCCTCCTTAGCTCTTAAGGGGCTGGTGGGGAATAGGATGAGAAGGTCTGCTTTTTCCCCTCGGACAATGAGGCCATGGTACCTTAATATTTTTAAATTTTATTTTATAACTCATTTATTGTTGAAGTGGGTACAACGAATTCTTGAAATTCTTATGAAAATATTATTGTTTTATTTTATTTTTTACTGAGATAGGATCTGGCAAGGGAGCCATCCTGGCCTTGAACACACAATCTTCCTGCCTTACCTTCCTGAGTGCTGGGGATTGCAAGGGCAGGTCACCACACATGACTTTAAGGATAATGTATGAACGACTCTTCCCGGAATACACATTCCCTTGTAGCCTTATTTCACTTTGATGAGTGTGGACAACTCACTTGTCTGGTCTACTGAAACGAAAGTGCAACTTTGTGTCAAAGAAAGCTCTTTACCTTACTCCAGATTCTGTAATTACAAAGAAATACCTGAGGTGAGGTAATATATGGAAAGAGAGATTTGTTTTGCTTAGCATTTCATAGTGTCTAGGTTCAAGAGCCACGATGCTGACTCTCCTGGTTGTATCAGCTCATGATGGGTAGAAATGAGACAGGAAGTCGGAGCTTGGGAGAGTGTAGTCAGCAACAGCCTTAGATCCTGCCTCCTAAATATCCCACTGGGACCAAGCCTGTGATACCCGAACATTGCGGAGTGGCCACACCCACACTGCACCTGTGCTATCTGCTGTTTCTGTATAGTTCCTTGCAGATTTCTGTGTTATATGTGAGGTGTGAGCAGTGTCACAGGACGTTCTTCTCCGACTGTGCTTGACACTCTTGAAAGCCATAAAATACTTTAAAGGGAGCACACACACCTCCCAAATGGACACGGCGAATTGCAGGCGGGTTTATCATTTTCCCAGCAGGATCGCGTGTGCTGCAATAACAGACTGAAATTAAATAGACGCAGCCATCTTTCATCTTAAGCGAGCTAAGCTACTACGGCAGAAGGCGGCCGTGACATCTACCCCTGACAGGCTGTGTGCCAGTCACTCGGCTTCTTTGGGCTTTAGCATCTTTACCTGAAAAGGGAAAAGGACAGAAGCAGGAATTTTGACACTCTGGGTCTGTGTCTAGCCAAGATGCTGGCTCATGCTGCCAAGTGCAAGCTTGGAAAGACACAGAGGGAAAATGTAGGGAAGAGGGGCAACTATGAGAAACCCCGAGTAATGTGGGGTGGGAAGAGAATGAGAAATTGTCAAGGGTTTGTCTACTTTATCGTCACAGTTGCCATGGGACACACAAGTGCCTGTCCCCACACCTGCTGGATCTTGATCTCTGGCCCAGGAGTTCTCAGGAGGGAAACTGAGCAACACGGAAATTCTGCACGTGTAAGAGCCGAAGAACATATGGAAGACGCTAACTACTGCAGTGTTTGGGCAAAGGAAAGGAAGCTGGCAGGCGGCCTCACCCAGCTACATGCTAGCAACATGGAACAGGAGGGAGGAAGCCAGACACACTAGAGAAAATTGTGTGTGAAAGTGTTCAAAATCGAAACAAGGCACAAAGCAGGCTACAGAGGGAGTAGGGAGGTTGTAACGGAAGCAGACGTTGGCAGATTACATGATAGACTGAGAAAATGTTTTCAGGTGGCCGGAGGAAGAAGAAGGGAACAGGACACATCCAAAGAAAGCCTGTCACACAGAGGCCAGTCGCTAGGAGTCCCACAACTGGAGAGAAATTGTAAAGGAAAGGGAAGAACATTTGAAAAAATGAGGGACAATTATCTCCCAAATTAAAATCAGAAAAGACCTAATGAGGTCACATCAGAAAAGCCGTGTGGGTTAGAGAGAGGGCTCCGGAGTTAACCATGTGCATACTCCTCCAGAGGACCGGAGGTCGGCTCCCAGCACCAAGGTCAGGGGGCTCCCAACTATCTGCAATTCCAACTCTAAGGGGATCTGATACCTGTTGCCTCCACAGGCACCTGTGCTCTCGAACACATACTCCCTCCCACAGACACACATACAAACACACACACATCTTAAAATAATAATAAAAAAATTAAAGAGAATAAAGAGAAAGATTTTTAAAAAGTGCCTAGATAGTTATAGGGGATATATATATACACATACACACACACGCACGTACACACACACGCACACACACAGTCAAGATGTTACAGAGAAAACATTAATTTGTAGAGAAAGAATCAGATTGCCATCAAATTTTTTCAAGGGAAACACAAAAGAAACTAAAAACAAAAAACAAAAAACCAAGTGTGAGTGGATCAATGGCAAGTATGTCACAGAGACACTGATCTGTGCTTCAAACTCAAGCTCACAGCTAAAATGACAGGTGGCTGAATGGTTTTCCTCTCTACTCTTAAGCCATCCACAGCTTATGACCGAAGGAATGACCCTTGACCTGGCATCTGCATCACCCGAAGCTGGCCAGAGATGCAGAACTGCGCCCCTTCCTCCTCTGTGGGATCAGAACATACACAGAAGTCACTCTGGTTTCCGACCAATGAAGATTGAACACCTCAGGTCTCCAGAGAGTTCTCCTTTGGAGGTGGAGTGGGCCTATAGCTATGTCCTGCTTCTTGGCGGATGCCATTGAGACCATCTCAGCACTGCTCAGTAGGAGCTTCCCTCAGCCCAACTCATCTCCATAGAGAAGGCTGCCCTGACCCTGAGAGGAGCCTGAGCGCTGAGCGCATTTGCTCCCTAGGTATCCTGTCTCGCACATGGTACTTTAATGGCAACATTTAACATCGTGATTGGATTGTTTTGTGTCTCACACATACTGGACTGTACAGTGCTAGCAGCCAGGGTCATCTTAGACATTTCGGTGGTCAGCTCCATCGCACTGCGGCATCTGCAGTGCAGTTGACTGATGGTTCTAGTATCAGGTAATGGTGGATTTTCAACATCGTGGACAATGGACGGCTCTCTCAGCAAACTGTGAGGTAATTATGTAGGTGCCTACAAAGGGGCTAGTCGTAACTGTACGATTTTCTCAAGTTCCTCAAGGCATCGGTGATGTGGGCTTCTGATCAGGAAGACCATTTCAGGGCTTGGTCATTGATTTAGCAAATGTGGTCATCTTTCTGTGTGCCTGAGTTCCACAGCCACAAATTTAACTCACTAAAAATAAAAATATTTAAAAATATACATCTGTATTAAACATGTATGGATTGTTTCTTGTCATTGGTTCCCAAGCAATATAACATCTATATACATGGCATTTATATTTTTATATACATAAATAATGTCAAAATGATTTTCGGTGTCTAGGAGTATTTGGGTAAGCAACATACCATTTACGCTAGGAGCTTGAGCATCTTCTGGTGCTGGAATCTGCAGGGTGCCCCGTAACAACTGTCTGGCCAGGGAATAAGCTGTCTTTATTAAGTACCTACTGTGTTCAAGGTGTCCTTATTGAGCACCTACTGTGTTTGAGGTGTGAGCACCAACTACGCTGTAGGAGCACCAGCAGGACCTTTGCCTCCTTTCTTTGAAATACAGCTCTCAGCGTCTGACACATGGAACTCTGGGAGAAGGGAATGAGACCACTGTGAACATTTGGTATCAGGTCACATTTAAGTCATGTGATTTACACTTGTAGGCAGCTTTTGTTCTCCTTCTGTGAATTTTGAGCACATGTGTCTTTAACTTGTCCCTCCCTCCTAGATGATAGGACATTTGCTTCTCAGGAGGTCAAGGACGTCAGAGCTCTCCAGGCACAGGTCGTCAGAAGGTCAGATTCTGGAGTTCTGGCAGAATCGCGGTGTACCTGTGAGTCTCCAGACAAACAGCCCCAGAACTTCACCTCAGATCCTCTGCTCTGTGTACGGGAAACAAGGACAGAGAGCATGAAAGCAGACTACCTTCCAGGCCTTCACCTTCCTGGCTAGAGCCAAGCAGAAAGATACTCATTAGACAGGAAACACGGAGCCCTGACTTTCAAAACTGAAATCATTTAGGCACCATTTCATTCAAAACATGGGCTTAAAAGATAGCGCGAAGAAATATAAAGAAATGGAAAGGCAGAGAAATCAAGAAGAAAGAGGGAAGGAGGAGGAAGGTTTGGGAGAAGATGGGGGTAGAAAAGAAAGTACAGAGGAGCCTGGAGACATCTTACTCCCACTGCACTGGGTGTTGGCATCTCAACAAAGCAGACTCTCAAGGCTGGCCCTCGGATTTCACTGCATAGCACAACACCCACTCAGTAACATGTGCCCTAGACCTGAGCTCGGGGCAGACCTGTCCTCATGAGGAGTGTTGAAGACAACGGTGATGTTTGTAGGAACGCACACATACGTGGAGGACTGTCTACAGCAGTAGTGCATTACTGATATGTTTAAACACACACACACACACACACACACAGAGAGAGAGAGAGAGAGAGAGAGAGAGAGAGAGAGAGAGTACATTGTAACATCTCTCTTGTGCAAAGAGGAAACCAACCATCCAGAGTTTGCTCCTTCCTTCCTCTGCCTTTTTCTTCCTTCTTGGGTCTTTTCTTTTGTTCTCCCCATCTGTCTGTCTGTCTGTCTGTGTTCTGCCGTCTACTTTCTCTGAAATCTCCAAACATCATCTGTACTCTGAAGGTGCCACTGCATGCGGCTCCCTCAGGGAAAAGGAAGGAAATCTTTGTCCTGGTGGCATCGGGACACCTGGACAAGCGGTCATGTTTGGCCGTTTCTGCTCTCTAGCGCGCATGCCAACTACTGCAGGGAGCTGAATGACCCAGCTGAATGTCCGGTGTTGGAGCAGAGTTGGAGTTGATTTCCCGACTTCTAGAGAGCGTCCGGGCTTAAGGAGTGGAGAACGCCTCGCGGAGGGCAGCGTTCAGACAGAAAGGGCTTTCCCTGCCAGGCAATCATTTCCAGACTTGCCCACGCAGAGGAGCTTGGGGGACGAGTGGAACAGAAGGTGGCAATTTGCTAAGAAAGGAAGGAAAAACAATAATATTTATTTGATTACATTGTCTCATGTTCTGGTAGGGGGTAAATTACAGGCCTGAGGAGTTCAGTGTTGAGGGTTTACCCCAGACGGCTTCCTGTGCTGCGGGCTTTGCTGCTAAAGGGAACACAGCACAGAGGAAGCCCTCCTCGTTGCCACCACGGCGGTGTCATATGCAAGGCACGTCTCCAGAAGGACCGTTTGACTCCGCACCTGCTGCTTGTGCTCATTTTACACTGCCTCCAAAATGAACAACACAACAAGAAAGGAAGAGGCAGCTGGAATACTATGGAGAGCGTGGAGCGGCAGTCCCAAAGTCCGCTCACGGTTGGCCATTTTTAATCTTTCCAGCCACCTGGGTGGCACCAGCGTCACTAACGCTCTATAGATGAGGAAATGGACTTACTGTCCCCAAGACCTGACTTGGAAAAAAACAAAGTCCTTTGGGTTTCAAGGGTCAGGCAGCAGGCAACGACCATGACCCCGTGAACCCGGTGAACCCTCCTGCCCCACTGACCCAAACAGCCTTGCTGTCCCGGGAGCCTGTGCTCAGGAAGAACAGAAATGGAGAGCGAACCGACTTGGACCTGACCCAGGCTGCACCTGAGGGATCCGGGGATCAGTCAGCACGTCAACCTTCACACTCCCCACTCTCCACTCAGGAAACATACCTTGTACCTCTTGTGCTCTGGTACAGATCAAAGGCTTAGAGAAATGAGCCGCTAGTTAGCAGAGTGCCAGTGTACAGCCAGACCCCCAGGCTGGCCTGTGTGATGCTGCCCCAAGTGCGATGTCCTGTGGGACTCGGGAAGGGACCTTAATGAAAGAGCATGTTGCCACTCACCCCCACCATGTTTTGCAGGAGAGAGAGGCAGGTGGAGGCAGAAAGAGGAAGCTACTGGCCGTGGTGACACAGGCCTATAAGGTCAGCAGCACTCTAAAGCAGGAGGATTGGGTTTTTGAGGCTAGCCTGTCTCAAAAATAAAACAAGGTAATGGCAAAAAGAGCATCAGGATTAGCCATGTGGCCCACATCCTGACCCGGACAGTCACACCTGGGTCACCTTGAGTCAGTTACTCCTTCTCTGCCTGACTTGGTGTTGAAGGGATTCAAGAGAACAGGCAGACGGCAGGCATCTCCAAATAAAGCTGAATTACCTCAACCATAGCCATTCCTATCCGGTTCTGCAATTTGTATTTCTTTTGAAAGGCCTTCTAAGACAGTTGTTCTCAACCTGTGGGTCACAACCCCCCAGGGGGTTGAATACTCCTTTCACGGGGGGGGGGGGGGTGTCACCTAAGACCATCAGAAACTCCAGATGTTAACATTACCATTCATAACAGTAGCAAAATGACAGTTAGGTTGTAGCAATGACAATAATTGTATGGTTGGGGGGTCACCACAACCCAAGGGGCTGTATTAAAGGCTCGCAGCATTAGGGAGGTTGAGAACCACTGCTCTAAGGTATTAGATACTGGAAAACCTTCACCCTTTAACAGGGCAGGACTTTCTTTGCTTGGAAAGACTGGCACATGTCCTTCCCCTGTGCTCAGGGTTCTGGGGGGTCTCTGCCTTTCCCACTGGGGTTTCTAATTTGGGGTATTAGAGGAGAGGACCAGACCCTTCCTGTATCCCAGCAAGTGACAAGTATTTCCCAAACCCAGCTGCCCATCTTCAAATAAATCGGCCCCCGTGACTAGGTATTTGTGAAAGGTTAATTGAAGGTGCATTCCAAGCTCTCAGGGAAGCTCAGCCTGCGGCATGATTGCTCGTGGTGCAATTCACCAAGCCCGGGTCGCTTCTGCTTGCGTTCGCCTGATGATAAAATGCCAGCTCTCTATTACTGGCTTTCGACCTTTAAATGGCAAAGAGCCACTTTGTCATCAGATAGAGTCATGAGCAGTCACAAAGGAGGAGGCAGCATCAGAATACTAACTCCTGGAGGGCTAGCTGGAAACTCTCCATTTGCCTAGGTGGGCTTGGCTTCCTGCTAGAGAGCTTCAGACTTCCTCTCTGGTTCTTGGAGACCATACTGCATCCTTATTGACAGCCTGCTGGGTACCAATCTAGCTTGTCTTCTGGCACGTTTGTTTGTTTTCTTGAGAGAGAGACTTACACTGTAACTCAATAAGGCTGGGTCTCATAGGGCCCTAGAACTCACAGTGATCCTGCTGCCTCTGCCTCCCAAGTGCTGGGATTACAGGTGTGACTGATCACACTCAACTCTTAATTTTGGCTTAAAATTTCCCCTTTCCCAAAGAGAAAAAGACAAGCTCTCCTGAGTAAATTGGGAGCATGGGGGTCATGGGAGAAGGTAAAAGGGGAAGGGGGAGGAAGGGGAGGGGAGCGGAGAAAAATGTATAACTCAATAAAAACAATATATATATTAAAAAATCCCCTTTTCCTTATAATCCTTCCTTTCCATCCCTTCCTTTTATTCAAGAGTTAAGTGTTTACTGTGTATGCAACAGCTGTGTGCATGGTCCTGTTCCCTTGGCTTATCACACACTCCCCTTGCTATGAGCACTGAAAAATGCCTTGGCACTTGAGTGTCAACTGTAGGACTCCATCAGGCATGCAAGGGCACGGCATCCAGGAGTTAGAGTGAATCTCTGCCTTCAAATTGCCAGCTGCTCTGCCAAGCCATTTGACCTTTGGGTATCCCCACGCTCCTAGCTGTGAAGTGGGATGAGTTTAATTGCCTCACCTCAGCTCCTAATGGGACTGTGCTCAGGAAGAACGCATGCCAAACCTTGTAAACCATGTGAGAAAGTATAAAGGCCGACACGCAACGCTGATGTCAAGTTGACTTTCCCTGCAGGCCTGTGGCGTGGAGGAAAGAAGGCAGAGAAGGAGGGGAAAGTGGCAAACCCCAAACAACAGAACCCTTGCATGTTTCCGCACATCAGGGGCAGCTGTGCAGTGCACAAAAGGAGACTACATGGGTCAATCTGGAAATACTAGCCTTCCCTGTTTTCTAGCTCAGGATTCCAAGATGACAGTTCCCCTCTGTCTGTCACGTGAACTTCCTCCACGGGGCCGTTGCCTTTAGTCTCTTCCACTTTCCATGCTCACCTCACTATGCAGGGAACTGCTGCAAAGAGGGCATTTTTAGGAGATAATAAATTCACCGCTCAAAACCTTTGTTCAAGACCCCAGGATTTAAACCTGGGTTAATAGAGCTTCAAATCAATATACTGAAAGGCCTGCATTCAGTTCACCATACAAAACAGGAATCTAGAAGATGCAACAGTGTAATTAACACCTATATTAAAGACCTAAAATGTGGTAAAGAAATGAAGACATCAGACATGCAAAACTGTCCGTAGGCAAGGCTAACTTTTATCACACAGATCGTCAGTCTGTAGTGGGTGGGAGTGGGGAGATGGAAAATTCCACAATAAAATCGTCAGGATAATAAGGAGCTGGAATTGACCCAAAACTTGTAGATGGATGAACTGGGATGGGAGATGCGGGGAGGAGGATAGAGAGGCTGGTACAGGGAGAACAGCATGGACTCTTGTACCTGGGAGAGAGAGGATGCTGAGGAGGTGGGGAAGCCATTGAGGAGGTGGGGACCAAGCAGAGGTGAGTTCTAGGGAACAGAGAGGGTCTGGTGTTTAGGACCAAGACAATGGCGGAACTTGATACCAGTCCTGGCTACCTTACTTAATGTAAAAGATTCAGTTGAAAATGTTTAAGAAGGATGTGTCTGTTCTCCACAGAGGAGAATTTATGAATGTTGAGCTAAGCGTGTACCCAGAAGGCTTTCCCCTCACTTTCTGATATGGTTGATGCTTTAAAAGTCTGTAGGGGCCAAGCGATGGTGGTGCACACTTTTAATCCCAGCACTCTGGAGTCAGAGACAAGTGGATCTCTGAGTTCAAGGCCAGCCTGGTCTACAGGAGAATTTCATCACAGACTCCAAAGCTACAGAGAAACCCTGTCTCGAGAAAACAAAACAAAACAAACAAACAAACAAAAAAGTCTGTAGGGAATGGGATCAGATTCTCAGATAGGCAGCCTTTGATTATCAACCCCTGCACCCCTGCTTCAGAGTCAACATTTCCAGCAGCCATGTACTTTTTAAAACTTAAATCTATTTTAATTGATGCATAAAAACATGAAGTCGTACATATTTGTAGAGTACCAGATGCTGATCTGGCACTTGATATACTGTATGATTTTTGAATTGGTATAAACATGCCTATCTCCTTGAACACATCCTTCATTTCTGGTGAAAACAATCACAATTCATAAAGCTATTTGCAATGTTGACGGTCTCATCCACAGTTACTGTGCTGTGCAAGTGCACCAGACTCCATTTCTCTCTCCCTGCAATGGTCCCACGGGTCATCAATTCTCCCTCCCCATCCAGGCCCTTCCCAACCCTGATCCTCACCGTTTTCTGCTCTACTTCTGTGAAGCCAACGTTTTTCTTTCTTTCTCCTTTTTAAGTGTGTGTGGGAGTTTTGTCTGCACACATGTCTGTGCACCATGTGTATGCCTGGTGCCTGAGGAAGCCAGAGCAGGGTGTTGGGTCCCCTTGAGCTGGAGTAACCGGTGGTTGTGAGTCACCATATGGGTGCTGGGACTTGAAACCAGGTCCTCTAGAAGAACAACAGTATGTCTAACCACTGATCCATCTCTCTAACCCCGAGGTCAACATTTTTGAGAAGTAGATTCTTTAAGTGCGTGAGACTGTGTGTCACTGTCTTTCTTTCTGTGGCTGACTCACTTCACTCAATATAACAATCTCCCTCCCACCAAGTGACTTCTTCTTATGGTTGAACAATATTCTAGTATGTGTGTGTGTCCCTCTGTGTGTATGTCTGTGTGTGTATGTCTGTGTGTGTTTGTGTTTATGTGTGTATCTGTGTGTGTCTCTGTGTGTAAATATCTGTGTGTCTGTGTGTGTGTTTATGTGTGTATGTGTGTGTCTCTGTGTGTTAACATTTTCTCTATCATTTGTCAACTGATGAACACTTGGCAGTTTCTGTTTCTTGGCTATTGTCAATCGCACTGCCACGGACATGGTAGTGGCAGCATCTCTTTTGATATGCTGAGTCCGTTTCTTCCGGATATATTCCCACTAGTAAGAGTGCTGGATCCCAGCCACTTCTATTTTTTTTTTTTTTGGAGCAACGCCCTCCATATTTTTTTTTTTTTGTCACAATGACTGTACCAGTTTACAGTCTCACCAACACTGTTTAAAAGTATGATTAAAACACTGTGGAGATGTGAAATCACCAGAGTGGGTGACAGGAACCCCAGCTGTGTAGGCAAATGGAAGCCTCCCCTAATCTCTGGTTGACTGAGATCACCCACAGCCACACAGTCCCTTCTGCTTATGGCCCTGGTCTCTGCTGATGTGTCTGGCTACAGGGATGGTTATAACTCTGGGCTTCATAGCAAGACACCAAAATCCTATCCCTGTACTAAGACAGCACTGGTTTAGGTTCGTTAAACACTTGCCACACGGCGAGGGAACGCTGAGTAAGAGACCTGTCACAGGTGACTCCTGTTCCTTCACCGCATTCCTGTTCTCACCTACATTTCGAAGATAGCCTAATCTATGACGTGTGTGTGTTGGGAGGGGGTGTAAGAAAGGGTTTTCAACAGCTAAAAGAAAAGGCGCATCCATAAAAGGGTAGGGATTACTATTAGAGTCTTTGTCTTCAAATAGATGTGCTTGTAGGTCGGTATGAAAATGAGGATCTGCGAGAGGGAGCAGGCCACCATATCCTTGCCTACCATTCTGCTCAAACTCTGTCAGGCCTGGCTGCTTGCATGAGTTTCTGGATCCCCCAATGGCTCCCTTTAATGACAATCTCTGTTGCTTCTCTTTCTCTTCTTCCCACCCCCATTACCCTCCACTTCCATTTAGCAGATACTTTTACTCCCCTGTTTCTTCTTACAACTTAGCTTTTCCCTTTCATGCGCTTGGGTAGAGGTCCCCAAAGACGGGATTCTGGTCTTTCTCTGTATCTATGTGTTGATCTTTGATTATATCTCAAGTAAAAAGGAACTTTCTTCACACTTAAGTCTCGAAACTTCCCACTAATATTGACAACTTGTTTCTGACTCAGCCTATTCTAGTTACAAACTCGCTAGATGCCAAACCTACAAGAACATAATCACCCTTCAGGAAAACTATGCTGAGCCTGAAGAGAGATGCCAAGCATTTGTTCCACAACTTTATTCTGTATATTAAGCAGAAAAGTGAAAGTGAATTCCATTTATCCGTCCCTAACTTTACCAAGAGAGATGGGTCTGAGTATTTAATTCACTTTGGATTCTGGGGTAAAAATTAAATTCCAAGTCCAAACCCAAAGCCCATGTTGATGAATCAGTCACTGCAGAAACTGTGGACGATAGAGCATCAGGAGTCAAGGCAATGACAGGAAAACTCTCACCACGATGGCAAGTTGCCAACATCATATCCTAGTTCACTAAGGCAAGATCAGAGAGAAGAACAGCGACCAGCTAGTGGGAAAGGCTGAGGTTGGCGTCAGTGAGAAGGAGGACTTAGCAGACGGCAAAGGGAGAAGCCATTGAGATACATACTTAAGGTACTGACACCTTGAAAGGTGAAAATTCCAAGACTTTGATGTCAAGTCTCATTAAAGCATAAACATTTACCCCTCTTCAAGAGGATGGGAATCTCTTAAAGCTCACAAAGAAAGTGAGCGCGAAAGGGAAGACAAGGATCCCAATGGAAGTGAAGAGAAGGAAATCAAGACCCTTGAAGTAGCCATACTCCATTCATGACACAGAATGCAACTGCCTCGAGCATCCCCGTGATGGACACTAGAAGTCTGATGTTGACTGGGGATGACCCAACCCATCCCAGGATTTTTTTGTTCTGTCATTTGTTTTGCCATCCATGGAGAGAGCATGCAGCCTTTCAGGAATCTGGACATAGCCTTCACAGGCTTTCCGTGGGCACAGCAGCTGTGGGCACAGGAGCAGACAGTTACTGTGAGAGTCGTCATGGACCCTGGGCTGCTGTGGGCAGAGGTAAGCCTGGTGTTCGCAGCCCATTGGAAACAGGAAACGTGAGCTACCGCTAGCAGGCTGCCAGCAGCTGAGTCCGCAGTTGGTTTTAGCCCGGCCTTAGCCGTGAGACAGGGCTCAGCTCTTTCTTCTGCTCTGCTGTTTGGGTTCTGCTGTAGGGGATTTTTTCACTGAGTGAAAGAAAAAAAGTCAGGAATTGAACTTTATATGATGCCAGAGTTTTCCAGGTATCGTGGACCCTTTGGGCCATGGCTACAACAGCCTGAGTGTCTGTGGAGCTTGACTGAGGAGAACATTTCTCTGTGCAGTTCTATGCACAGAAATTACCCTGGAGGCTCTGTCTTCTTAGACACTCTCTTTATAAATGGACTTTTTTTCAAGTTCATTTGCATTTTTAAATTCTCAGCCTTTGGCGCATAGGGTCTTACCCTCAAGCCCCCGTTTCCATGGCTCCATTGCAGAGTGAAAATCTTCTCTTTAATGGTGCTAATCTTTTAACCATCAACACCACTTGGTCTGAAACCACATTGTTCTATGCCTGAAACGCACCTCTACTTCTTCCCTAGCCAAACTGTACCCATTCCGCATGCTTTCGCTCTGGTTTTTGCTTTGAATTCACACGAGAAACCAGGCAGAGAGAGTGGACAGAAACCATGCTGCAACCTGCAGGTTATAGAGTCTTAAAATCTCTTCCACAAAAGAAAGGGCTCCATTGCTTTCAAACCTTGCCTCACTCAGTTTACACAATAGGAGCAGCATGTAGCCAGACTCTCTGCCAGAATGAAGATGGCTTCCCTGTATCTCAGATCCTAGTACCATCCTACCTATCCCTTCTGGAACCTCATGGCCAGGGCCACCATGGTCCATATTTTCATCAGAACTATGGTCTTATCATGACAAGAGACTCCAGCATCAAGATTACTGTTTAGAAGAGATCATTGTGTGGAAAGAGCCTGGAAGCCCTTCCTCACCTGGGTTTCATCTAACTAATAGAGCATGCACACAAAGAAAGCTATCAGCACGCAAAAGGTAGAGGCAGATGCTGTGTAAATGTGTCTCATAGAGGGTGACAAGCCGGGGGTGGGGGCGTGCTTTGAGGGTTTTCCCCTCAGCTCTCTAACCCACTCCTATTCTCTGAAGTCCCTTCCCCCGGCCCCGTTACCATTCTGAGCTGTCACACAAATGGCCCCATAAGCTCCTTATTCTGCGTCCTCTTGACTTCCCCATTCTCCAGCTCTTAACTCTTCTACCTCCCCCTACAAACCACTTCTAAAACCCCATGCACCACGGTTGGGTTATCACCATAGTGGCCCCTGCTGCTCGGTAACACTTTTCCCATGACTATGACAAAATAACTGTCATAACCATGGGTGAAGGGATTCACTTATCTTCTAACTTAAGATGCTATCATTTGTCACGGCAAGGATAGCATGGGGCAGGAGCCTGAGCTGGTCATATTGTTGTGGCAGATGGGAAGCAACGGGCTTGGGTCGGAAGTGGGCCTGGACTGTAACCCTGAAAGGTCCGCCCCCGTGGTTTTTGTCTACCAGCTACATCCCAAGAGTTCTACAACTTCACAAAACAGCAGCATGATCTGGGGACCACACGTTCAAATGCGTGAGTCTGTAAAACCTTTCACATTTAACCCATAGGGGCAGAGGGAGAAAATGGGTATTCACTCGGGAAAGTTTAAACAGCTACCGACAGTGCAATAACAACAGCAGTAATATCTGTTGTAGGAATCTAGCAGGGTCGCTGTACCCGGGCAGACAGTAGAGTGAAGAGCTGTTTTCTAGAACGATTTTGACCTCAGAGAATCATCGTGGAAAACAGTAAGGAATTTTTGTGGAAAGTGGAGATGGTTTCCAATGATTTGTAGCATGTTTTTCTGAAGGGGCGCCGCAGCCTTCACCTGGCTTGGGTCACAAGATGCCTCTGGCACACCTGAGACTCTTGGGTTGCTGGGTACTGCAAATGGTACATAGGAAAAGCTTAAAGTCACACATGGTGCCTCCCTTAGAGAGAGATATAGATTAGTTTTGGAACCTTGGTTTGAGGAAATCCCCCCATCAACTTTGTGTGACAATCAATAACTATGCCTTTGTACGGCTATTCAGGATTCAGTTCAGTCCGTCAGAAAGGTTGGGCCTTTCTGCTGTCACACAGACTTGAAAGTTTCTTCTTGGAGTGACCTCCTTCTTCGAGGGACCCATACAACACAGAACACCCCAACAAATATCTCATTTGTTTGGTTAGGAGAATGATATTTCAAAAGTTTGCTGGCCATTCACAGAGTGAAGAGTCTAAGTACTTTGTATTTTTTAGAAGAAAGCTGAAGACAGCATAGGCCTGCTCGAAGGAGGCCTCCTAGGAGAAAAATGTGTGGTCAGAATAACATTAATCTGCTGTGCACATTTCAAAGCTGTACAGGTAGAAAAGGGAACAAGCATGGAAATAGCTCAGCTGTTTGAATAAAGGGAGGAAGAAAAAGGAAACAAAGGTAAGACGATATCTCCATATTGTAGAGTGTGGTTTGCTCTGGATAAAGGGTAGGGAAAACTGGCCACCACCCATCGTTTGGTTCTCCTGGCCTGTGGTGGGGAAGGGGTCTTAACCCATTTTTTCCCCACTGGGCTTTAGAGCAATTTTGGAGTGATTAGAAATCAACTTCCAAATGAGGAGATTGAGACTCAGTGCCACAAAACTCACGGAGGTAGCCATTGGAAGAGAGACTATACATTATGACTGCCAAGTTGATTTTCCCATTTTAGTGTACAGAGGGCGTACCAGCGATTGACTGTCAGAGGTCAGATGTTTCCATCTCCACAGTCCATCAGGTCTCCACTTGCCCAGGTTTCTCCAGGCTGCTGTCTTGGCACAAAGATGCTCCACCAATATATAAATGAATTGTACTTACCACAGCAGCCTGATCTCCCCAGCACCACAAACAAAGCTACACAACAGCACCGTCTATGTCACATGCCTCAAAAGTTCATCTCAGCCCCACATTCTGAGGGACATCGAGTTCACCTCAGACCATGCTCTGACACTCGGGTTCATCTCAGACTTTGTTCTGAGAGACACTTGGGTCCATCTCAGACCACACTCTGACACTCGGGTCCATCTCAGACCACGCTCTGACACTCAGGTCCATCTCAGACTATGTTCTGAGAGACACTCGGGTCCATCTCAGACCACGCTCTGACACTCGGGTCCATCTCAGACTATGTTCTGAGAGACACTTGGGTCCATCTCAGACCACGTTCTGACACTCGGGTCCATCTCAGACCACACTCTGACACTCAGGTCCATCTCAGACTATGTTCTGAGAGATACTCGGGTCCATCTCAGACTGTGTTCTGAGTAACACTCAGGTCCATCTCAGACCATGCTCTAATATGCACTCAGGCCTGTCTCAGACCTATGTTCTCAGGAACACTCAAATCTATCTCACACCATGTTCTGAGAGACAGGTCCATCTCAGTCTGCACTGTAAAAAAAGAGCAGGGCTGGAGAGATGGCTCAGTGGTTAAGAGCACTGGCTGCTCTTCCAGAGGATACAGGCTCAATTCCCAGCACCCACATGGCAGCTCACAGCTGTCTATAACACCTATTCCAGGTGATCTGATTCCCGCATGCAGACATACTTGCAGGCAAAACATCAATGTATATAAAATAAAAATAAATAAATTATTAAAAAACCAAAACATAAGAGCAAAGGTGGAATAGAAATATGCTGGCATTTCTGTCCCTCCATGACCTTTCAGTCTCAACTTTGTTCATGATTTCTCCACACTGCCTTTCTGGCTGCCATGCAAGTACCGTGTCATGGATGCCATGCTGAATGAAGAAGGGGTCACCTCAGCAAACGTAGTAGAATTTCTGGGCTCCCCTTTCCTGCAGTTCCTTACTTCTCCAGCTTCTGTAAATATCCAGGACAGACTCTTTCCGGTTAAAGCCATTGTAGACAGACATGAAAAGGGACCACCCAGGCCTACAGTGAACATTGTCACCATTTGTCCAGAATTATGGACATTTCCTCTTTTTAATTCACATACATTTTCTAACGCTTCCACAAGGATCACAGAGCTCTTTCAAGAGAGAGGGGGAGTGTGGAGGAGGAGGAGGAAGTATTCAGTCTGGCCACAAGAATGGCTCTGGCATCCATGTTCCGGGAGCTACTGCCCCTGCAGACATGACAAAGGATGTTTTATGTCTGTTTAAATACAAAAGCTAGCACCCCCAGAGCTGAGAGGGGCAGACTTGTCCATTGTAGGCCCCCCTTTTCTGTCCCGTGGTGCTATTTCCTAAACTCTGAAATCCGGTTAAAAGTCAACGTACATTATTCTTTTTATTTTTTAATTTAATTTTATTATTATTATTTTGAAAAGATGAAACAAAGCAATGTGAAAGCCAGAGCTCACAGCCCCACTCCAGAAAACAGTGGAGACGTGAGTAGCAGGGGCTCCCAGAGATGACAACTGTTAGGGACCTTCCTGAGAAAAATGTCGCTGGGACGCGACCATGGGCTTGCACCCCTCCTCTTCCTTTTATTGGCACCTCCATGTCTGACAGTTTGCAGGGAGAACTGTGGATTGTTTAGAAGCTGATTGGGGCTGGCTTGAAAAGAAGCCTTTATCGGGTGTTAGCTCCACTCTTGGTTCCTGTGAGGAAGGAAGAGGAAAATTCCATCTGCTGCTTCCTCCAAGATGAGGAGGAAGAGAAGGCGGCTCAGGAGAGACAGGAGGACTTCCCTCTCTGTCTCTTTGTTCCTGGAAACAGAGTTAATCCCACTTGCCTTTCCCCTAACCAAGGAAGAAAGTTGGAAATTATTCAAGGTAGAGTTCTTTAAGAAGAGTTTCCAGGAGGCTTGTGGGGAATTGTGGGTAGAGATAACTGAGGGTTGGGTAGAAAGTCCCGGGGAAAGAGGTAAACCATCTTGTTCTTGATTAGTATGGAAATGTGGCTTATGGGTAAAGAGAGTCCCTTCTGTGGTTACTTCTAGAAAAACCTAAGCTTGGGAGATTGATTTTCTCTTCTAAATATGGTTAAATCTTGGTAAGAAAAAAAAATATTTCCTAGACAAAAATGAAAGTGAAGACCCTCCCCCACCCCCAGTCTACTGCCTTTTTCATGACTAGACTCAGTTACCTGAAGGGAATTATTATTTCAGTGCTGGGGAGGAAACTGAGGGTCCTGCCCAAGCTAGGATTCTGCTCTACTCCATCAAAGAGCAGTGTTCCTGCAAGGGAGAAACCTCCGTGATCCTTTGAAAACACAAGCAAACAACAACAACAACAAAAATACAAAACTTTAGAGTTTACACATAAAAAAGACAAACTCTATTGAGAGACACTATCCAAAGGACACAATCAGTGTCTCTCAGACTGTCCAGGTCACAGAGAGCAAAGATGACTGAGAAACGGGAACAGAGTGGAGTCTAGAAGCTGTGATGATTCCATGCTGAGGAGCAGCCTGAATGAGTGATAGACAGACACAGCCATGAGTTGATGTGGGATGTCTCTGTAGGCCGTGAATATGCTTTACTGCCATTGGTTAATAAAGACGCTACTTTGGCCTATGGTAGACCAGAATATAGCTAGGTGGGAAATCCAAGCAGAGAGAAAGAGAGAGAGAGAGAGAGAGAAAGAGAGAGAGAGAGAGAGAGAATGAATGGGAGAAAGGGGGCGAAGTCAGTGAGATGCCAACAGTCACTGGAGATGCAAGATGTGAGGTAACAAGCTACGAGTCTCATGGTAAAATATAGAATAATAGAAACGGGTTAATTTAAGTTGTAAGAGCTAGTTAATAATAAGTCTGAGCTAATAGGCAGAACAGTTTGTAATAATATAAGTTTCTGTGTGATTACTAAGCACTAAGGAGCAGGGAAACAAAAGCGCAGTGCCCAGTTACAATGAGTGAACCAACCAAGAAAATCTGCCTGGGCCTGCAGCTTCCACAGTCAGGAAAGCACCAAAGCTTCGTCCCTCACCACAGGCCTGCCTATCACACATGTCCCCAGCTTGGCACTATTGTGAGGGGAAGTAAGGCAGGTCACTTAGGGTATACCCTTAAAGATGTTGGGGCCCTGGCCTCCTCTTCCTCTCTAGTTCCACCCAGTCACAAATGAACAGCTTGTTCCTCATGCCCTCTCCCCATGTTTGGCTGTCTCCCCACAGCCTCGGGTAAGAGGGACCAGCCCAGTATGGACGAAGATATGAGACAGAATAAACCTTTCTTCTTTACATGTTAATTAGCTCAGCTATTGTGTTATAGTAACCGAAAGAGGACCCACAGAATGTACCATAGAAGATGTTCAATGTAAGCTGTCTCCACAGTGGGTAAGGGGTTTGTGGGAACTCTCAGTTCTCTGACGACTCTGAAGTTTTTCTACAATAACAACCCTAGAGCACTTGACTGTTTAACCATTAGCTAAGGCATTGTGCTGCAGGCGCTATTTGTACGATGTTGGGAATAGGACCACATGTCCAACAGCAGCAAATGCAGGAGGCAGACTCGGCGACTCTCAGAGCATCTTCTAACAGTCTTTTGAACTTTTGTTGCAGCTGAATAGCTTACTACAGAAGGATTAATTCCAACGTTCTATTTCACAAGAAAAAGCAAGAGTTGATGATAAATCTGAAACAGGGAAAATAAAATGTGTGGCACTGAGGTCCTTACCATAGTTCACATGGTCACATAACAGTGATAAAGATGCAGGGCCCATCCAGAGGCAAGTTCCTTGCATTCTGATGGATTGTGCAAGGAGTTGGAGCCAATTGGTACCAAGAGGATGGCCTCTTGATGTATTTGCTTCTTATCCAACAAAAGTCACAGGGCAAAAGTCAAAGAGCCCCTTTCTCCTTAGGCACTGCCTGTCTCTGGATGAAGAGACCCAGAGAACACTCATCCACAAAGAGGATGGACTTCACTTTTAGCGCATGAGTACTGGTCCTAAGGAGACCCCACACCAGCTCTCTGCTCTGGTCCAGAGTGGGGCACAAGTAAAGCAGAGGAGGAGGGATGGGCACCAGGTGCTCGCCCACCTGACACCCAGTGTGGCTAGAGAGGCTCTTGGCCCTTGCTTCAAAAGATATCCAGATTCCGGACCCTTTCCACCACCTCTTCCAAATATCATTGCACACCAGGATCATCGCATAAACCTTCGAAAGTCTCTGCTTTAGTGCTTGTACTTTCAAAAGTCTGCTTTAAACCTGAGAAATGATGGTGTATCTGTTAAGAGAGAGTCAGAAGGTGCCGTTCTTTGTCATAGTCTGCTGTGACTCCTGCTTTGCCTTGGCCACAAGGCTTGCCTCTTGAGATGGCCGTACAACCCTGCATCGCCGACCGTCTATGGCTTCTCTGATCATGGTTTTCATTCTTTCCTTCCTTACTCCAGTTTGGTACACTGAATGGCTTGCTATTCCCCAAACATACCAGGAATATTACCACCCCAGGGCCTTTGCATCTGCCTTTTCTCTTTCTTAAAGATCCCACTACCTCATATAATTGTATGTCTGTCACTCCTGTGTCCTTCAAGGATCTTTGGTAATAAAATACTTGAGCATATTAATATTTTCCTCATACTACATACCTATACTCTCTAGCTCCCTCTTATTCTGCTTTAATTTTGTAGCATACTACAAAATTTCTTTATATGTTACACTTGTTATTTATCATTCATAATTATAAAACTGACCAGATGAAATTACACAAAACAGGCTTTCTCTTTGTTTGAATAGATTCGCTCACGATAGGAACTGAAAAACATTTTTAATAAGCAGGTAAATGATGTTTCACACAGGAGAAAAGGTTTCCTAAGACAGGGAGAAAGAGCCTTGCATTGTGTAATGAAATATATTTCAAACATGGGATTAAATACTAACGAACCAGAAGACGGTGTGGTGTGCAGTGTCTCCCCCTTAACAAGGAGCTGCTCCAGCTACGCAGCTGCTCACGCTGACACCGTCTCTGGGAGGCGGATCTGGCTACTAAACAAGAAACGAGGCCAGTGCAAGTCTTCTGTCCACTGTTTGACTTCAAGTAGCCCTTGTTTTAGCTAAGAGTAATATGTATGAACCCTCCCCCTGGAAAAAAAAACCCAATTAAAAGTTACAAGCAGACACAGGTACGCCTTTGATAATTATTTCAGGCAAAGGAGAGGTAGCCTTTCAATCTAAAGTTTCAGGTCAATTAGCAAACCACAACTAAATTTACCTAGTATCCAAGGAAATAAAAACAAGATGGTGCCAGTCTGTGTTCCATCGTTATCTTTAGAATGATTAAAGAGTATCTATCACAAAATTACTTAATAACATAGTTGCACCAATATTTAATATCTTCAGATTGAGAAACCCCATTATATAGGCATTTACTCCAAGATAATATTCACAGTGGCCTTAAATAATTGAATAACTACTGATGTTCACAAATGCTGCAATCATAGCCTCAAAAATGGAAGACGATCTGCGCATGCGCATCCTTAGTTTAGCACAATCTACAGCCCACTGGAGAGGTACAGGCATATAGGCACTTATGAATTCAATTCCAACCCTATCTCTTCCCAGTGGCATGATTTGTACATGGTAGCTAATTGTGCCAAACGGTTTAAACAAAGGAACCACAGAAACACTTTCAAGATTTTAGGAAAGGCCAGAAGTTCCTCATAACTGGACTGCAAATTTTCTTGGTAGGCTCAGTGTGTGTGTGTGTGTGTGTGTGTGTGTGTGTGTGTGTCTGAGAAAGCCTGTAGAGTTTAGAAAAGAATGGCAGCTGTCAATTTGGAGAGCACCAGAAGGATTCTGGGTACAGAGATAATCACACATATGTTTTATTTATTTATTTATTTATTTATTTATTTATTTTATTCCAGGGCTGGTGAGTTGCCTGGCAAGACTGGCTTGCTGTCAAACCCAATGACCTGTGTTTGAGCCCTGGAACACACATAACGGAGATCTTCCACTTATGCTGGTGGTTCTGATTGTCATATGTGTGCCATGTCATGCTCATGCACCCACCTCCCACACACAATGAATTTAACTTTTAAAACTGTTGAAAGAATTGATCCAAGTTTTCTAGCAGAGCTGAAGAGGATTAGTCAAAAGACGATGCTGAGACTGTCTGAGCTAGGAAGGTCTCACAGAAGATGAGGACCAGAGGGAGAGGAACAATTCTGCACTCACTCTACTAAGGTCCAGCTTCCTTTCCTCCCCCATCGAAGGCAAAGGCAGCCAACAGCCAGGTTAGAGAGGGGCCAGGAGTTTGTGAGGGAATGAGAAGACCATGCACAGAATTTTTTAAACTGGCAAGATGATGGTGGTGCAAAGCCTTGTTCCAGTTCTTTCTGAAAAGCATCAAGAGGAACTGGGATTCATGTTCAGATTAAATTTGATTGACGACCTAGATAATTTAGACAACTGCCCTAGGCAAATGCTTTGGGTCTATTGACAGGTCTTTGTTTATTCTTCTTAAATATTTAGGAAGCAAATGCTCACTTTTAATACTTCCCACGAAAGGGTGCCAGGAATGCAGGATGGACTAAATCCTTTCCTACTTAGGGAGGGTTAGTACATGTGCTCATGCAGGTGTGTATGTTTCTGTGTACATCTGTGTCTGTGTGTGTGCACACGCAAGCACGGACAAGTGCTCTCGGCTTCAGAAGTCAACAGCACCACCCCAAAAGCTCCAAATTCTACTTGTTATCACACAGAGAGAACAGTATCCAGTAGTCTTTTTGATCACTTGCCCAGGCTTCAAAACGTGCCTTCGAAACAGAAGGCACATCTGGAAGAAATGACTTCCAGGCCCCACCAGGTCCCACGGGCTGATGGGACCCTCTGAGGCAGTCAGCTGCCTGAGCTCACCAGGGCAGGGCACTGCCCACATCTTCAGGATTAGCCTCCATTAGGCAGCTGAGGAGAGAAACCCCACAACACTGGGCCCATGGTAGCAAATTTTGTTGCTCAAAAGACATTATGTTGTGTGTTTCTACTTTGGGGTTTCAGGATTTGATTAATGAAATTTGGGGGAGCCTGATACAAAATAGTTGGCTGTAATATCCTTCTTCTCTTCCCAACACTAGTTGGACAATGTCCCTGAGACATGTGGGTGATTGAGGGGTGGTGACTGCAAGGGGAAAAAAATCCCAAGCATGGTAATAGTCTAAACAACGTATCCTTTAGGCAGCCCCCTGCAGCAGGGGGAGTTCCACAGAGACCATAGGAATAGGAAACTGGGTGATTTTTTATCATTAATTTTTTTTTAATATGTCTGGGTGTTTTGCCTGCTTGTAGGTCTGTGCACCGCTTTCATGTCTGATGCCTATGGAAGCCAGAGAGAGTGCCAGATTCCATGAAACAGGGGTTCAGATGAGGGTGAGCTGCCATGTGGGTGCTGGGAATTGAACCCTGGTCCTTTGGAAGAGCAACCAGTGCTCTTAGCCATAGGGCTTTCTCTCCACT
Source organism: Myodes glareolus (assembly GCF_982192425.1). Lineage (NCBI taxonomy): Eukaryota > Metazoa > Chordata > Mammalia > Rodentia > Cricetidae > Myodes > Myodes glareolus. Next base: position 60,640,696 of record NC_142034.1, read on the forward strand.
TGATTGTCACCTTGATGAGTATTGTTCTTCAAACATCCCCACTTTGCTTTGTGAGCCAGAATCTCTCATTGGCCTGGAACTCACTAAGTTGGTCTGGCTGGCTGGCTGGCCAGCAAGTCCAAGTCATCCCCCTGTCTCCACCTCCACAGCACTGAGATTCGAAGCGCACACCACTGCGTCCAGCTTCTTCCCATCGTTCTCATGCTTGTGTGGCAAGCACTTGACTCACTGGGACCCCTGCCCAAACCGGCAGCCAATTGTCTTTGAAGAAATAAGCTGCCAGACTGTAAGAAGCAACCAGAAGGACGGGTGTAGAAGGCTGTAGACACTAAGCTGGAGCCAGAGGCAACCTAGAGTTGAGACTGTCTACTCCTTTGGAGATGGGTGTGAACATGTCCCCTGAATATTCTTTTGTGGATTTTTTCAGGGTGGGGGAGTGGAAAATGACATAGTTCGTACTTTTTCTTCTCTCCTGTCTTAGTTAAAGTAGCTCAGCTTTCTGACTCTCCTTCATTTGTCTCTTTTACTTATATTTAAATATAAACACATCTGTAAATTGGCAGAGGGCTGGTGCTCGCCTGTTACAGTTGTACTTGTGTATGCGGAGGCAGAACAAAGGCACGTGGCATGTACAACCAAGAGCTCACATCTTGACCCACAAGGCAGAGAGAGAGAGAGAGAGAGAGAGAGAGACTGGGCCTGACAAGGTCTTTTGAAACTTCAGGACCCATCCCTAGTGGCATGCTTCCTCTGTCAAGGCTACACCTCCTAATTCTTTCAAACCTTTCAAAGAGTTCCACTTCCTGGTGGCCAAACGTTCAAATATCCAAGCCTCTGAGGGCCGTTCTTATTCAAACTGCCACATCCAATCCCCTGGACCCCACAGGTTTACAGCTAGAGCGCAATGCAAAATGAATTCAGTCCAACTTCAAAGGTTCCCATAGTCTATCATAGTCTCAACACTGTTTCGAAATCTAAAGTCCAAAATCTATGAGACTCATGGCAGTGTGTAACTCTTGTAAAGTAAAAATGCAGGTCACATGCTCTAACACTCAGTGGCACAGAATATATATTATTATTCCAAAACAGAGGAAAGAGGGCATAGTGAGGAAATAATGTGCCGGAATAACACTAACAGCAGGCAGGCAAACTCCAGACTCTACGTCTCCAGGTCTGATGTCACAGCATCTTCAGATCTCCAACTCCTTTCGCCTTTGTTGACTACAACACACCTCTTTCTTGGGCTGGTTCCACACCTGGACTGCGGTTCTGCTTGGCAGGTATCCCACAGCTCTGGCATCTCCAATCTCTTGGGTTCACCCACAAAATTCAATCATCACTGTCTCAGCTTCACACAATGGCCTCTCTGGAACTCCATTCAGGGACACCCCTGACACAGGTCCAGCCTCGGGAGCTTTCTGAAGACCCAGAGAAAGATTCCACAAATCCTTTCTTGTATCCTGACTCTCATGTGTTTTTTGTCTTTTGTTTGTTTGTTTGCTGTCTGGTTTGGAAGCAGGGCCTCTCACTAGCCTAGAGCTCACCAAGCAGAATAGGCTAGACTTCCCGAGGTGCACCAGGGCTGTCTTTGTCTCCCTAGTGCTAGGACTACAAGCATATGCCATCACACCTGACCTTACTCATGGTTTCTGGAGACCAGGTTCTGGCCCCAAGGCTTGCAAGGCAAGTGCTTCGCCAACTGCTCCCCAGCTGAACCTCATTTCATCATCATTAAATTTTTTTCTCTCCCCTTCTTAAAGATTTTTACTTCAAATTTATTTTAACTGATACAACCATATGTACAAATGCATTCTTTTGGCTGTTATTTGCTTTCAACATCTATTTCCCTCATTTTCATCTTATTGTTATCCTTCAATAAGAAGTAAGTTGTTACAGCAAGCAAGGAATTTGTTTGTAAAGAATGCTCTCAGCCAGTCTATTTCTTCTCATAGGTGAGCTGAACACATTTACATTTAAAGTAATTATTGACGGGAAGGATTTAATGATTTAATATTGCCATTTTGTTGTTTTCTCTCTCTCTCTCTCTCTCTCTCTCTCTCTCTCTCTCTCTCTCTCTCTTTTTCAAGACAGAGTTTTTCTGTAGCTTTGGGGCCTGTCCTAGAACTCACTCTGTAGACCAGGCTGGCCTTGAATGCACAGAGATCCACCTGCTCTCTGCCTCCCTAGTGCTGGGATTAAAGGTGTGTGCCACCACCGCCTGGCTTGTTGTCCTTTAACTCTTTTCTCTTTTTCTTTTGTGTAACTTTCATAGGATCTGTGTGTTTGTGTGTGTGTGTGTGTTTATTCACATACTCAAGGTAGATGTTAGGCATTACTTCTACACTTTGATTCCCACTCATTTACTTTTTGTTACTATTTTCATATTTTATGTCGACTCAGGTGCTTTCTCGTAAAGTAATTTTAGATGTATTTATTTTTTAATACGTCTGTCTTTTGATTTTTATCATAGAGCTAAAAGTAATTCCACTTATATGGTACTCAGTTTACTATGCCTAAGGTTTGTTTATCTTTACTAATGAACTTTGTTTTCCCTTGGCTATATGTGGTTGTTTAAGGATGATAAACTCCCTAAGTGTTTGTTTTCTGCAAAAGAATTTATTTTTCTTTCCTTTTCCAAGGACAGTTTTGCTAGATATAATATTCTTAGTTGGTGTGTGTGTGTGTATATGCATGCATGCATGCCCCTGTGTGTGTGTGTGTGTGTGTGTGTGTGTGAGCATGTGTGTGTACAGTGGTGCTCTAAGAGTGCCATGGCACATATGTAGTGGTCAGAGGATAACCTCGAGTGTTGGTCTTCACCTTGTTTGAGACAGGATCTCTCGGTGCCTTGCCCCTGTGTACATCGGACTGGACACTGCCTAAGCCTCCCATTTTGCCATAGGAGCACCAGAACTACAGACCTGTGCTCACAACCCAGCTCTGCATGGTGCTGGAGATTCAAACTCAGGTCCTCACACTGGCAAACACTTTACCCACGGAGCCATCTCCTTCACTCTCTTCTCAGACTTTGTCGTATCTTCCTGTTTCTGTCTGGCCTGCAAAGCTTCTTCTCACACACTGCGGCCGGTCTTCAAGGATGGCCATTTTTCTTTTCTTCTTTTTAGATGTCTTTGTGATTTTTGACAGTTTGGTTGTGGTGATTGTTTTCCATTCACCTCACATTCATCTAATCTTTCTTTCCCTAGATTTGAAAATCTTCTAGTTACAATTTATTTAAATCCACGCTCCCTGACCCCAGTTCTCTCAGCACGTATCCAGCCTAACTTCAAACTCATGACCCTCCTGCTCAGGTTTCCTAGTATTGGAGTTATAAACAGGAATCAGCACACCCAGCCTAGCTCAGGGCCCCTTCCTCTAACTCCCCTTCTTTTGGTACTTGAACAGTACCTGCACTCTCAGCTGGATGGTGTCCCACAGTCCTCTAACAGTTACTTCCTGTTAGTTTGCTTTACTCCTTCACCAGTTTGTTCCACAACCTGTCTTTGAACTTGCTAACCATTCCTTCTGCTTCATCTAGTTTCTTTGAGCCTCTCAAGTGAATTTTCACTTGGTTATTAGGCTCTTGGCTTCATGACGATTTGTATTTTGTACAGTTATGTTTCTTACATCTCTTAATTGAAATGAGCACATGGCTTGTTCATTAATTTCTTTATAAGAGTTTGTAGGTGGAGTTTTCCTATCCCTACTGCCTGGTTCCAAATAAACACAGAGGGGCTTATGCTAATTACAAATGCTGGTCCAGTAGGTCAGGCCTATTACTAACTAGCTTTTACATTTAAATGAACCCATTTCTATTCATTTCTGTATTGTCATGTGGCTTACCTGTCTTCTAGCATGTTGTGCTTCCTGAGCAGCTGGCTTACGTCTCTTTGACTCTGCCCTTCTTCCCCCCAGTTTGGTGTTCCCCGCCTAGCCTTATTCTGCCTTGCGATAGGCCAATCAGCATTTTATGAACCAATGAGAGTAATACATATTCACAGCATAAAGAATGATTATTCCTCGGCAAGAGTTAATTAAATTATGTCAGGTATATCATATAACTTCATCTACTAAGGGCCAATTGATGGGCACTTTTCTTCTTGCTTTATCCAGAGTGGCTTTGCTACGCTCTCAGTGCCCCTCACTATCCGTTCCTCTCTGTGCATTCGGAAAACTGAAAATATGTATTTACATCTTTCCGTCTTATAGCCTGACTTCCACCAGTTACTTCAGCTAGAGGATCATCTATGTATGGAAACGGGAGAAAAGGCTAAGATGAGTGGTGTGTACCAGCTCTGGGTGCTGTTTCTGCTGTCAGATGCCAGACTGTGTTGGACCCATGAGATCCACGGGGATGGCAAAGCCAACTGTGGGTCTTTGGGCCGTCCTGAGAGATCAGATTGCTGGCTGCATGGGTTAGCTCTTCACTTTCCTTGAGGAGAGATGCAAACAGGGATGGTTTCTTCTCTTCCAGTGTCTCTGTGTTAAGAAGGCAAAGGTTGCTGTCATCAGCTAAGTGAAGTCTCAGTTCCTTCCTATGCATCCATGTCTCCTGGACCATGAGAACAGCAATGCCTACAAGACAAGGCCCCGTCCTCCCGGAGCACCTGTTGCCTTGTCCTCCTGTCCTTAGGGGCTTGGAAATTTGGTTTTTTATCTGATGCCAGGCACCATCTCTGGTAAGAGTATGGCCTCCATCTCTGGACCAGCTTTGGTCAAGGCAACTTTCACGTGCCCCTGATGTTCAAGAAATTCAGGTAATTTTTTGGCTCAAATGCGGGTGAAAGACTATGCTTGTGGGGTGATGAGGACCCATGGCTACCCACTCCATCATCCCAATTTAGGCTGAAGCCCTACATCCTTGCCGCACCCCTGGTCATGCCTGACTTTCAGGAGTCATATGGTATTCTCGGAGGATGACGCTTTTCTCACTTTCCCAAACAAGGTGTTCCTATTATTGAAACACTTAGAGAACACAGTTTGTGACATATAAGAGAAAGGAGCTATTGGACAAGTAAAAAATACCCAGAATCATCCAGGAAAATACTGATAAACTTTAACTATTAAACATCCCTATGCTACCACAGTACCAGGAGCAGACTTATAATGGATGGTGGAAAAGGAACTCTGCCAAGTCAACCACGTCCAGGATAGATTGAACAATCTATGAAAAAAAAGTAAATATACAACAAGAATAAGTGACATTGATCAATCATTAACGGAAGTAGGGAAATGAGTAATTTATAAATATGATAATAAAATGTTTTACCTCACAAGTGGTTGGGAAAATAAGCATCCAAACAACAATGCTTCGATACTCACAAGATGGCCAGCAATATTTTTTAAGACTGATAGCACTAATTGCATTGCTGTGAAATGTGTAGAGAGAAAGCAATTTCAATCTTCTATTTACTGCTACTTAGTTTAAATCAGTGTAGCAACTATCAGAGACTCTGATGATATCTAGCAAAGTCGAAAACCTGTGTCCTCTGCAGGCCTACTTACAGGTAGATGAGAGAAACTGACATGTGAAAATGCTCACTGTGAAGGTGGAAAGCTGGAAATAACCTTCCTGTCCATCAATAGGGGACAAGGAACTAAAATGTCATGTAATCGTGGAGCAGAATTGTACACGGCATAGGCAGAAGTAAAACATATCATTATTCACTAATAAAGAGAAATCTGAATACAGTCAGGCTCTAGGGATGGGACAGGGAGGTGAACAGATGGTGTGTAGGTGAAAGAAGAAAGGGACCACGGGGATAGGAGGGTATAGACAGAGAGATGAGGCATGGTGATGGGAGAGAGAAGTCGGGGTGAGGGTGGCAGGTAAAACCAAGTATTATAAAAATGCCATAAGGAAATCTGCTACTTTGTATACTAATTAAAAATAAGATAAAATATAAAAATTAGATTTTAAAAAAGATGAAGAAAATCACATTTGATATAAGTCTACTTAATTTAATGGGAAACAAAAACTACTACACATGTTTAATTGATCAATGAACACTTCCCTCCAGTCCCTGCTCCCCTAGCAAAGCCACGTCTGCTTCTCCCTGCTGAAGCCTACAACCACCTAGCCAAAGCAGGACACCACCATCTCCTTTTTCCTGCTTTCTCTCGGGGCATTTTACTAGTTTGTTATCAAACTTTATGCTCTATGATGCATATTTATATTTTAATATATCAAACATATATTCTATGATGCCCCTTCTTGACCGTTTATTTCTCCACTGGTGACCTTTCTGCAATTAGCCCCTCTGGCCTGTCACCTGTCCCATCTCTCATTTCCCTCTGCAAAACACACACTTGTCAATTACCAAGAAAACAGAGTTTTAATCCTATAAGGGCTTATTATTTATTTATTATTTATTTATTTGCTAGGCAAGTGCTCTGCCACCGTGCTACAGCTCCAGACCCTGGAGGTTTTACAATACAGTAGTTGAAGAAGAGACCCAGAGAAAAGTTGTTCATTTTAAGTGTCTACTGCATGGATTTTCACCCCCACATCAGAGGGAACCAATGCGTGGAGTGATTTCCACTCTATCTTCCTGGCTCTTTCAAGGGCAACTGAAGCGTAACCTCACCGGCTGTGAATCAGAATACTTGTAGAGTCTGTCTCTTGGTGGTTCTGTTCCCCTTGCAAAACACTTTATAACCATGGAACATGATCAACACATTAATGGCGCAGATTTCTCTCTATAAATGAACACGGCAGAGCTTGTGGAAAGAGGTATGTGTGGAGCCAGAGCTTAGAGACAGATATGGCAAACAGCAGTTATTTCCAAGTAACGTGAAAGACTAAGCCAATTAGCAGATCCACCTCACCCTCAGAACCCTTTTTCCCCCTCCGTGCTTATACGGATGAAGTTCAGTGAGGACTATCCACATCCCAGTACCCCAAGTGAGCTTGGAGCACAGGGATGTTTGGATGAGAGAGGTGGGTCACACATCCCAGTGAAGGCTGCCTGAATCGTTCCACCAGCCAACTGACCCAAATTTTATGCTTTATAAGCTTCCTGCTTTTCATTGTAAATTTATTTTTTAACATTAATTTAAAAAGATTTGAAAATTAAGGAATGGGCCATTCACAATCTCATTTTAAAACAAATTTCTCTTCCCAGTTCTAGATGACGTATAGAAATAAGTTGGCACAGTTATAACGCTGTTTACGAGCGTGCATCTCCATGAGTAAATGGCTCAGAACTCACTCCCATGTCGTAGCTCCCCTGGGGCCACTGTTGATGGAGCAAGCACCATGGCAATATTGCTGCCTTTAGAGGCAGAGGAAAAGAGCAACATGGTGAAGCAGGCACTGTGCTGTGGTTTGAGAGTAAAGGATTTCTCCTCAAGCTCATGAGTTAACACAGTGTCCGAGTGTGCCACTTTGTGGAATGGTTATAGAACCTTTG